>NC_134853.1:146514523-146814523 GCF_049852395.1 Peromyscus maniculatus bairdii | reverse complement strand
GTGAGCTTTGTCGACTGGGACCCTTATAGATGTGACTGGTTACATCATTTGCACGTTTATAAAAGGCCTAAAGGGAAAGACTGAAAATTCTTTCAGCGAAGTCTGTTTGTCATTCCAGTGGGGCTAATATTTGGGTCACGCTGCCTTTTTCTTTGTTCCCTGCTCAATTGTCAGGCCTGAGGCAGAGGCATCAGCTCAGTGCACTTCTTCCCATCAACACTGGGGAGACAGTGGCTAGACTTGGGGTCAGCTCAGGGCAGTGCTGTGTCTCGCCACACTATGAGTACCATATTATTTGCCTGCTCCAACAGGGATGCCCAGTATTCAGCATAGCGCCCGACACACAACTGTAGCTCAAGGTTGTTCAGTGATGGGTAAAAGAATGGCCACAAGGATGGATGGATGCAGTCCAGGGCAGGTGACTCTTCAGGCCACCGGCTGGTTCATCCCACCCTCTGGCTGGCTTCGATCTCATGAAGCATGCCATTGCCTCCTGCTTAGGCTCCTTCCCATGATTCCTTCTTCCAGACACACTGCCCTAGCCTCCAGCCTGTGTGATGGTCATCAGAGCGACTCCATCACTCTTCCTTCAGGAAACATGGTGGCAGACTGTCATGCTACGTCTCGAGGCTGCGTTGGCCAATAGGACAAGAGCATGAGTGATGCCTGTCTTATCCATGTGGACATGTTGAAAGCAAGTGGCTTGCCAAGGTTCCTCTTCTTGTTTCTGTGACTGTGAAAACAGCCGTCAAGATGGAAACCCACCTGGAGTCATCTAAGCGGCTGCTTAATTTCCCCCCCTTCCTTTCTTCCCTCCTTCCCTTTCTATCTCTCCCCTCCCCACCACACACCCTTCCCTTTTAGATACGGGGTCTCATGTAGCCCAGAATGGCCTCAAACTCACTATGTAGCCAAGGATGACTCTGATTCTGCCTCCATCTCCAGAGTGCTGGGGGAACAGATAAGCACCCCCACATCTAGCTTATGTGGGGCTGGGGATCAAACGCAGGGATCTGCACACGCTAGGCAAGCGTTATACTAGCTGAGGTGCACCCTTGGCCCAGGGATTCTTCTCCTAAACATACTGTATTTTACGGGTTTAAGTGTCTGGCCAGCCTGTCTGTCAGTGCACAATGTGTGTACCTAGTGCTGAACAAGCCAGAAGACAGGGTCATATCTCCTAGAACTAGAGTTATGGGTGGTTGTGAGTAGCTGTGTGGGAGTCGGGACTTGAACCTGGGTCCTCTGGAACAGCAACCAGTGCTCTTAACTGCTGAGCCATCTCTCTAGCCCCAGCCCAGACATTCTTAATAGAAAAAGTACATTAGGATTTTAACACAAAAGGTAACAACAGTAATGACAACAGGAAAAGGTGTCAATACTTCTTGATGACTTACTCACTGGGTTGCTTTACTATGTCATCCAAACGCATGTTAATAATGTTGTTATCCCAATTTTACTAAGGAGGTAATGAAGGCCAAGCAGGTTAAGAACCTCGATAAAGGACATTAAGCTAATGAAGTCAGAGCTGAGATTTAACCTGAAGACCTCTATCTCCAAATCCTGCT
Source organism: Peromyscus maniculatus bairdii (assembly GCF_049852395.1). Classification (NCBI taxonomy): domain Eukaryota; kingdom Metazoa; phylum Chordata; class Mammalia; order Rodentia; family Cricetidae; genus Peromyscus; species Peromyscus maniculatus. The sequence continues at coordinate 146,812,955 of NC_134853.1, read as the reverse complement.
GCAGCACAGAGCACACCACGGTCCTACAGACAGAAATGAGGGGAAGGGTACCCAGCGCTTGCCAGGTGGCGGGGCTTAGCGTGGATTATCCTCGTGAAAACTGCGGAGCAACAAGGCACATGTGTTATTACCCTCATTCTATAGGAGGGAATGATTGCTCTGATTTCTGCGAGTGGAGGCTTAGAGAAACTAAGCAATTAGATGGCGTCTATATAAAACACCGAGAACTAAATCACACATGTGTATTACCGCTTCTGTAACTCTGGTTTTCCAAACCCTTCCATCATCTCACAGAATCATTTCCTGCATCGCATGTTTGAGAACTCAGAGGTGGGGAGGATGTGCCTGCTTCTGTGCCCCGGAGGTCTCAAGCAGACACTGAGTCTTGGCTCACATTCATTCCAGGCCCCGCCTCTCTGGCTGCAGGATGTTGACCTCCTTGTTCAAGTTCCGGGAAGCCACAGACCAAAGGCAGTGTTGCGTGCCCTGGCTGCAGACGAGTAAATACAGCCCCCTCTCAAATCTCCAGGGGGGAATTTATTTCCTTCTTTGCCTGCCCCCCCCCCATGTTCCGGCTTCTCTCTTCCACTATACTGCTTTAGACGGCTAATCTCTTCTTGTGCACACATGATGGCCAACTGACCTCGCTATTCAATCCTGCATTCTGTTACTTGCATATTCCAGAGCGGCCCATGACTGGCAGGATCTAGAGAGGAGGAGTCCTAGGTGCAGTGTCTCTCTAACAGTCCAACTTCTGAACATCACTTAGAGAAATAGCATCACACTTCCTTTATGGTTCATCGGAGTGAGCACTAATACTTTAATACTAATTTAACATTTAAAGAATCTGTTGTTGTTTTTGACTAAATGCATGCAGTGTGTCTCTATGAGTGCAGCTGTCCTGCGTTCTATTAATCTAAAGAAGAGGAAATATGAAAGTTAAATTAGGGGCTGGAGAGATGGCTCAGTGGCTCAGAGTGGGAGCTGATCTTGCAGAGGACCTGAGGTCAGTTTCCAGCACCCCCAGGGTAGGGGGCGGCCCAGTTTGCGGTCACCTGCAGCTCCAGCTTCAGTGGAGCTAACACCTTACTGGCCTCTACAGGTTCCTGCACTCATAAACACATAACCACATACAGACATGCATATGCACGCACACAAGTAGAGAGTAAAAATAAAACTTTCAAAAGTTAAATTAGTATCACAGTGTTAGTACCCACGCGGATGAGCAATTGGTGAACAGGTAAATCAGGAATATGGAGCATCTTCCCCATGGGTAGAAGGGATATATACTCAGAGCTTTACTTTCCTTAAATGTACATCGTTTTTGACAGCTTTAACTCTGGAACTACATAATCACTTTGGATAATTAAAATGATTATTGATGTACAATTTCTAAAAACTTAAACCAAATACAATACTATATTGCACATTTATGAATAAGAACCTAAAGAGATTTTAAAAGACAGCAATTTGATAGCCCATCTCTGTGAGGAAATAATGATAGAATTGGGGGAATAATGATGACGATGGTGATGATGATGATGAGGACGATGAAGAAGACAGTTTTGGTAAGCATGTTATTGTCGGCAGCACTGTCTTTACTATCCCAAGAGTGCTGGATACGCATCACAACACGTGAAGTCAGGATGGTGCTGTGTGGGATTTGCACTTTTGAGCGTGAGTAGAAAGACAGGTGAACAGGGTGTCAAGGAAGATAAGGTAAAAAGATAAAAGCTTCTTCATCTGAAATGAAATGAACCTGCATGCATTTTCTTCGATAAAATATTTCCCAGCTGTGTTCATTGAAAAGGCTTACAAGCACGGGGTGAGTCAATGGTAATAAGCACCCTTAGTACTCAGCTTCTAAACATCCATTTGCACTAAAAGGTGCCTTAGAGAAAGAGATGCTAGGTCAGGGGTGGAAAACGTCCAAGAAGAGGCTGGGCCATCATCAAAGGGCTCCGGCTAGCCAGGAGGACAATGTGGGCATCACTCAGAATGAGAACTGTAAACAGACAAGATAAATGTATATCCATTGACCTCTAATGATGTTTAAAACGATCCAACTTAGGAAGATGTTAGGGAGTCCATTCATTAATATGCAAATAATAAAAATTTGTAAAATAACTGTCTCTATGATCTTTCCATTTTGAACTATATCTTAGCATAAGATATGTTTCCTTCAAGTATGCCAGCTCATAAAAAGATGGAACAATGAAGTGTTACCATTCTGCAGCCTCCAGCCTGGGATCATAGACAGCTCCTACTGTCCCAAAAGAGAGGCAATAGGACATTATGTGCCTTTGATGGAGACACAAAGCCCCGTCTATTACATGGTCTGTCAATTAAAAAAATGAAAAGGGAATCTGAGTCTGATTAAGTGTCTAGATCTTAGTGCCAATTAAAGAAATACAAGAGAGAAGGGGTCATGTAAACTCAGGGGAGTGATCTGTAGAATTCAGAGTTCAAAGGGCTGGGGGATGGCTCAGTCAGCAGAGTGGTTGCTTTGTAAGTATGAGGACCTGAGTTCAAGCCCCAGCACACATGCCAAAAGATGGGTGCATTATTGGGACTCTGCTGGCCAGCTAACCCAGCCTGACTGGGAAGCTGCAGGTCCCAGTAAGAGATTCTGTCCAGTAAAACAGGTAGGCAGCTCTTGAGAAATAATATCTGACCTCTGGTGCATGAGAGACTCTCAGAGAGAGACTGTCTGAACAAACAAAAACAATAGCAAAAAACAAACAAACAAACAAACAAAACCCCAAAAACCCAAGGTAGATGGCTCCTGAGGCACACGTGAGACTGTCCTCTTGTTTCCATGCGTGCATGTGAACATGCACACACACACGTGAACTCACAACCATGCATGCACACACATCTGCACACACATGTGCACCCTCACACTCTTATACATACATGCATTCTCTCTCTCTCTCTCTCTCTCTCTCTCTCTCTCTCTCATACACACACACACACACACACACACACACACACACACACATGCACGCATGCACACATACACCTGCACACACCTTCTCATACACAGACAAATTCAGAGTGCAAGCGATGTCTTGTTATGAATGATTCAGTTTAAAAAAGAAACCCTAGGAGGCAGAAATAGACTCCCAGAGATTAAGAAATGACTTGAGACCTGTCAGTCCGTCCCAATGCATGAACTAGAGAGTCACTTTAACACTCTTACACAGGTGCTCTTTTCTTCCTTAGAGATAGTCATAGAAATATAGCAGACTTTTCTTAGGGATGCAACATCATTCTGGAAGTTCATCCCAGAGCAGCATGGTGGTGCCTAGGGAACAAGTAGGCACACAACCCAAGCATCGCTGGCTAAGGAGGCTGAAAGGGAAGAGGGGGTCCTAACTTGATTAGGTGGTAAAGGCTCTCTAACAGGACAGAGGAGAGCTCCTGGACCTAACCCACTGCCTGGCACACAGGAGATGCCCGACATACATCCACGAAGGGATGAAATACTAGCTGTAAGCCAAGCTACTTGGACAGGAGGACCCTGCATTCAAGGCCCAGCTTTTGACATGGGTGTTGGGGATCCAAACTCAGGTCCTGCTTATGTGGCAAGCAGTCTACTTCTCGAGCCTCTCCCCAGCCACTGCTCCAGATCTTAAACAGTTTTCTCGTGGGGAATGAGCTTTACTTATTTTTAACTTAAAAAAAATTACGCATGGACATGGTTTGAAATTTTGAGGAGAGTCTCTTTAAAAGACTGCAGTATTGGCCGGGTGGTGGTGGTGCAGGCCTTTAATCCCAGCACTCGGGAGGCAGAGGCAGGCGGATCTCTGTGAGTTTGAGGCCAGCCTGGGCTACCAAGTGAGTTCCAGGAAAGGCGCAAAACTACACAGAGAAACCCTGTCTTGAAAAACCAAAAAAAAAAAAAAATATTTTGAAAAAAGACTGCAATATGAAAGTACTCACTGATCTCCCTTTTTCCCCCGATGTAATTCAGTGAGCCTGAATGTTTTCCTAAGTCCGGTTTGAGAGCCTTTGTTTTTAACGGGGACTTTAATTACCTCCATTGTCATAACTGATACATTTGTCTAAGTACTGTCATTGCTTTATGCTTTCAGTTTCTGAGACTTGTCTTTGGCGACAGGCAATATGCTTCCTTTTGTTTTAATTTCCTACTGGGATGTGAAAAGTAGAAAACCTGCTTTTTGTTCTCGGCGGGAATACTTTGAAGTCTTGCATGAAGACGTTTGATATTACCATGGATGCAGTGATATCATCCCCAAAGGGCAGCCCAGAATCCGGGTGTGAATTCTGGCGCTAGTGCTTACAGGCTGGGGCGGCGCTGGGCAGGTGACTCGTCTTCCTGGGCATCGGTGGGGACAATAACTACAGCTGCTTCCTGGGGCTGGTGCTAGCCTATGGTTATGTGACACTTGCCCCACACCTGTCACAGAGGGGCACGGCGATTTGGTTCTTCCTCGAAAGACAGACGATGAAGAGATGAATGTGCAGGACATCCGGGAAGCAGCCCCCTGCACCTGGAAACCTTGCTTAGGACACTTCTGACTTCCAGCACCCACAACCACAAATGCTGCTCTTGGCCACACCCAGCCTAGCCACCCAGGTGCGGCCCATGGCTGCTTTTGAGTGGCAGCGAGAGAGTGGAGCTGAGAGAGACCTTAGGGTCCACGAGGTTGAAAATATTCCCTCTCCGGTCCTTTAAGAAAACCTCTGTCCACTCCTGCCTCCAAACGTGCAGGTGACGATCTTCCGCCTGTCCAAATTTAGAAGCCATTTCCTTCTTACCCTGTTACAGTCTCTCCAAACTGGAGTGGCTCTCAGAATATATTAAAGGAGTGCCTGAAAGACCATTAGTGTCTTCATTTAATTGTCCACCAGGTGGGGATACTTAATTTAAAAAACACATACAGGAAAAATCGAGACGAAGACGCTGGTCGGGAGGCTGGGGCTCACCAGGCCCAGACGAAAGGAGGGCGCAGTGGTGAGCGTGGGGTCCTGGGCCCTGGCTCGCTCCAGCTCGAAGGTTTTTAACTTCACTGTTCTCTGACGTATAACCTTTTCCCCCAAAGGGCAGTCACTCCTGATCTGATTGGCCTGATGAAGAAATGGTCAAACTCAAGTTCGAATGATCCTAACCACCACAGCTACTGAGTGTTCTCTGTCTGCCAGCCACGCGCCCACAACAACTCAGCGGGGAGATCCCGAATCACCTGCATTTCAGGGGCGGGGCAACTGAGGCACAGAGAGGCCCTGTGGCTTCCCCACTGTGACCTGGCTGGTTGGCTGTAAGGTGGAGAGAGTAGGTCTGCTAGTGACACATTTCTCATGGGGGGGGGGGCGTTAAGACTTCATTCATTCATTCATTCATTCATTCATTCAACAAGCAGCATTGACTGAGTGTTGGCCAAGTGTTGGACACTCTGCAGGTGTAAGACTGTGAGCCAGGGTGGTGGCCTACTTCAGGGAGCTCACACACAATGGGAGCACAGCAAATACTAAAGGGTGCTTGCTTTATGCTTACGGAGACCCTTGAAAGATGGCTATCTTTTATCATCCACCCATCTCTTTTCTGTTTTTCAGTTGATGGGTGGTAAAGTGGCTTATCCGGTGGCCTCTGGATGGTCCTTCCTATCTCACCCACCTGTCGGCTGGGTGGCAAAGCCCCCTCAAAGGCCCTCCCCTCCTTATCCTCCTGGGACCTCTCACTTGTGGGGTGGGGTCTGGATCTAAGGTGGTAGGTATCCTTCCTTTGTCTATCACAGAGATGAGAGGGAACAGGTTTCTACTCTCAAAACCATAGCCCCTGACTGTCCAAACAGCACAGCTGCCCTTAACGTACCGTTGGGACATGTAACATCTGTCTATTGAGAGTCTCACGGAGCACCGATCTGTGTCAAGCCTTGTGCCTGGTACACAGATTTGTTATGAGCCCTGTCCTCAGGAGGCATAACACAGATTACTGCGTTTGAAATCTGCTGTCTGCTGGACCAAATGCTTGTCTGGGAAGTTTCAAAACTGCCCTGAGACACACGGCAGGGCTGGGCAGATGCTGTAATGAGCCTGGCACTTGCTGAGAGTCACGTGTCTTCCAGTTGGCCTGTTCTGCATCACCTGGAGAGTGACCATGGGATATCAAGGCAGCATTTAAGGGGCACAGCTGTTGGAGCAGGGAGAGGCCAGAAGTGATAGGAATGAACATATGCAGGAAAGGACAACAGGCAGCCTTGAGAGGGTAAACTCAGAGTGCTGGCATCCCTGCGTGTGGGACTGCAGGATCATCGGGACAGGAACTAGAAACCCAGGTTCTCACAGCTGTCGTATCGTGAGCTCTGAGCTGAAAGAAGACACACTTTGGTGGCTGATATGCCAGAAGGAGTTTTTCCAGTTTATTGTCTGGTCACAATTCAAATTCCCAGGCAAAGCATTCCCATCAGGTCTCCCACCCCGGTATGACGGCAAGGAGAGGCCCTGGGTCACTGAGGAGAAGATGGATGGATGCAGAGATGGACCACAGAGGTTGGAGGCACTCATTCCCTCTCCTCAGCCCGCAGGCTGACAGCCGCGGTCCCAGCCCGTGGGTACTCACCTTCACAGCGCAGTACAGCGCTGTTCCACACCACGCTGCCCTCCTTCAGAACGCAGGTGATGGTCTCAGAGCCTTGCGTGCCGAGAAAGCCTTCATCACACAGGAAGGAGATGGAGCTTCCCAGCTGCAGACTGTCACCAAACCGCTTGCCATTGACTGGAACGCCAGGATCTGGGCACTCATTATGTCTGAAGGCTGGGGGGAAAGAGGGGGGAGGGGGGGGAATCCAGGCCATGATTAGACTGGGTTGACACACAGATGGATAGCCAAAGAAAAATGAGCTGCCTACAGCCTCAGAACTCCATGGCTTCCTCAAGAACTTGGCATGCTGGAAGGGATGCTAGGTGGCCCAGAACCTGGGACCCTGTGGTTATGACGGACAGAATCCACTGGCCACAAAACAGGCACACATTGAACTTGATCATCAGCCTGTCTGAGCACTACATTCTAAGGGATGCTGACAGATCAGGCCGTGAGCTGTGTTCCTCATGGTAGCTAATTGTATCATGTCAAAATTCTATCATGGAGATATGATTATCCTACTTTACCAGAGGGGAAACTGAGGTTCCACGCAGCTAAAGTGGCAGATCTGTCTCTTCAGTGTCAAATCCATTCCCTGCTTCCGATGGCTAAGGGATCACGGACGCTGCGGGGGAGCTGGCTCCCAGTCCTGTGGCACTAATGGACACCACACATCATAAAGTGGGTGCCCTGGAATTAGCCCTGTCGGAAGCCATAGCCTTTATGTCCTTGCCTCGTGCCAGGGTTGCTTCTCCTTCTGCCAGGCAATTGATAATGTGGCGAGTGAGCCGAGGAAAAGAGACGGGACCCTGTGAGTGATACTGAACCTTGGCTCTTATCAGTATGTGGTCCTGGGCCACCTTTGCCATGTATGATAGGTCAGCTTCCTGACCTATAAAATGGATAATGCACATCTCTTGCGGGGTCATTCGGGGTCATTCTGCAAGTTGATAAGAACATGATGGAGGAGGGTTTGGTGATAGATAAGCCTGGATTTCTTGAGCATGAGTCCCCATCCTCCAAGTGATTCCCCTCTCCTTTCCCCCCATGAAAGGATACCCTTTCCTCCACCTCTACCAAGAGCATTCCAGGTCTTCCTCCACCAGATGATGCCTGGGAAGCTAGACTCATATCTGCCTCACTGTGTGAAGGATGGCAAACAGACTCCATCACGGCATGTGAGTGTACCATTTTGAAGTCTAGTTTCCAAGCCTCAGACATCAAGACTGTTGATTTAACACAAGCAGGGCTGAATCTCTACGCCCTCCTCTGTGAAACACAAGGGTCCAGGTCAATCTAGACGTAGTTTTCCGCTTGTCTTCACTAGGAACGAGGACCATGAAGTTGAAGTTGACACTGAGAGCTGAGATCAGTGGAGCTTGGGGCTTGGAAGTCAAAACCCTACCAGTCACATATATGTACACATGCACAGACATGTATGCATACATCTCTGCATGCATGCGTACACACCTCTACAGCAATGATTTGGTGCTGTTTCTAACATCGCAGAGCATGCAAAGGCATGGGAAGACGAACAACGTATGTGCTCCTTTTTAGAGCTCATGGCCTCGTGGTAAATGGGTTTGAGGACAGAGAAACTAAAGGTCAGTGCTGGGCCAGCATGCACGGGAGATAGATAGAGAGAGAGAAGGGAGACACACACACACACACACACACACACACACACACACACACACACACAGGGAGAGACAGAGACAGACAGAGACAGAGAGACAGAGAGAGAGAGAGAGAGACAGACAGAGAGAGTCCTCTACTTCTGAACCTAGGTCCTTGGGACAGGAACTTCCTGGTGAAATGGGGTATCCCAGGGGTGTTGATTATTTCCTGTGAGTCTACTGCCCTGGATTGGGTGGGGAGATGAACAGGGCTTTAGCTTGGGTTACAAGTGGCCTATCCCGTGGCATCTACATTTAAAGGGTGGGCGAGACAAGGAACAAGGCTTCTGTGACAAGGGTGGGAGCTGGGGTTGGGAGGAAGATCTGTCAGAATGCAGGAGATGGACGAGCAACTGCAGAGCATTTTGTGTGTGTGTGTGTTTGTGTGTGTGTGCATGCATGTGTGTATGTGTGTGCGTGTGTGTGTGTGTGTGTGTGTGTGTGTGTGTGTGCGCGCGCGCGCGTGTGTGTGTGTGTGTGTGTGTGTGTGTGTGTGTGTGTGTGTGTGTACAGGAGCCTGAGTCAGAGCCTACATTGCCCATCCTGTGGAAAGAAGCTGTTCACGGCTCAGCAGGCCAGCTTCAGTCCCACTCAACTCCCAGTCATGGCCAAGTTCACCAGGTTTATGGCTTCCTGTGGCCTCATAACGGATTGTTGCTCCCTGGAAGCTTGCTGTTCCCAGGTCTTGCCTACTTCCCATGTCCACTGAATCCAGGAGACCAAGAAATCAGGAGAAGGAAAAAAAAAAAAAAAAAAGGAAACAACAACCCACTGCTGAGCTCCAGGTTGGGCTACAGGCTCAGGATGGAGACGGACGGTCACAACTTCCATACTGGCTGTGAGAGGGACTGTGAGAAATGACTTAGGAGTGGCTGCGATAAGCCATGGAAACCCAGCTCAAGGCCGTTGCTTCTGCTTGGATTATGGGGATGGGACTTGGGCAAGGCCGAATGTAGAACGGCCGTGGTCAATAGGAAGCAGCATTTGGGGATACAGGAGTGGGGAGCTGAGGAGAGAACCCAAGGGCCTTTCTTCCCGAGAGCCTCCCTTTTCCAGGGAAAATCTAGGCTTCTTTTTACCCTATGAGATATCTGTGGAAATAGACGCTTACAGGCTGGGACGTCTCAGAAACGAGCAGCTGGCCCGGCAGACAGCTCTACGCTTCTTCCCAGGGGCTGGGAGCTGCAGCAGCGAGTGTCTGACCCAGCAGCAAGGCACGCGTTGGAGCTAGCTCACTGCACTGATGACCCTCCATGGGGTCACGCCTTCGGTCCCTCGCCCGGGAGAAGCTCAGGGGTACGTAGAGTCAACTGTGACAGAGGGAACACTTACTGGTGAAGGTGATGTTGAAGCCTCTCTTCCCTGTGGAGTGGTCGGTCTGGAACTCTAGACGGGCCACGTGGCCGCTGCTGGTGATGGAGGAGGGGAGCTGATTTCCCGAGAAGGTGCCAAGAACTGGGGCCTCCGCGGTGGCTCCATCTTTGATGACTAGGAAATCGAACTGAGGCTCCACATCGATGTCATTGAAGGCCAGATGGATGCGGCTCTCAGGCCGGGCCAGGATAAGCCAGACGCAGTGGAGATGGTTGCCGTAGTCCTCAGGGTAGTTGGGAGACAGGACGATTCCAGAGGGGCTGGTGAAGTTGAAGAAACAGGAAACTGAAAGGGAAGAGCAGTGGAGGTCAGGAGGTACCCCCCATATTTTGCAGGGGTCTCTGAAGGCTGGCATTGGGAGCATTTTCTTAGTCTTTAGAGAAGTAGAAAGAATGAACGACACCAGGGTTGGGCTGGACTGGCTGAGCTCAAGGCTGTAGGTGGGAGGCATGCTTGCTTCCATGCTGGGTATAGCATTGAAGAGTCCCTTTGGCAAAAGGCAGATATAGCAGAGTTTTTTTTTTTTTTTTTTTTAATTAGTCTTTCTCCCTTCAATATGTCCACCCTAGGCAGCTTTCGCTGCCCTTGGTCCCTTGTGCTGGGGAAAAAACCGTCATTCAAGCAGACTTGAAGAGGCATAGCCTTGACCCTTCTCAGCTTGGTTTGTAGTAGGAGAGAGGACATGGCTTACTGATAGAGGGGTGACAATCTCCCAATAGAGAGGGCATGTCCACCTCTTCCCTCTAAATACCTTTGCTAGGAGAAGATTCATGTCACATCCACAAGGATTCCAACCCCTTCAAACTAGAGCCACACTAGGCTGATGATGCCATATTTCAGAGGCCAAAGCTTTTGCAGAACAGGGTCGGGACCCGTGACGGGGTCTACACGCTCTGCTCACTCCCTGTCACCTCTCCCCACCCTACTCTTTAGGATCCACTCTGATGGGAGTCTTGGGCCATCCTCACACCACTTCCTAACAGACCCCGCAAGGAGGTTTAGGGAGAACACGGCAATGCATGGAAAAGCAAACCAACGTGCTAAGCCAGAACTTAAAAGGAAAATGGCAGGGTGGAGAGAAAAAAAGAACTGCAGTAGCTATGATAAGGGGAACATTTCATTATTGAGTAGAAGTTTTTCCATTACTCTAGGAGTGTCCCCAAGTCAGGCAAAGAGTACACTCAGAGGATTTAGATGAGAAATTAGAATTATTGTGCAAATGTAGTGCACACCACTAGGGAAAGCATAAAGAAAAAAAAAACCCATTAAAAATCAACATTGATGAGGTTGTATAGGAGCTCACGCATGCAATCATTGTGTGCTGCCAACTAAAGACGCCATCTTTTTGGAAGGGAGTGTATGATCTCTTAGGAGTCACAGACCACGCCACACTCCAACTCTGTAATCTCTAGGAATTAATTCAAAAGAAAAAGAGACACGGGGACAAAGATGTTGATAGTGACATAATTCTATCACAGAGGAAAAATGCCAACCACCTATATGTCAGCCCAATAAAGGGAAGTAAATTATAGTCTTTAATGTGGCACGGTGCGAAGGTAATCATTAAAGTGATAAATACGACCCTGTGGAAAGAGTGCTAACTATCATTTTAAGTAAAATAGGGGGTCATAAAATTATATGTGTACTTTTGATGATAGCTATTAAATGCTTGTTTATATATGGGTAAAGATTGGACAAGAGCCCCCAAATAAAAACTGTATTAAGGTTGTAGGTTTCTGGGTGACTTCTTTCCAAATGAAATTATGTTTAATTTTTTTGTGGCTGCAGGAATGCTACAGGCTCACTGTAAACAAACAACTCCAAAGAGGTAAAAATGAACACAAGCCACTGAGTAAGTCCCTGTTTTAGCACTGACATTTTTCCACGGTGTTAATGATAATGATACCTAGGGAGCTCGGGAAGTGGCTCAGTTGGTGAGCGAGTCTCGCGAGGACCCCAGTTCCATCTCTACCACCCATATGAAAAGCTGGGGGGTAGTGGTGTGTGTTTGGAGGTGAAGAGAGGAGATCTTCTGGGGTTTGCTGACCAACCCGCCAAGCCTGATCAGTGAGCTCCAGGTCCCAGGGGGAGACCCTGCCTCAAATAACAAGGTGAATGGCACCTGAGGAATGATACCAGAGCTTAGCCTCTGGCCTCTACACATATATGCACATGTGCACGCATGCACGCACACCCACACATACCCACAAACCCATGCACCGCTACACAGATACCAACATGCACACACACTCCCGCATATACACACACCAATAATACTGATGCTCGGATGAATCTACTTGAGTTACTAATTAGAATCAAGCCAAGATGAAAAATAAAATCAAGTTTGCTAAATTTGAAAGACAACAAACACGCAGAGGAAGCCCTGAGTCCGTGTGTGGGGTTTCAGGCTGGTTCTGCCTGCCCCACCCATGTCCTTTTCGGAAAGAAGTATGTCTTTTCCAGCCTCCACTGGAAACATTCCCATTCAATTCAGCAAAAGGGGCCTGGACCCTAAGATCCAGCCAGTTCATCCTTGCGATCACATTATTGCTTAAGTATAGAAAGAATCTGTGCCGGGGGAGAAAAGGGCATAAAAATGCTTTCAGGCAGTGCAAGATAAAGTTGATGGTGGTGATTATTATATATTATTGAACATTTACTAAGTATAGACACTGTTCTAAGCACTTCCATCAAAGACTCAATTTAGCCATCACAGTAACACCACAGGGTGGGTACTGTTACTACCCTCATTTAAAACTGAAGCCACCGAGTCACAGAGAGGGTCAGCAGCTGCCCACGGCCACACTAGCCCATGAATGGCAGGGCCAACCTTCAGCTGAAGCCTTCTGACTCCAGGAATGAAACTCATAGCCACCCCTTCAAACTCTCTCCCACCTATGAATCAAAGAATGTTCACGGGGTCTGAGTCTCTCAGCGGAGTCCTTGAGGAAGGTCCTCACATCAGCAGGAGATCTATCTGTCTACCCCAGGCATGACGTTAGCACTGAATTAGGCTAAACAGGGGATGTCCACACACAGCCATGCTGTCTCCAGATTTGGGTAAGTTCAGAAGGAGCACCATACAAATGATATCCAAAGGTAGCAACCTTTGAGACAGACAGGAGACAGTCACATGGTCTGTTAAAGAAGTCTAAGATGGACTGAAACAAAACAAAACAAAACAAAACAAAACAAAACCATCAAAAAAAAAAAACCAAACCAAAACAACAACAACAACAAAAAGCCCAAGCCATAATTTCTGACAAAAGATGAGCTGGGGCCCAGGAAGCATGTGTATAAACAGACTTGCTGTGGGAATTTAATTCCCAGCACCTGCGCCTGGCATCACCACGCTAACACTTGACTCGTTCGTCTTTCTGTGCAAAGGCACTCTTTTGCCTTGTTTCTCCATGGTGCTGGGAAGTGAACTCAGGACCCCTCACATGCTAGGCAGACATTCAACCACCAAGCTACATCTCTAGCCCTCAGGGGAACCGTCTGGGACCCCGGCAGCTGTTACATAGGACAGCTTAGCTTATCTTGCCAATCATTTTGACACTTGTCAGCGCATTATAGACTTTCTCTCTTCACTCCAATACACAGCCCCAGAAGATGTTTCTCAGAGCAGAAATCTTGTCCCCCTTGATTCTTTTAACTTCTAATGGCTCTCATAGCATCTGGCACACAGTAGGCACTCAACTAACACTTACTGAATTGAATCAATGAGCTCACACACCCTGAGAAGACGGTGACATCAGGACATCCACCTCACAAGACCATCCTGTTCCCAAACTCGGGCAACTGGATTGATTGGCCAAACTCAGGAACCCAGGGAAAAATAGTGTGGAGTGACCCTCTAGCATTTCTCTGAGACAGGGTACAAACATGGACCCAAGTAACGCAGGGTGCAATCCATCTGAACTGTTAGAGCCGAGATAACAGAAAGCTGCTTTCAGATGTCAAGGGTTTCAGGAATGTAATATTCGCATAAATATCATAAAAATGCCACTTGGAGGTTTTTTTCCCCCATGCAATGAAGAAATGAATCAAAGTGAAGAATTCAAGTACCAGCAAGGTGTGGTTCATAACAAATAAAAAGTCAGCAAAGAACAAATACAGTAATGAATCTGGCAACTGCTATGAAGGTGGTTGTAAAATGGAACATGAATGTAACAAATGTTCCTTGGAAGAGAACACATAGAATATCATTCCAGTCAGAGCCCTTGGGTAAAATATTTCAGATTCTACTGATACCATGGGGAAAGGTGGAGCGCAGAGAGATGCTAATTTCCTCATCTTGCAAGAAAGTCTGTTTTATAGTTTCTGTGGTTAATTAGAGAAATATAGGTTAGAGCATGTATTTAAAGATGTTAAGTGTAATTAGTAATAGAATATGAAGTAGCTTATCTTCAAAATTACCGAAAGGGGAGAAAGCAAAAGCAGTCAATTTAGAAAGAAAAAAAAAAAGTGGAATTCAAAGGAAAAACCACAGATGTTTTAAAGAGAGGAAATGCAAAGCAGCCTGCTTTAAAAGGAAGACAAAATGTAATTTGTAACAACAAATGTGGACAGGTTTACCTGCTAGTAAGACCAATCCCCCAACTGGGGATGAAACACACAGCTAAGACAATGGGACCCTGAGCAGTGACAGGACAGGAAGGACTGCCCAGCCTTTACCCTGGAAGAGGGTTCTGGTTCACCCAGTGCTTGAGTCCCCAAAGACTGCTTTCAGTTGGCTGAAGGAGCCCAGACATGAGGGCGATCTTCAATAGCAGCCTGGGTTTTAAAGTCCCTGGGGCTGGAGGAAGGGCTCCATGGGTAAACCGCCTGCCAAGCAAGCAAGCGGGGAGATGGAGCTGAGATCCCAGCATCCCTAGACAAGCCAGGCCCAGCAGGTGCCAGGGGTGGAGGTGGGCAGATCCCTGACGCCCATTGGCCGGCCAGCCCAGTCAAATCAAGGAACTTAAGGTCCAGGGAGAGGTGTTGTCTCAAAAATAAGGTGGAAAGTGGTTGAGGAAGACACCTGACGTTGACCTCTGGCCTCTATGAATGTGTACCTGCACACATCCATGTGCACACAGCACACAGCACACACACACACACACACACACACACACACACACACACAGACACACACACACACACACACAGACACACACACAGCTTTAAATTTAACACTCAGCTCTCGGCTATTATGTTACTCCTGGCTCCTGATCCTTCTTTAAGGTCAAGAGCCTTCTGGAGAGCTCCCAAGACATTTCTCCTCACATTCTGAAAGAGACAGGGCTGATTAACTGACACTATTAGAGCAAGAATATGGCCTTTCAAAGCTCTGTCTTTCAGCTCTAAAGAAGTGTTCTCTGCTCCACAGAGCTCTACCCTTCTGGCTCTGGAATATCACACCTCTGTTACATTATCAGCGAATGGGAGGAACTGGTTTCTCAGGGTACTGGAAGAGGACAAGTACCGAAAAAGAGCTGGATGGCATCGTCTCCATCAGCCACCCATCTTAGAAGAGGGAGAGACGGGGACCCTCCGCCACCGTGAAGTGGTTGCCAGGTTTGGTTTGAGAACCTCGTCCTGGAGCAGAGCTTTATGTCACAGCCTCGTCCTGGAGCAGAGCTTTATGTCACAGCGCTCTCACAAGGCCTCGACTCGAGAAATAAGAATGGAAGGAAACTCATTAACAACTAGGTCTGTAATTACTGTACATAATCAGAATTTCATATTGATCTTGAGTGGGAAATACGAGAGGCTTGCTAGAAAATTCACCGTGCTTTCCTTCTGGCGTCCTTCTGCTGGCTTCGCTGTTTTCAAAATGCCAATTAAAATGGATGGCTGATAAAGCCAAGGTTGCCTTCACTAATCCTGACAAAGACTTAAAGGCCAAAGATGATATTTACAGCACGGGTGGGAGGATTCCAGGATGAAGACATGTCAGTTACGATTTTGTGTGCCCCCAAGGCACTGATAGAGACACAATAAAATATCTAAATCCGAGGACCAAAAAAATAAGAAAGATTCCACAGGTATAATGATGCGTGTGTATTAGATGATGCTCTGTGGCTTTTAAACAAAACCTTTTTGTGTATTTGAAACAGGGTCTCACATATGCCAAGCTGGCCTTGAACTCCCTACACAGCCAAAGATGACCCTGAACTTCTGACCCTCCTGCCTGCATTGGGAGGATTGTGCAAGCATGCTTGGTTTCATTTGTTTTTCTGATATGTGGCCCTGCTTTGTAGCCCTACCTGGTCTAGTACTTGCTATGCAGCTCAGGTTTGTCTAAAACACACGGTGACCCTCCTGCCTCAGCTTGCTAACGCTTCACACAAGCTTGTGCCCGATGTCTCCTTGAAAAATGACCTTTCTTGATGCCCACAGAATATGGAAAACATGGACCTCATATTAGACTGCAAGGCTCGTTCTGCAAATTCAGCCACGCAACAAAACCGATTGTTTTGTTTGCAGGGAGGCAAATGTCACCGAGGCTAAGGACTTGTCTGTGCATCCTCTTGGCTGCTACGCTATCCATAGGACAGTGAGTGACATTCAGCAGACGGCTCCATCACTCCATCCAAATTCAAAACTCAAGCTCAATGGGAGCAACTCAGAGGCCACTGCATAGACAAGTGTAGAGCTTGGAAGAAAGGCCCGGTGACATTTACCTCTGTTCTCTGATAACGCCATGAAGTCAACAAGGAGAGAGGAATGAAAAAAGGCCCACTTTCTTGGAGCCTTCAAATAAGCTTCTGAGTTCAAAGGGGAAAGAAGAATTGAGCTGCCAATACCAGTGCCTCTGTGCTGCTGCTGCTGGCCCAATGCTGAAGGGAGGTGGTGGCTTTCACAGTCTTGCCCATGAGTGAGTAACAAACAAATAAGAAGGAAGTGAATGTTCCCACTGAAAGAGTTACAAAGAGAAAAAGTAAACAGAATTATAAGGAGAAGGGAGAATAAATTCAGAAGAGTTAAGAGTGGGGAGAAATGGCTGGTTTCTCAAAAGACAAAAAAATTTCTGGCTGATCTACTTAAAAAGCAGAGAGTGTAGTCTATATGTTCGTATGGGTCCATACTAGCATGTGTGCATGTGTGCACATGCAACACACACACACACACACACACACGTTTAAATACATAGAAAGTGAAAGAAGAGGCTCTAATACAGTTAGGTGATAATCTAATCACAAGAGATAGTATTCAACGTATTAATAAATGCACAGTTGTGGGGAAGGCTTGCCATGGCAGACACTGAATTTAATGTATTAACACTTGTTATAAAGCCACAATAAAAAAAAAACAAACCCGAATGAGTTGATTACAAATCCGAGAGCAATGTAACTGGGTAAAGGAAGTCCACAGAGTGTAGGAATGGAGCCTGCAACCAGGGGGGTTTCAGGAAGACTAGATGCCAAGACAAACGGCTAACCAGTTGTTTTGACAGCGGGTCCATATCTCACTCTGTGCATCATGGTAACACTAGAAGAAACTATAAGAAGACCTGCTTGCAGGTGTGGGTGTTGAGGAAGATGATTTTGTTATCCTGAGATGAGAGGCCTGAGAAAACAAGGCAGAGGGGTCTGGCTGTGTCTGTTCAGAGGCAAATAATACAAGGAAGATTTGCGTGAGTTCCGAGATGGGAGAGCAATTTCTGAACCTTATTCCAACGTCAGAAATCATGAGAAACAATTACTTCATATGGAAGAAACGGGAAACTTTTCGCATTTCAAAAATGACTATAAACAAAAGCTAAATGGTGAGGAACAAATGGAGGGAAAAATCCATGTGTTATCACAGCCAGGCACTCCCTCCACTTTGTATACAAAGAACTGCAAGTCAATAAAAGAGATTTGAAACAGAAATACTGGCCAAGGAAATTAAAAGGCAGCTCACAAAAGAATAAAGCCAGCCAACGAAGAGATAGAAAAATGTACATTTTCATAGAAAACAAAAATGCTAACTCCCAGTTGTTGCACCAACACACGAGAACACAGCACGGAACTCTGCAGGAAAAATAAGAAGGGCCGGCGGGGCCAAGGTAAGTAGCTACGAGCGAAAAAGGAGAAACAGAGTGCACGCATATGGGCAAGAAGGCTTCCAGGAGGAGGAATATTTTACTTCTTTGCGACAGTCTTGTGTAGATCAGGCTGGCTTCAAATTTAGCATTTACCAGGGGATTGCCCTGACTTTCTGATCTTCTGTTTCCACCTCCTCAGTCCTGGAATTCCAAACCTGCACCATCATACATTTTATGTGGTGTTGGGGACTGAACCCAGCATGTCAGGCCCTAGAGAGGCACTGTTTTATTCATTTTTTATTTGTTAATGACACTACATGTATTTGAAGGTCTTGAAACCTTAAGCCTCAACATAGGTCTGTTAAATCTTTTTTATCTTAATTTTTAATTATATGTGTGTGTGTGTGTGTGTGTGTGTGTGTGTGTGTGTGTGTGGTATGTGCATGCATGCAGGTGTGCACAGAGTCCAGAGAGGTTGGATCCCCTGGAGCTGGAGTTACAGGTGGTCGTGAGCCACCTGATATGGATGCTGGTAACTGGACTTGGGACCTCTACAAGAGCAGATGCAATCGAAACTGCTGAGCCCTCTCTCCAGCCTCCGAATCCTTTTCTTGGAGTATAATCTAGCGGTGTTTTAATGAGAAAAATGCTGGATCATTTCAAGCAAAAGAAGGAAAGGATGGAGACAGGGCTGGGGGGAGATGCCATGGGGCTGTAACCTTGGTGTCTTTAGCATTCGCAGTTGAGTGTGTTGTCTGGGAGGCAGAAGGCAAGGTCATCCTCAAGGACATTGTGAGGGCTAGGGTGGGTTTAGGGAGCGGAGACCGCTCACAGCAGTTCCCACAATCCAGTGGAGAACACAGATGGATTGCTGGGCACTGCTGCAGACCTGACTGAAGTTGGTCACTGTGAACTTACAGCAATGCCAATTTCCATGCTTGGGCGGTTTTCTGCAGCCATGCTCACCAGAGCACAAGTGGACCAGTCAGAGCCTTCCTGCTTTTTAAACCCAAGGCTTAAAAACTCTCCTGTCTTTTGCCTTATTCTGACATGTGTGTGTGCGTATATACATATACATGTGTATATGTATAAATATACACATACTATATATATGACTATTTCATTTTTAAAGAGAAAGCCTCGTGTAGCCTTGGCCTGGAACTTGCTATGTAGCCAAGGATGATCTTGAACTGATTCCTCTTCCTCCACCTCCTTCGTGCAGGTACCCACAACCTTGCCTGGTTTATGTGGTGCTGGGAATTGAACCCAGGACCTCACATATTCTAGGCAAATACTCTACCAACCGAGCAACACCCCCAGTAGTCAGTGTTTGCTAATGGACCCCTCAAGTTTTCTTGATACCATTTCTGGTGTTGGAGCTTGCTGAAAGTTACCATCCAACTTTGTTAGCTCTAAAGAAGCTGTTGAGGCCAGTCCCCTGTCGGGGCTCATCTTTATCCTAAGACTGACTTCAGTCTTTGTTTCCTCTGAGAGTACCAGGGATGTCTTCTAGAAATACACACTGCCAGAGAAGCCGCCCCGAGAGATGGACAGTACTGGCTATTTCCTGAGTACATGGGGTGTCCCATCCATGCATACTTGCCAGAATCTTACTCTAACGTCACAGATTGTACTCAAGATTTTCTATTTGCTTTTTTCAGTCCAAGCCTTACTGCTCAGCTAGGCAGCGTTTGGACACTGGTGTCCAGACTCATGGAGCTGTTTCTCCCCTTGTTTCTGAAACACTGCCTGTCAGCTGTCGACTCCACACACTCCAAATCTGACTTCTCCATCCGACTGCTCCTTCCGACTAGCTGGGAAGTTTCTTCTTCCCCCGACTCTGGTACCTTGCAATGCTCAGGGTTAATGGTCTATTATGGGAATTCTGTCACCAGTCCAATAGCCAACCGAAAGGAGCATCGGGGTCAAAGAGGTGAGGTTTTTCTTTGGGACCCAAATATAGACAGGACTGAGAAATGTGCAGACTTTTTGGAAGAAGGGACGCATGGCCAATGTGAGCATCAGAGCAGCTGGTGACCCGGTTCGGATTCCCCATTCTGTCTTGTGAAAATTGTGCATGGATTTTGCTTGTTGATAAATGGTAAAGTAATCTTTTTACTTCTTTTATCATCTGTCACCCAATGTGGGGTAGATCTGCTGTGTTCATGACTCCTAACCCATCCCTCTCTCACAAGATGTGGTCTCTGCGATGCCTCTACTGAGCTTGAGTTTCAGGGGAGTGGTGGCCCCTGCTGAATGCCACTCACTCACTGTCCTACGGGCTGGCTTAGCAGCTACAAAGATGCATTATCAAGTCCTTATCCGCAGTGACAGTTACCTCCTAACAGGGGACAAAAACCCCAGGACTGGGCAAAGGGGAAAAGGAGGAAAGGAATGAGGTAAGCAGCTTTCAGTGGGGGGACCGAGGTGGCCTGTTTGAGGTGGTGGCCCTTGAACCGTGGCCTGATGCTAAGGAGCCAGACATCTCCAGGAAGATTGCTCTAGTTAGAAAGAACTGTAGGTACAAAGGCCTGAGGGCAGAGGGGATTGAGCATGGCATATGTGAGGGACAGGGGACTCCAGAGCAGTGTAGTTAGTGGAAAGGGGACATGTGGTGAGCTGCAGAGAGGATGAAAAAAGACTGAGGGTCATAGGAAGGGGTCTGGACTGTATTACAGGGACCGAAGGAAATAGGCCCCAAAGTAGACTCCTGGTTCTCCCAGATGTAAAGACTTAAAAGATCTCTGGAATCAGGAAATGCTCAGACTCACGCTGCAGCCGGCAGACACACTCCTACCTGCCTGTTTCCCGTCTCTACCAGGGTAGCATTTCCACCGGTGCCTCAAATGCACAGCCAGAACCGCATTTGTTACCATTCTCCAAATCCTCCTCCAGGCCTTACCTCTGTGAATGACAACTCCAGGGGCCCAAGTGAAACACACTAGTGCCTTCTCCCTTAGGCCACAGCCCACTGGTTCTCAACCTGCGGGTCACGACCCCTTGGGGGTCGAATGGCCCTTTCATAGGGGTCGCATATCAGATAGTATGCACATCAGATATTTACATTCTGATTCATAACAGTAGCAAAATTACAGTTATGGAGTAGCAATGAAGATAATGTTATGGTTGGGGGTCACCACCACTTGAGGACCTGTATTAAAGGGTCACAGCATTGGGAAGGTTGAGGACCACTGTCCCAGCCCATCAGTGACTTTCTCTAGTTGCTTCGCTGCAGCACCTCATGTACCTGCCACATCTCCATCACACCCTCCCCAGAGGTCGAGCCCCCTCCCCACGCTACACTTCTCCACTCTCACACTTCAGACCTTGCCCCCTCTGCAATCCATCCTCCACGCTGGCGCCGTCTGGACGGTCAGTTTTGCACACCACAAACCCTGTCCTCTTCCATACTTGTTTGGAGCGCTCTAAAGACTCCCTGCTGCCTAGGGGATGAAGTCTAGACTCTTCAAAGGGCACAAGACTCACAACGATGAAAAGCCAAACACTTTGATCTTGATCCTCCTGCCTGAGTGAGCCCCACATTCCAGACAGACCTCAGAACTGGCAGCTCCACAAATGTGCAATGCTCACCCTCTGCCTGCTTCTTTTTTTCCTCCAGGCTATTTTAATTTTCTAGAACGTTCTTTTTCTCTTGTTCACCTGTAGAACGATTAAGCATCAGTTCCAGAGAGCGATGTGGGTCCTGTCCACTCCACACTTAACCTTTCCTAACCATAGCCATGGTGTCTATCCATCAGGCTCACCGACCCCATGCCTATGACATCCATAGCTACAACTCCAGCAGGCGGAGGGCTAATGAGTCAAATCCTGCTCTCACGGGCCCCAGATGGCCCAGTATCTCCCAAACCAAGTCCACTCCCACTTCTACCACGATGTCTCCATCTATACCATGACACCCACAGCAACACCACTAACAGTCACAGTAAAGAAAACAGGAGTCGAGACTTCCGACCCATCTGCAGTACGGTTATCACTGGGGAGACAATGGTGGCCGAGACACACCCGGTTCTGCGCCATTTCTTCCCTGACCCCCACTCTACATTCTGATGGACAATACCCTCTTTTCTACTGTAACTGACCGTGGCTTGGGCCTGTGATGGATTTTAGAACGTGGAATTGTACATGAACATGACCCAGGCATTTCCAAACAGAGGCTCTCAATGCTTGGGGGGGGAGTGGAGTGGGGTTGGGGAGTTGGCTCTGTCCCCTGATTACCTCCTGCTGTGAGAGCAACATACTTTGCATAGGTTTGTCCCTGAATGAGATGCCACACAGGGCCCAGCAGAGCCTCATGGACCTTGAAACGCTGACTATCACGTGATCTGGTGACTTGAGGACTGATGATGTCACAGATGACGCTGACTGCTATACTTCCGGAAGGCAGTCTGAAGAGAGTAAATGGTCATGGAGTGCTCCTCTGGGAGAGCCGGCTAGAGAAGGCCTTTGGGAGGGCACAGATAAGGGACGGTGAGAAGGGGCCAGTGTTGGGAGGGTCATTCAAGCAAAAAGAAGCTGAGGTAGGGAAGCATTTTGAGGGGAAGAAGGGTGTGGCGTAAGGGAGGAAGGGGGAAGGGGTCATTACATATGGGTTCCTGGCCCCCTTCTTGCTCAGGATATCCCTTGGCATCCAAATTGCCTGCTTGGCGTGGAGTCTGTTGAGTCACGGCTAGGCTGGCCGTGTATTGCTCAGACCCGGAAACTTGAAAAAAGTGAAAGGGGGATCCCTAGAACAAAAGGTTCTGGGATTTCTCCTAGCAAACAGGGCTATGCAGTCACCCCACTCTCAATCCCTTTCACCCCAGTCGCCAGTTACCCTTCATCCTGTGGCAGTAGCATTCTGGTCCATGTTCCTCACTCACCACTCACTTGCAGCCCTACATTGAAGCTTTCTAGTCGGTCTGGCAATTAGGTTCTCACCCCTTAACAATGGCAGCTTGTTCCTTTGAGACTGGCCAGGTTCTGGCTGTCAGACGTTTGTCCCTTATCAGCACCACCACTAGGGCATGACCTGGGGTTATCCTGAAGGTGGCCGTGGGGTGGGGTGGGTTGGGGGTAGATTCTTGTCACATCTGCACAATCAAACCCACCCAGCCAGTCCTGATGCTTACCCTAGCCTCCAGATGCCCAGCATGGCCAGCCTCCCAACTCCACTATTCCCAGCTTTTCAGATGCTGCCCGAGGCTTTGTGTTACTAGCTAATAGGACAAATTCCGGCAGCCTGTGAGAGAAAGCATGGAGACGGTCCCTTGATCAGTATGCCTGCCTAAGTAGCTGAGTCTGAGTTTGGGGGGCTCAGTTTGTAGTTTGAAAGCAGACTGCAAATTCTTTGGTGAATTACACGGAGCTGGTTCCAGCTACCCCCGGAAGGTGGGGCAGGTGTGAGTCCTAAACGATTTGGATGTCAGTTTTCCTGTGGATGAACTGGGAGGAGAGGAATGCATTTTACGACAACTGGATCTGTTTTCAAATGTATAAAAAACTGTTCAGTGACTTCTAAGCTGCAGCTTTGTTGCAAAGACTCAGTACACTGGGGCCTGGGCTACAAAGGGCAGACTGTGCCTGGTGCTTAGGGGATAGATTCAGTTTCTGGAGTGTGGTTCAGGTCTGCGGCTCAAGGCAGGGTCTTCCCTCACACTTCCACTCAGCATCTCTAGTGGTTCAACCAAGACTGTCCAGGCAAGACAGTAAGAGACATAGGCCTCCCATGCTCCCTGTAATCAAGCCAGACCCCAGAACCCAGGATTTTCACTCTCCTCCATGGGTGGACAGATCTGGAAGATTCCAGATGAACCCACTTACACGGATGGTGTACCCTTTGGTCAACACCTATGATGTGAGGGACGCTCTGTTGGCTTCACTGGGGTGATAGACTACATAACCTGAACTGAAGTGATGTGTACTCTGAGTCTAGATTCTCCCGTGGGATTCTGAGGAACTGAGATAACATGGGACAAAACATGGTACCCAAATGACTCAGTTTTTCCATGTCCCCACAATGGCTGCTTACAAGTATTTCTCACCCCCACAAGGTCCACAGCTACCTGTGCCCAGCCTTCGAGAACTCTGAGTGACTCTCAGAGGTTTCTATCTTTGTCACATGGGCAGGTGCTAGCTGCCCTTCTGGGGTCCCTCCAGAGTTAGCTTTAGTTCCTATTATCTTGAGAAGGCAGGCCTAGGATCAGCTGAGGAGAAAAATACCAATCTATCCAAGAGTAGATGCTATCTCCTGAACTCAGAGGAACTCAAGAAGGGGTGTGGCTCCATCTCCAACAGCTCAAATGGTGCCGTAATCCCAGGCTCCTGTGGCTCTGAGGCCTTCATGTCTGTCCTCGTCCCCAAGTGCTGAGCTCTATCATCGTCTGACATCTTTCCTAAGGTAGTTTCAGCAGGGCACCTTCCTGGGGTCTGGAGACAGCCATGTCCAGTCATGCCTCAACCTGCCACACACTGGTGGCTGATGAAGAACATGAATAGCCATTTAGCATGATCATGTGGAAGTGCATTTACCCCCAAGGCTGTCACACAGAGGCACACACAGCCTGAGGAGTTTTGACCTTTAAGGCCTTTGTGGTGCCTTACCGGAGTTCACACAGAAGGCTAGCAGCCCTGCTGTGGAAACCCCTTCCCGTGACCTCCCTACAAGATGGTCATTATACGTAAGAGCTGGAAGGACAACCATAAACCCAAGGCTCCCACAGGAAGGTGAGGTGAGCCTTCTTGAGTACCACAGAGCCTGAAGAAACCCACAGCCAAGAAGGCTGTAGTTATGTCCCAGGCTGACGACGGATTCTCTGAGGGGCTCAAAGGACAGGGAGGGGGTACTAGCAGACCGTCAAACTCCAGTCCCAATGCGGAAGCTGGGAGAGCAAACGCTGGTCTGCGCATCTCAGGAGATGCCTCCACAGCTCTCTGAGTCAGATGGGGCAGAGCTCAAGGGGGAGGCACACCCAGATGTCTGGGCATTTTACAGAGAGAAGAGGGCTGCTGACTTGATGTCACAGCTGGAGGCAGAAGCAAGAACGACGGTGGTAGCCCACTGGTCCACCAGTCCAGGTGACTGACCACGGCTAGACAGCCACAGCCTGGTCCGTTTCCCCAGTCCCTGTTGCACCCAGGTGCTCCTTCTGAAAAGTCTAGACCAAGATTTGGCTTCGGCCACGTTCTCACTGTAGTTCTGGACAGATGCCGGGGTTGGAAGGGATTGCAGTTTTCACTGTGCCATAATCTTCCAAGAAGACGTTGGGGAAGCTGCTGACTGGAACATGTTTCCTCCCACCCCTGTGACCCCATATATCATCTGAATAATTTGGAGGTCACTTTGTCACAAAAACATGTGCTCCCCAAACAACCAAGAGCTCCTCCTGGAGGACCATGGGAGAACCATCCCCTCTCCTCCCAATGCAAGCACAGCACACAGTGAGCAGAGACCATGCCCCTCCCAACCATTCTGTTACGTTTAAGTGAAAGGAAAGCCGAAAATCACTACAAGATGTGAGGCCCAAGGATGGTCCAATTATCCTGTCCTTTCTGAGATACCAACATGCAGGCTAATGTTCCGTAGACTCCGGGAGGTCATGGCCACTATGACAGCTGAAGCCTGGCCAGTCCCAATGTCTGATCATAATATGTCACTTCATGGGCCACGGTGGCACACCTCACATGCTGCCATCTCATAGTGGAACCAAACATCTCAGAAACTTCAGAAAAATCCCCGAGGGGCTGGCCCACAGTAGGTGTTCCGTGTCAGTGGTTCAGAAGTCTTAATATTAGGTTGCACAGGAACATTCTAGAACTATAATTCCTGGGCCCAGTGAACTAGACATTTCTGAGAACGAGGCCAGGAATTTTGTATTTTAGAATGTTCATGAGCGAGGTTAATGAGGAACTGGGTTTGGGTTCGCTTTAGACTGAGCAGAGCCACCCGGGACACCTCTTTAACCCACAAAGTATTTATTTAAACAACAACAAAAAAAAGTAGTGAGTGTATCAAGCCATATTCAGGATCCATACTGTCCTGGTGTCACGTCCTTGGACATCCTAACAGAATGCATGCCGGGAGCCTCCACTGGGAGCCTTTGCCTCCTCTGCTCCTGGCCAGCTCCAACAATTCATACCTATAATCCACAGATGGAAATTTTAGAGCCAGATTCTTCGCCAAGCTTACATTGACTAGACTATTCCATTGCCACAAGCCAGTGACTGAGGTGTGAGATGGCCCCAGAGTCAGCATCTGGTGGGTGTGGGGGGAACACAACTTACCCATAGGCCCTCTGACTGTCCCTCCCTTGATGACCCTTCCTCAAAGCTATGTCCCAGCCAGCACTGGGTCCCCTGAGCTGGTTCTTGGTTTCTTCTCCAGTTCCTGCCCTCAGCAATGTACTTTTCTGTCACTGTGGTCCCCTGCCTGGCAGATGGACACACGATGCAGAGGTGGACTCTTACCCAGAAGTCTCCTCTCCCCATGACACATCTGCCTATTCCAACACAAAGGTAACATGATTACGGGTCCCACCCGGCCTGGTTCCTGACAGTGTTGACTCCTTGACAATGCTGGCGGTGACCAGTGTAAGTCAACTCTTTATCTAGAGTCAGTTCCTTCAGTCCTGGACTTTCTCAGCTCTGTCTTACCCAGGTTGACCCCGGGGCGCCATGATGCTTCACTGCCATGTCCATCATGCCCATGACCAGTGCTGTGACAAATACACATCCCACATCCTGTCTCTCTGGTGGCCCACTTGTAGAACAGGCCGCTTTCCCACCCTGCATATCACCAGCAAGGCCAGGCCACATGTTCTTAGTGGCCAAGTTTTTGAGGACTAAATGAGAGAGGGAGGGGTACCCTGGAACTCACCAAGTTCCTGGTTTTTTTCCTTAGGTACTCTGTTGTCAACAGGACCTTGATGGAAGCCTGGAAGAATGAGGGTGTTTCCTCAAGCTGAGGAAGCTCACACAGCTCTCACAGCAGCTCCTGCCCCATCATGGAGGTTCTTAAGGGTGTTATTCCCCACACAGAGGCTTGCACGTTCATATCTGAGCCCCTTCCAACCCTGGCTCCCAGCATTTGAAAATGGCAATTTCTGAGGGCTCTAGCTATTGTGATTATCTTTTCTGGGCCAAGGGAAAGGTCGTTTGAAATTGGAAAATTTGAGATTGTATCTTTACAGGGAATGCCAGGTGCTGGCTATAGTTGTCAGTTGGGAACAATGGAGGGCTAAATTCACCTGGGCATGGTGCATGGTGTAGAGGTGGGCAGGGTCACCTGGGCATGGTGCATGGTGCAGAGGTAGGCAGGGTCACCTGGGCAGGGGGCATGGTGCAGAGGTGGGCAGGGTCATGTGGGCATGGTGCATGGTGCAGAGGTAGGCAGGGTCATGTGGGCATGGAGCATGGTGTAGAGGTGGGCAGGGTCATGTGGGCATGGTGCATGGTGCATGGTGCAGAGGTAGGCAGGGTCATGTGGGCATGGTGCATGGTGCATAGGTGGGCAGGGTCACCTGGTCAGGGGGCATGGTGCAGAGGTGGGCATGGTCACCTGGGCATGGTGCATGGTATAGAGGTGGGCAGGGTCATGTGGGCATGGTGCATGGTGCAGAGGTGGGCAGGGTCATGTGGGCATGGTGCATGGTGCAGAGGTGGGCAGGGTCATGTGGGCATGGTGCATGGTGCAGAGGTAGGCAGGGTCATGTGGGCATGGAACATGGTGTAGAGGTGGGCAGGGTCATGTGGGCATGGTGCATGGTGCAGAGGTAGGCAGGGTCATGTGGGCATGGTGCATGGTGCAGAGGTAGGCAGGGTCATGTGGGCATGGAACATGGTGTAGAGGTGGGCAGGGTCATGTGGGCATGGTGCATGGTGCAGAGGTAGGCAGGGTCATGTGGGCATGGTGCATGGTGCATAGGTGGGCAGGGTCACCTGGTCAGGGGGCATGGTGCAGAGGTGGGCATGGTCACTTGGGCATGGTGCATGGTGCAGAGGTGGGCATGGTCACTTGGGCATGGTGCATGGTGCAGAGGTGGGCAGGGTCACCTGGGCATGGTGCATGGTGCAGAGGTGGGCAGGGTCACCTGGGCAGGGAGCATGGTGCGGAGGTGGGCAGTGTCACCTGGGCATGGTGCATGGTGTAGAAGTGGGCAGGGTCACATGGTCAGGGGGCATGGTGCAGAGGTGGGCAGGGTCACCTGGGCAGGGAGCATGGAGCAGAGGTGGGCAGGGTCACCTGGGCATGGAGCATGGTGTAGAAGTGGGCAGGGTCACCTGGTCAGGGGGCATGGTGCAGAGGTGGGCAGGGTCACCTGGGCAGGGAGCATGGAGCAGAGGTGGGCAGGGTTACCTGGGCAGGGAGCATGGAGCAGAGGTGGGCAGGGTCACCTGGGCAGGGAGCATGGAGCAGAGGTGGGCAGGGTCATGCATAAAGCACCTGCTAGTAAGAAGGCAGATAAGGAGCCATGGATGTGGCCTGGCCGGCACACACCAAATGACAGCGCTGTTTTATTTAGACAGATGCAAGTAGAGGAAGCAAAAGAGACACGCCAGTGTCTAGGTGCGAAGCTGTGTATTAGGAAAGTGTCTATTTTCTTCGAGTTAATTTATAGTTTAACAGGCGCGCACACGCAAAATCCCAATAGGCTTTTATTTTTACTCTGACAAAATGATTCTAAAATTAATCTTGAACAACAAACAGATGAGAATAACAATGACTATTCTGAAAGAGAAAATAATTAAGGGAGGAAGGAGTCGTTTTTAGCTGTGCTAGATATTAGAACATATTATAAAACAACAATTAAAATTATTCAGTACCGGGGCCGAGACAGACGCAGAGTCACAGAACAAAGGGTGACTCAGGAAGAGACTTAACTACATTTGAGGATTCGGAGCATGATAAAACAATCTATTTTCCTCGGATCACAAGGGAAGAGAATTACTTAAAAATTATGTTGGAAGACTGCCTAAGAGTTTGGACAATATTATACATTCATCCAAATAAACTCCAGATGGATTAACGAATTACAGCTTAAAAAAATCAAACCACTGACAAATGACTAAAAATAGGACAAACTGTGTCTCAGATTCATGACAGGATGATAACTTTGTCAGCTTTGGAAAGAAATCACAAATATTGAGGAATTTGTCTACATGGAGATGTAAAACAACTCTACAATGCAAAATAGCAAAACACAAAAATAATGAACATAAGGTTGGGAAAGTGTCTGTGTGAAGGCCACTCGGGGCTTGTGTCCGCACAACGGAATGAGTGCCTTCATACTGGAAAGGAAAATGGCCATCTCCTGGAACTGCACACAAGGACCCAGGTCCCTCTTCTACGGGGCTGGATCCAGGGCTGATACCCTTGTCTAGTGACCAAGATGGAAATCCCAGGACCACCCCCCCCCCCCAACACCTCTATCAAGTCCAAAGTTCTTGTCAGACTTCACTGCCATTGGACCCCACTGCCTACTCACACGTGCCTACAGCGGCCAACCGCTCTAGGAAACAATACAGACCCAAGCACCTAGGTTCAATGCACGAGAGTATGTGTGTATGTGCATGCAGGTGTGTGCTTGTGTGTGCATGGATATGCATGTGTATTTGTACAGATGTATGCATGCTTGTATGTACGTGTGCATATGTACAGATGTATGCTTATACGAGTATGTGTGTACACAGATGTACAGACGTGCTTATGTGAGCATGAATTCATCTGGGTGCTTGTGTTTGTATGTGTGTACCTACGAGATATCCCCCCTACTTTCCATAGGCCTACACATGTCCCATGGGTCCTCTGAGAACCCACTACTACAACATAGATGCCCCCCTTTCTATCACAACCCCAATTCTGTCCCTGTATTCTCAAGGCAGGCCTTCTAACAGAGATGTGCTGTCATCCCTGTCATGAGACGGCCACTGCAGTCTGCATCTGTCTGCAGCTGTGGTGGTGCCTGATACACACAAACCAGCAAATGAGACTCACACAGAGGCAACCTAAGTGTGCCAGCCACACCAAGACCTCTGTTTGGAGAAAACCTGACCCACAGAGACAATTCACATAATTGTGGCTGTCTTCCATGGAGAGAGTTTCTAGGCACAGGTCAAGTCCTGTGCCCCTCGCTCCTGGGTTCATAGCCCTTATTACAATCTTGGGAAGTCCCCAGCAATCATCTGATATATGCTATATGGGTACAGTCAATATATACTTATTAAACTTGCACATTTGAAAAGGCCACACAAATATGGAAGTCTAATGAGCCTGTTAAAGGTGACAAGCTATCTCATACGTCGCTTACAGAAAGAAAGACACAAAGTTGTTCTCTCTGGAAAGGTGAAGGCAGATGAGCACAGAGTGAGATACCACATTTCTGGATGGGAAGACCACGCATCTAGCAATCTTAAGTTTATAGATTTTGCTACTGGCATTATGAATGGGTATAATACTTGGGGTCTTGAGAGTGACCCAATGGCATATATTCATAAAGACTTATAAATATGTTCATCTACAGGCCTGATCACCTGACTTCTGGAGATTTATCCTTAGAAAATAACCTAAAGAGGAAGCCACATGCAAGAGGATTTTCATTATAGCCGTATATAAAACAACTGAACATAATTGGTATCATGAGTCTTGGCCCGTTCACTAGACAGACTATTCCACTGGTTTAGAAAAGGTAAGCATGGAAGACATGTAGTCACCTGGCAAGGTATACAACATGGTGTGGACTTTGAAACATAGCATGCAAAATGGTATGCCCGCTGAGACTGAGACCACGGGAAAGCGGCGAACAGATGGGAAGAACATCCTTCAGTTGTTGGATCAATGTGAAACGCTTTTCACTTAGGGGAGGGAGATTGAGAGCATTTTATTTAAATTTCGAAAACTGTATTTAAATCATCCTATTTACATAAATGTAAAAAACTCTAGACTATACTAAAATCTTGTATTGGGTATTGTCCCCTGAGCTGTGGGTGCTTCTGGATATAGAACTGTATAGGCAGAGGTATAGGCAGGTGGTATAGGCAGAGGTCACCCTTCAGCAAGAGCAGTCACCCCACCCCTCCCCGCCCCCACAGGGCACTGCAGTTTAGAACATGACTGGGAACAGGCACACCCTCTGGTGCCACTGACTTAGTACACAGAGAGCTGCTCAGATGACGAAGGCGGATGGAAAAGTGATGGACAGAAGGAACGAGAAGTGGAGGGGAGGAAGAGGCATCTCCCCTCGGAGTCATGACCTACCTACCCTTCATGGATGTGCTGCACTTCTCACAACGGCTGTTGCCTCCTGGGAAAATCCAGCCTAGCACCTGTCCTAGGTGTTCTTTCTGTGTCCCTGCTTCTCAGTTGGGCCCTCAGATTCTGGGAATCTGCTGTGATGGAAAACGTACGGGACTTCGGAGAGGAAATCTGGTTTGGGGTTGCTGCTCTGTCAATGAATGCCTCAAATTCTCTCCCACCATGTGATGGCTGCACCTCCCCACCCCGAACTTGCTTTTTTCATCTATAATCAGAGGGAAGAAATGCTCTGTAACATTGTCGGGAAGATTCACATCTTCCCAATGACAGGAAACAAACAAATCAGCCTCCTCCCCATTATGTGCTCTCTCACCATCATGATGCTTCAGACTTTAACCATAGCCCCCCAAATGCAGGGGACCTCTTGAGACAAGGCTAAGTTACCCGAGAGCATGGCTTTTTATCTGGGATAGGTTTACCACCAAGGAATGTCTGCCAGCATCTAGAGATGATTTTGGTTTCCCAGCTGGTGCGTGGAGTGCACGGAGTGTGTGGTACTGGCGTTCAGTGTGGCAGGGGACAGAGATGCTGCTAAAGCAATCTACAAGACCTGACAGCTCTCTGGGACAAAGTACCAACATTACAGAGCCTGAAACATCTGGAGGAAGTAGCCTTTCTTAACAGCTGAAAAGGCAGTGTCCAGATGGCCCTATGATCCAGTCCAGCTTTCTCCAGCATGGAGGTGGGGTGGGGGAGGAGAGCAATCTAGGAAAGGACAGGCAGACACCAGGAGAAGGCTACTTCTTCCCTTCTTCCCTATCTTCAAAGCCAAGCTCAGTCCCAGCATCCTCTGCGGTATCTTCTCAAGCACCCAAGGGTTCCATTGTCCCTGGTTGAACCCTCAACTTTGCTGTTGATGAATAATTTGAACTGAAGACGTCCCGGGAGACCCCACCTTCTCATTCTACACATGCACCCTAGACATTAAGACTGCAGCAATTAGGATTCACACTTTCTTATGGGCTTCGGGGACTGGGAGAGGAGAACAGGGTTCTGTGTGCTCCTGGCCAGGCTCTGGTGAAAGCGGTTTGGCAACTTCTTTGGAAAGTGGCTGCTAATGGACTGATAATTGGTTTCCTGCCTTTCTTATGAAGTGTGAAGTGCTCTGCTAGCCTGTCAACAAAGCATCAAGGACTATGCAAACCACCCTCAGAGTTATTTGTGTCTTCTACTGTCTCTCTGGAATGGCAATGCCTGCCTGCCTTAAGATGCATAGAAGAGTCTCTGCCATCTCTATTAAGGATGATGCTAAAACAGGCAGAGTTCCCTTGCCAGAGCTCTGTCCTCAGGACAGCCACAGCGAGCGAACTCCCTAAGCAGAGAAGGAATTGAACAGCTCTGAACCCCTGAGCCTGGCCCTTGGCTCAGGGCAGACAGTCCACATGGAGGACCGGATGGAGAGTGCTTCCACTCTGGGCTGAGACGGAGCAGTGGTCCTTGGAGAGGTGGACTGGCTGAGGACAACAAGACAGGAAGAGGAAAGGGGCTGGCTCCATGTGCTCAGTTGGAGTACTTCAACGTGAGAGGCACCGCCCTGCTGCAACCCTAGATGGAGAAGACGGTCTGCTGAGTACCCACCACTTCGAGGGCATCTCAGAAGCCAGTGAGCGATGCTGAAGTTGCTGCTCACTGCAGAAAACGCTCGGCAACGCGAAGGTGGAGTGGCTGTGTGTGGACTTGGCAGGACAACTCCCTAGGAAGGAGCCGTTTTGAAGGAAATGCTTCCACTGAAGAACAGTGCAGTGCTTTACACAACTCTTTGAACAATCATTCTAAGACGTTTCAGCCATCAAAAGAATTTCCCTGGTCCCCTTCTATAACTCCTCTGAAAGCAAGAGCAACATTGTTTGGCTAAGTGCTGTGTTGATGTTTATTGTGACTAATGTGGGGGGCGGGGAGAGACTCTCCAGATGAGCCTTTTGCCTGGGGTGCTTTTGTGTGTATGCGTAAGGAACACTCTACAATGCAGATGGGCCTTCTCACTACTTTATATTTTTATGGACATTTATAGATGCTGTCCCTTTTCTATTGATGAGAAACTATGGTGTGTGTTTGATCTAGAGTTGGGAGCAGGAGCATCTCTCAGTCAAAGTATGACCTGTGCTGTGATGACCCAGTTTGTGGACCAGTTTCCAAGCATTCACCATGGAAAGCGTGGGGGCCTTTGGTACTACAGTTATCGTTAGCTATAAATATGATCCTGGAGATGCCGACTCTGGGGAGGTGAGACTGGAGGGCTGCCCTGTTGGGTCAGCGAGCACCTGGAGAGGAGATGCCCTGGCTGCTTGCTGTTCAGAAGCTCAGTGAGGGCAAGAATTGGGTCTCTAGACTTGGAATGGTGAGTAATCTCCCCATCGTTTTTTCTTTTTCTTTTTTTTTTCTTTTTTTTTTTTTTTTTCACTACCAGACCTTGTGCTCACCAAGGGCAAAGCCAGGGATCGTGGAAGCAGGAGCTTCAAGACTGGGGATTGGTCAGATAGCAGACAGATGGCAGCCGCTTGTACTCATGAGGCGCAAGGAGAGGCCTGCTCTGTGGTGCATGGTATGGGGAGAGCTGGTTTGGCCTGTCTTCCTCCACTCAAACCAACCTCACTGGGGACTCAAGCTGTGTCCCAAGTAAGCAGACACAGCCGACTGGTGGGAGTGACTGAGGACACACACTGTCCTCTTCCATCCTAGAACGTTCCAGAGAGCATGTCATGCCAACTGCCCTGAGTGCCTGCTTTGCGGTTCTTATTAATAAGTCCCAGGTCCTTCACCTCTGCTCCAAACAATAGAGAGCACAGGCTGGACCCACTGTCGCTGGGATAGCCCAGTCCTCCTCTTCTCAGCTACTTTGCAAGCAGAGTTCAGCACACTGCTTCTGGAGACGAAGGGCCTGCAGGGCAGCACTTCAAGAGGTTGAGCCTGTAGAGAAGGCTCTCGAAGAATGTTCTAGAACTACTCCTCAGAAGCACAGCATCAAGCACCTTCCCGGGGGCCTCCAGGTTACCACCACTCTCCCCCCAGCTTGTGTTCTGCTTGCTAGCCACATTTTGCTTTGGCTCATGGGGCCCAGGAGCTCAGCCTCCTTCCGGGTTTGATCCTCCCATGATTCTGCCCATGAAGATCACTTTCACCCAGTGTTTCCTGTTTAAAAAACGAATCACCATGCTTCCAGGGGGAATCCCACTGTCTGGACCTTCCTTCTTAGCTAGGACCTCCAGCTAGAGGGACATGTCCTCCTCTGCTCCCCTCTGCCTAGCTTGGCTTGACTGTGCTGTTAGGGCTCTGGGGTGCTTACTCTGAGCTGCACCCGCTAACTATCCCTGATTCTTGTATCCCCATGGTTCCTAGCGCTCAGTGGGGCCAACATGGATAGTTGGATCTTTCCCACCTATACCGGGAACAGAGCTGGGCAGATATCATGTAATTTGATTTCTTTTTCACTAAGAGTGATTCCACGTGGACCTAAGAGTGATCTAATCTTTAAACCTCTGAAACTTTTTTTTTAAAATTCATTTATTTTTATTTTGTGTGCATTGGTGTTTTGCCATGGATGTCGGGTCCCCTGGAACTGGAATTACAGTTATGAGCTGCCATGTGGTTGCTGGGAATTGAACCTGGGTCCTCTGGAAGAGCAGTCAGTGCTCTCAACCACTGAGCCATCTCCACTCACCTCTGAAGAATTTTTACATAAACTATCATTCTTAGAAAACGCTTTGTCAAACAAACCAATTGTTTTAAGCTTGACCAGCATAATCACTGTGGTACGCCCCAACTCACCCGCCCACTCTCATCACAGGGATGTCGAACATCTCCTAGGCTCTCCCACCCCTAGGCCCCGGGGGCTCTCAGTCTGTGGCATGCAGAATTCAGAGGTCCTGAGCTGTCCGCCTAGGTGGGCAGAGGATCAGAGGGTCAGGCTGAGTGCCCTTCCCTGAGAATTCAAAGAAAGAGCCAGGGGAGCTGAGGGTTGAGGACTAGGAGAAGAAGAGGCCACAGCTGGAGAAGTTAGAACCCCAGACTTCCTGACACCCGCTGTGTGGCTTCCCCTTGCCACAACAGCCCCTCACACTTCGAGTCTCACTGTGACTAACGACTCCTGATGTTCGCGATGTGGCAAAGTATGTCGAATACATACAAGATGAAAGATGGTAGGCGATAGCTCCATGGAACAGACGACTCAACTCCATTCTTCCCCAAAGGACCAGCCATGCAAGGATAGTTAGAGCCTTTCTCTAACCCTAAAGCCGCACGAGAGGTGGTGATCATGGGAAACATATCCCTCAAGGTCTCAGATCCCTGTAGCACTCCAAGGCTGGTATACCATCTACCAACTTAGAGACGTCCTGCGCACCCCACGATAGCATGGTGCCACAGTGGTGACAAGAATAAGGAGAAATGTCTTGGTCTGACCTTCATGGACCATGCTCAGTGGTCTCTACCTTGCTTTAAGGATCACCAAAGAAGGTCTCCAAAGATCAAGAGATGTAACATACGTTAGATGTGGGAACCCAGATAACCATCTTCCTAGGAACAAGAGAAACCACCCCAAATGGCGCTGTGGGTACCCACTCCAGGTTTCCAAAGGCAGGGCCTTAACTAGGGATCCAGCCTGCCTCTCTGGGGAGCCCATCAGTGGCCACCCCTGCTCACTTACACACACAGCCTGGCTTCTTAGCCGACCACTGGTTATTCTTTTGGCACGTGATTGATTTCTGCCCCACCAGCTCAAAGGCAGGCTGGCATTCAAACTTGAGTGTGTCACCATGGCGAAAGCGAGAGCCTTCTCTCCGGCCATAGGCAGGTATGCCAGGGTCTCCACAACTGCCCTGTTCGATCTCTGAAAAACAAGAGACAAAGAAAAAGAGGTGACTTTACATCTGTCCTGGAAGCACAGGTTCCCTACCGCTTGCTCTGTTGCCCGTCTACCATGAGTCAGGGTGTGGGATTCATAAATCCTGCAGGAAGGACAGTGTCCTAGGACAAAAGGGCCTTCAGTTCTCACATGCTTGTGACTCTGTGTCCACATGCTATATCCCAGAGGATATTTTTATCTGTGAAAGGTGGCGGTTAGTCTTGGGTTCATACCTCGCAGGCTCGTGTGTTTGAACACTTTGGAGTCCCCCATATGGTAGTACCGTTTGGGGAGGTTGAGGAACTTTGGGGACGGGAACCTGCTGCGCAGAAGTGGGTTGCTGAGAGGGAGCCTTGAGAGACATCTGCTTCTGGTTCTGTTTGACTTGATGTCTGTCTCAAGTTCTGTTGCCATGGATGGAGCCCCATCGAGGTGGGCACTAGCCCCATGACATCATAGGACAAAATAAACCTTTCCTCCTTTCATTACATTCTGTCACGCACCTATGCCGGGAGCTAATTTGTCCCAAAGTTTGGAGACACCCTGCCTGAGTTGCGCTTTGCATCTGACTGTGAACACTGCTGGGGGGATTTGGAGAAAGGTCCGTCTGAGCAGTGAGGGCGAGCGTGCACGGGCGAGACGCGGCGGCCCTGTGCAGCTCGTCTTCTTTCAGCCCGTCTTCCGTGCCAACCAGAGTAAGTGGGAATCAATACCGGCTGCCTTCTGACACCGAAGCACTTTCAAGGTATTTTTTTGTAGATTCAATTTGAGACAGTAGCAGATAAAAAGAAACAAACGACTCATTAAGTACACTTAAAGTCTGCTTGAGCCAATCGGTGAGTCAGCCTGTCTCGGCCCCAGGAGACGGAACTCAGCAGCATGATGGGCTCATCTCTGGGAGTCAGCCAGGACCCAGGCGCTTCCGGTCCGGAGTCGGCCCTGGCTGCGTCTTTGGAGGCTGAGCCTCCCTTGCCGTGCCCTGTGCTGTGAGAGAGGGATGGGGGAGGAGCTCCATCTAGGGAGGAAGATGGCCTACCGGGAGACAGGAAGTCACCAAGAAAGTGTCAGATGGAGAAAGGAGACTGTAAGAGACCTGAGGTTTGGGAAAGGAGGGCCTGGAGTCACTGAGCGAGTGTTGGATAACTTTCCAGGACTCTGGGGGAAGAAAGGGAGCTGCCTTTTCAGTGGCTGTCATTATGGGTGGTCAGTAGCCAAGGTTTCCAGAAGGTGCTGTACGATTCTGCAAAAGCTTTCTTGCTGTAAGCTGTTTCTCTGAGCAGATCAGAGCTACAAAGGCTCAGTGGCATATGCAGAGGGTTCTGATGGTCACAGGGGTCAGTGTGACCATGTGCAAGCACCAAAGGAGTCAAGTCAGGTCAGTTCACTTAAATCTCAAGTGTCCCCCACCTCATCCTACACATACATACACACACACACACACACACACACACACACACACACTCACACACACACACACACACACACACTCACACACACACATACACTAGCTAGGCTTATATATACATATTCCTTTGCAGCTGGCTTTGTGTATGCTCAGGGACAGGGATGGGGCCACACTGAATCATTCCAAGGAAGTGGGAGTTTGCTTCGGATTCCAGAGCTCCAGTCATCTGAAGGACAGGAAGAAGGGCCCCTGTGACAAAGAGATCTGAAGAAGCAAGAGGCAGAACCCACCTCCTTTCAGTGTCCCCAAACATGCTGTCATGTGATGCAAGAGCCGTCAGGGCAGCGGCAGGAAACATTACCTAGTATCCGAAGACAGACTCCGTATTTCAGGTTCCCTAGTGAGGTCCCACCACACGAAACATGTGAGGGGGGCACATCTGCCTGAGCTGCTGCCTTCAGCTGGTCTGAGGGTCTGACTGGCTCAAGAGAGCATGCATTTGCGTGTGGGGTGGTCTTCTCGGCCCCCATTGTGTAGCCAAATCTCTTTGCACATAACCACGCCTGCCTAATTTCTCCCTATCGGCAAGGCAGTTGCAGGCATTTAATAAGTTCCTGCTGTGTGCCGGGGCCTGTGCCAGACACTGGCCATGTAGATAGTCTCTGTCCACTTGGAACATCTGGGGGGAGGAGACATGGCCCAAGACATGGGGTCTCAGGCTGAAAATAGGGTGCAGAGAGGAAGGCACATAATGTCAAGTGCCTCAAAGACCCAGTAAGACAATAATTGTTTTCATGATAATTATTCAGGAAAGGACAGCTTAATCTTAACACTATTCAGCGCTTTTTAAGAAAATCACAATGAACACGTACAACATTTAAAATTGATACTGATGCCAACCTTGCACTGGCATGGCTTACTTTTGCCCTTTACCCCCATCCTGTTATCTCAGCTTGTCTTCTACAATTAAATCGCCGATTTTTTTTTTCTTAAAAAGCCATGACTATTTTACGTTCATCTTGATTTGAAAGATACTGTCTTAAATGCTATTTATCTTAAAATTTGAGTTTGGGACCCCACTCTTACATTGTGTGCCTAAGGTGAGCGTCTCACTTGTCTCGTGGAATCACAGCCCTGGGTCACAGGGAGCTTCCTGGAGAAGGTACTTTCTGTGCTGAGGCCTAAGACCACAGAGGAGCCAGCAGTAAAAGGCTTGGCAGTGAGGAGACAAGGGTTCTCTGGATGGAGGGAAGAGGTCAGGCCAAATCTCAGATGCAGGGTTGTGTACTGAGCTATAATATATCAGTGAACAAAACTACTAGTCATTATTACCATAACCAGCTTCCATTTGCGGTATATGTACACAGACTCCAGCTAGTTTGGCCACTGCCAGCATTTTATAGATTAACTCACATTACCCTCACAGTATCTCTAATGGAAGGGACTCTTTTCTCCAATTTTAAAAGAGAAACGGCACAAAGACATATGTGACTACGTAAGACCACAGAGCTCAGAAGTGGTGGATCTGAGACCCACACACAGCTGCCTGGCTCCCGGGATCCTCACTTCTCTGGCACCTGCCTTCTGCAAGTTCAAGCACTTTCTCCAAGGTAGCGAGAATGAGGCTGGAAATGGCTCTGATGGGCAGGACCAGCCGTGAAAGGGCCTGTGCGATCTACGTGGGAGACTGGACTTTAGATGGTCGGTCATGGGAAGCTAAAGGATTTACTCAGCAGTTGACACCTGTGTGGGGAAGCTCTTCTAATCCCTGTCTGGGGAATGGTCTAGGTGTAGCTAGCTAGCTGGAGGTAGGCAAGCATTCACATTCACTCAATAAACATTGGGACTGTCAGTTTAATAGTGGAGAATGCAATAGGGACCAAGACAGAAAGATGCTTTGCTTCTGTGAAACCTCTGTGTTGGTGGGAGATGTTCTGATGGTATCCTATGCTGGGTCCAGGAAGAGAGGATGGAGAGAACCAGGAAGATGTGAGGGGTCTGAAGTAGGAATATGCCACAGGCTGTGCCAAGGATAAGGATGCAGGAGTAAGGGAGAGACCAAGATCTACCGTACCTGTGGGTTTGGGTTGGCCACAAGGGTGTGCTCCCCTCAGACAAGGATACAGGAGGCAGGAGACTGCATGGAGGGTCATAATAACTGCTGCTAAGGAGCAGTTATCTGGATTTTAAGTTGAGGACAGATGTACACAATTTGAGATGTAACTCATAAATGAGCCAGGAGAAGAGACCCACAAGCAAGGTGAGAAGAGATGTCATCCCAGAATGGGACGTAAGAGATAGCTTTGGGGGAGTAGTGGAGGAGTAGACTATAGTCCAAGGCAAGTGGGGGCCACAGAGCTTGGAGGAGGATGAGCTGAGGAGATCAACGGACTCCGTGTCACAGGGAACTTAGGGTGGGATAGAAAGCAAAAGACTAAAAGGAGCCCATTGCTGATGTGATGAACGGTTGTCATGACAGCCAGCACCCAATGGGAGGGATCGTGGTACTATGGAAGGAGCAGGGATGGAAGAGAGGAGGGTTACGTCGTAACTCTGAGGTGGTCACAACCTTTGGATGGTGGTTAAGATATTCTAAAGATAGAATGAGCTAGTTGAATTTCTGGGAAGAACAAGGCAGGGGGATGCTGGTGGAGGCTGAATGGCTCACTGAGGTTGTGGAGAAGTGAGGAAGGGCAGCTGGAGGCTCCAGGGAGGGGCGCAGCGGAGACCCTGTGCATGCTGGCTGGCTGGCCTTGGTGCTCAGGCAGAGGCTTTCAACGACAGCAGTGAACAAGGATGGTGCGGCGGTGAGTTTCAGGTAGCGAGCGGGAGACCAGGGTCTTTGGTGAGGAGTGAAGTATTAGTCACGGGAAGCAAGACTGGACACTGACAGGACCTTCCGAAGCTGTCACTCTAGAGAACAGGAGACGGAAGCTCAGTGGACAGCCACGGACCTGTGGCCCACTAAGGGCGGGGCCGACTCCCCTGGACCTGGCAGCACTGTCTGCCTTGCTCACGCAGGCCCAAAAGGGACAGTGGTGCCGACTGTGGGTTGGGGATGTGACCAGTGAAGCCAAGGAACCCAGGCTTTTGCTCCAAGTGTGGCTGAGTGGGAGCCAGAGCTACAGGGCAAGGAAGGAAAGTGTGAAGCAGGAGCTGAGGGCAGAGATGGGGAGTTTGAGGAAAAGATAACCAATGGGGGAGCGGGGGATGACAAGAGGAGCCAAGGGACAAAGGACCCCGGAGCAGGTGCCATGACCCTAGATTCCAGCAGAGCTGGAAGACAAGGTCCACCTCGGAGAAGAAGTGAGGAGATTGAGATCTGAGAGACAAGCAGATGGCAAGACTTGGGGTAAGGGGTGGGGAGGGGGCAGTGATGGCGAGGAAGCAGGGGCTGGAGGCCATGTGACATCCAAGGAGAAGACCATGTGGTGGGAAGGGAAATGGAGCTCATGAGCCTCCTCCAATGTGACGGTCATCAAGTGTGAGGGAAGGAGCTGTTAGCCCTGGAGAAGATGACGATGGCGACGCTGACATCCAGGAGGGCCAGGTAGAGAGGGGCGGGCTCCCTGAAGAACCCGGATCTGGAGGTGGGGTGATGAGGAATGGGGCAGGTTGGGGTTGGGAACTGCGGAGCTAACTCCAAGAAGGAAGAGGAGCTGGGGGCTGGTTTCTGTCCTGGGCCTTCTCCTCGGGCCCATCGTTGGACTGAGAACATAGAAACGAGGCTCTGTCTTCCCATAGAGGTTTCTGATGTGCCTCTGCCTGGCGGAAAGGCCTCTCCTGGCCAGAGGCTGAGCACGTCTGATGTCAGCACCCAGAATTACAAATAGATAAATGCAATTTGGACTTGGAGGAAATGAAGTCTTGCAATTTCCTATCAATCTAGTCTAACCCAGTTTCACTATATGTGTACCCCCTGCTCCTTTGGCCCACCAAAAGCAAGCCAAGGGGCCTCAGATGTCTGTGTAGAAGGTGCCGGAGCTCCATGGGGACAGGCCTGGCCATATCTGCCTCCCCCTGCTTGGCTTTTAGCCCTATCATCCATGCTAGACTCTCGGGTCTCTCCATCTTCTCGGGTTTTTCAATTTCTGACACTAAATTGGAATCCTCTTTTATGACAGCGTCTTCACAGAAGGGACTGTATCCCGCGTCTCTCTATTCTGAGCCCTTTGATGTGCTCACAGAAGAGAAACTACTCAGAGGGAGCTGGGACGGGGGTTGGGATGTCCAACCTGGACTGCTCTCTACTGCCCTTCCAGAGAGCCATGCATGTATGTCTGCTCCTTTACTTCAAGGTGCCTCAACTCGAGCTTGAACTTCCTCTCCTGCTTTGCATATGACCTCTGCAGGTCACTTCCTCCAGGACACTCCCCAGCCCATCCCTGAGATGCCAGCGGCTCGCTCTTTCTTGGTACTTCACTTTTTTTCTCAAGGTGCCAGTTACCCCTTGTAGCTACTCATCTATGCATTCAAGAAGTATTCTACTGGTTCCTGTCCTAGACACTGGGCATACAACAGTGGGCAAAAAAGGGCCAATGTTACCCACCTGGCATCTCCCACCTTGTTGGGCATCAGGGACATCAGAGTCCCCAACTTGACAACCTTCCTTGCCCCAGCCTCATTGCTGCCCTACCAGCCCTGGGAGCAAGCCCTATGGAAGCAGACAGGGGTTGATCAGGTTTCACGGGCCTCTGTGTACCTAGCACTCCGCTGGCAGCACGGTAGTTGTTTGGTGCAATGCATGGGAGAGACCAGATGTTTATGTAGAAACGTCAGGCTGAGTAAGCCATGCAGATCCAGAGCTGCCTGACCTCTGAACCCTGCGCTGGGATAATTCAGTTAGGTATGTGTGGGGAGGCTTCTTGGAGGTTGAAACAGAGGCTTAAGAACCGGCAGACTCCGCCCTCCAATAGGAACCTTCTCCTCAGCTGCTCTTCTAATCACCCTGGTTCCCTGCATCTTCTCTGTCCAATTCAGGCCTCCACAGTTTCCCACTTGGCTGGCACTAGCTGGTTGGCGGCTCTCTGCCTCTCTTCTCTATCCCATATTCTTTGATGTGGTACAAGATCAGTGAAAGCTTGTTATCAGGTTGTACTGTCCTCTGCTCAGTTTTCTGACTGCTTTCCAAAGCCCTCAGGTCAATCCCCACTTCCTGCTTATATAGGGCTCTTATTCCCTCACCCCACACCACCACCATCCTGGGTCTCATCTTTGGCTAGCACCCCCCCCCCACCCTTAGAAATTGTACATCAGGAAACAGAATGATCTGCAGGGAGGTGACAGTTTAATGATGGCTGGGAGGCCACAGCATCCTGGACCTGAATCCTGGTTTTGATACTATATAGTAGGTAGGCCTGGGTCACATTATTCTTCTTAAAAAAAAAAATAAATAAATCACTGTGGGAATATTCATGGCATGGCACACATTTGGAAGTCACAGGACAAGCTCAGTCCTCACTTTTCCCTTTGTTTGAAACCATCTCTTTGTCCACTCTATATGTCAGACTCACTGTCCTGTGAACTTCCAGAAATTCTCTTGTTTCTACCTCCTGTCTTGACATAGAAATTCCGGGCACGTGGTACTGTGTCCAGCGTTGTGTGGTTCTGGGGATCTGAACTCAGGTCCTAATGCTTACACGGGCAGGGCTGCTTTATCTACAGCACTGTCTAACTCCCCAGCCCACGCTGCCAATTCTTCCTGACCCTTAGCTTTTGTTTTTCACCAAATGGAAATTGTAATAACAGCTCTGCTGACCAGGGTCATTGTGAGGGTTAAACGAGCGGATGTGCCTACAAGTTGACAGCCAAGATGCCCGGAACATGGCGCAGGCCCAGCAGCGAGGTAGCACTTCCTCATTGTTATCATGGTCTCCATTGTTGGCAGAGCCCTGCCTGCTCGCCCACGCAGGAACTGGGCACCTGCTGTCTCCTCTTTTTTCTACAATGAACAGCCCCTGCTCGTCTGCCAGACAGAGTCATCGTCCAGTGTCAGTCCAAGCACACCCAGT
This sequence comes from Peromyscus maniculatus bairdii, assembly GCF_049852395.1. Classification (NCBI taxonomy): domain Eukaryota; kingdom Metazoa; phylum Chordata; class Mammalia; order Rodentia; family Cricetidae; genus Peromyscus; species Peromyscus maniculatus. The sequence continues at coordinate 146,769,722 of NC_134853.1, read as the reverse complement.
CTGGGCCTCCTAGACTCGTGAGGCTGGCTCAGGAGCACTTTTGGTACCCCGCGGCAGCGGTGATCTACACCCTGGGTGTGTGTTTGGCTCTGGCCACTATTTAATGACTCAGGGATCCAGGCGGCATTTCTGAAATGTAGGTACCCTACTTCTGATGGGACCAGGCACCAGAGGGGCATCATTATGTGCCAGAAGGAGGAGTTTTTGGAAAACCAGATTGACATGTAAGGGTGTCCTGAAAATAGCAGGTGGGAAGCTGAGATGGTTATGCACCTGACCTCTGGTGAGACCAGGGCCAGCCGATGATACCCTAAAGGGACTGGAGTCGGTTGTGCTGGGCCATCGCCTTTAGATTCCTCTGAAGCCTGGGGCCAGTGCTGTCTCTTTCAGGGAGTGCCGCGGTGCTCATCTTCAGAGTTACGTGCCAGAGAAGGAGACATGAGCCTTGCCCTCAGAGGCAATCTTGGCATCTTCTCCCTACTCACTCTCAAAACTGATTCCAGTAGAGATTTAAATTTTTAAAAATGCCTTGTGTTTATGTGTATGTAATGCATCTTCATTTGCATGCATGCATGTGCGTATGCATGTATGTGCTCCTGTGCACGAACATGTGTGAAACTATGCATGTGTGAGTGCTTGTGTGTAGGCCAGGGTTTGATATCAAGCATCTTCAGTGATGATCTGTGTTATTTTTGGGAACAGTCTGAAGCTTACTGAGTCAACATGGTTACCTGGCCCTCAGGGATCCGCCCGCCTCTGACTCCTCAGGGCTGGGACTATAGGTACACTACTGTGCCCAGCTTTTTACGTGGTGCTGGCCATCCAAACTCAGATCCTCATTACTGGATTACTTGTCTACGGAGCCATCTCCCCAGCCCCACACTCGTTCAACAAGCCGTCTTTCCCGGCCAACACATCCCATCTCTCAACCCTCCTCTGTGTCCTTCAAGGCAGCCTCTTTCTGACATCAGGTCCCCTGAGGACTTTCACTCACGTCTCCGGTACCCTCAAGCAAGGTCAGAGGCCACTCCTCTTGATTTCCCCATCTTCTCACACTTACTCCATGCTTATGAAGACAGACTATGAATTGGGTGAAGGCAGAGACAGGCCTGTCTCTATGGCCTCAGTGTCCTGAATAGTGAGTGTCTGTAACACATCATAAGGCCTTAGGGACGTGAGTCAACAGATGATCTCATTTCTGTCACGAATCCCTGGGCTGTTGGACACCCTTCTTGAATGATCCTCACCTCTCTGCACCTCCATCTCCCCAGGAGCAGGGCCCCTACTTCCTCCTCCCCTGGGTCAGCCTCCCAGACTGAACATTAGGCTGCCAGATCCCAGGCTCCAGTCAGGAAGCAAAGAGACATCCAGATTGATGTGAAAACTTGTTAGCAAGTTGTGTGTAATTTTATAATGTTTCTGGTAAGTGCTAATTGCCTGTTCCTTAAATATTTCTGGTTCTACTGGGAAGCAAAGCAATTGCAACTGTGAATATTCTTCCCACAGCTGGCGCCCCCATGGAGGGAGACCGTGCTTCTAGGCTCAGAGGGCTCCTGGATTGACGGATCCCGAGTTTCTCCCCTACCCAAGCCGGAATGATGACAAGCAGGGCATGAAGAATTTCTAGAAGTAAACGCTCCAGTTCTTCCTCTACGGCTTGAGCTTTTAATGATAGAGGAGACATTTTTTTTTTCTTTTGGTGTACATGTATATGTGTGCTCATGGTGTGTGCGTACACTCATGTGTGCGAGCGTGGAGGCCAGAAGTCAGTCTCCATAATTGTTCCTTAGGACACTGTGTACCTTGCCATTTGAGACAGGGATTTTCCCCTTTTACTTGGTCTTTGCTGATTGCACTAGACTGCCTGGCCAGCAAGCTCCAGGATTCACCCATTTCTTCCTCCTCAGCCTTGGGATTACAACTGTGCACCACCATGCCTGGCTTTTCCATGTGGGTTCTAGGGAACCAAATGTAGGTCCTCAAGCTTGCATGGCGAATGCTTTACTGCCGAAGCTATCTCTCCAGCCCTGGGGTAGGGAGTAACTTTTAATGTGGGGAGGTTGCAGAAATACCTGTCTGCCCCAAAGTATCTTCCCTGTTCTCAATGGGGCAAAGGGGCCAGGTAGGTACAGAAGGAGCAGTGGTCGTGACGGATGTGGTTCCTGTGTTAAATGCCTGCTGACATCCCATAGAGCATCTACATAGGGCAGCCTCCCATTCCTGGGCCACGATGTCTATATGGCATGGAATCAATGGAAGGCCAGTATCGAGGCAGATGTAGTAAACATGGACACTTTGAGTCATGGTCTAGGGTGGAAGAGCCACAGACCCAAGGAAGAAGGAGGAGAGGACAAGCTTTCAATCCAGGACTCCTAAATCCAAGGCCCTATACTGGGTGTTTCACTGTTTCATATCTTTGAGAGCCCTGGTGAGCCTACCAGTTACCTGTGCCTCTCCATGGGCAAGAAAAGTCAGGTTCATCAATGAAGGGCCTGACTCACAGGCGGCACGGGAGAATCTCGCTGTAAATTGGGTTTGCCCCACCCTGGAGCCCAAGGGGCAATGGAGAATGCATGCCACTTGGCACTGAGCACCATGTGGTAGAGGGGAGGAAAAAGAGATCAGGAGGTTCCGAGGAAGGGATCCGAATGTGCCAGGGCAAAGTCATCACAAATGCATTCTCCAAAGCTTTTCTGAGCACGTTATCGAGGCCCCCCCCCCCCCCCCCCCGCAATGGCTGGGGATAAGCTGCTATCTCTGCCTTGCGTGGGATCACAGGAGCCAGAATGTGGTTTAGGGACGATCGCGATGAACTTGGCATGCTCCGTGGAAGACTTGGTACTTCCTGCTGAAGTCAACGAGAAGCCGAGAAGCTGTCACTCATGTCTGTTTTCTTTGCCCGCTTTCCTCAAGCAGGAGAACACCATGCCAGACTTGGAATCTGGGGAGATCGTGGTGTGCCATGTGGCAGATGGGGAGGGAAGGGTGCTGGGTGGGAGGGCTGTGCTGTCAGCAGCCCAGTGGCAGAGGATGATGGAGGTCTGGGACACAGTGATGAGAGTGGGATGCAGAACTATGGGAATCGGGGAGCTGAGTGAATGCAGGGAAGCAAGGAGGCTGAGAGGAGACCTGGTGACGGGCAGGTGTGCTGCTCACTGACACCGGGGCACGGATCAGGCACAGGGGAGGAGGGAGAAGGGGCAGAAAGGGAGAGCTTACTTTGGGGTGATGATATAGATGGAACATTCATTCCCCCTGATTTGTATACTGACGCCTTCAGCTTCCAGGGTGACAATTTTAAAAGATGGGTCTCTGTGGCAGTCATTAAAGTTGAATGAGGTCAGAAGAGGGGGCCGGCCTGATGGCATTTCTATATTTACAGGAAGAGAGCTAATGCTTTTTGTCAAGGAAAGGCTGAGTGAGGACATGAAGAGCAGGTGGCTGTCGTGAGCCAGGAAGAGAACACTCACTAGACACTAAAGCCTTGACCACCACCCACTTCTAGCCCCCAGAGCTGTGAGAAAACATATACACCTATTGTTCAAACCATATAGTCTGTGGCACTTTGTTCTGGGGGTCTTGGCTGACTATTATGAGGAGGCTGCTATGAGGTGTCAGAGAGGAAGGTACTAACGTAGGTAGTGGTAGAGCTGTGGACTAGGGACGGATGGGCCAGTTGTCAGGGTTTAGTTTCATGTTAAAGCTGGGGGAGTCAAAGTGACCAACTGCCAGGACAGAAGACTGAAGGCTGAGGACAGATCCTGAGACCTGTGGGATGCGACCAGTGGCACGAGACAGCTAGACGCGGTGGAGGACCAGGATCCCGCAGCGGACTTAACCTACCATCATCTGATACCGGAGGACGTGTAAGACTGATGGGTCTCAGTCCTCGAACACAGGCCCAGGCAGAAGGGGAGGGGCAGGAGGAAAAGTGGGTCCTGCTGACTGAACTTCCCCAGGTTGTCCCCCTGGACCAAGTACAAAGGCTCCATGATGCCCATGGCATTCTGAATGAACTTCTGCCCCTCTTACAGAGATTAGAGTCCCTGGTAAAGATCGGGTATTGAAGGTTTGGTCCCCAGCCTCTATTTTGGAAGGTACTGGAAAGCTTGGGAGGTGTTTCTTAGTGGAGGAAGTAGGTCACTTGGGGTGGGCCCTCGAGGTCATCTTATTCCTGTTCTCTCCCAGTCTCCAGGCTTTCTGCCCACTGTGAAGTGAACAGTCTTTGCCACACCCGCCCACTGCCATGATGTCTGTCCTTCCTCGTGTCTGGAATCAGCGGAGACTGGGACACTGGCCTGGAGACTAGGACACTGGACTGACTGGGTCCTCTGAAACTATCCTTCCTCCTGGAGGTTGCTTATGTCACAGCAATGAAAACTCACTAACGCACCCCCACACCTGACATCAACCACAGGGAGCCTTCCTGTTTTCCATCCAGTCTGGAGAGCAAGGGAATGTGGGATGCGGCAGGTCCTAAAACCAGGGTCTAGGACAAGCAAACATGAGCCACAGGAGGCAGATCTAGGTCTGGTGCAGAGGACAAGAATCTGGGGGATTGGGGTGGCAGGGACACTGGTGACCCTAAGAGGAAGGTTCTGTCTTGGTGGCAGACAGTATGCAAAGGATTTTCTGTGATATTATTTCACTGCCATAGTAGTGCTGAGGCCAGCATCATTATCTCTTTTGTGAGTGGGAGAACTGAGGCTCGTGGAGACCACACGGTGTTCTCAGGGTTGTGGTTTAGAAACCATGCTGAGACTCAGCAGGTCTGATCCAATTCTGGAGTCTATTTGATCATCATAGACTCTGCTGCCTCTATGTGCACAACCTGACATAGCTGTGAAGGTTAGCAAGGCCCCTAAACACACAAACTATCCTTCCTAATCTGTCATGGGTACAGGAAGTCCTGATGGCACTAGTCTGTGACAGGCATCCACACAGGTATGTTAGACCAGGGCCAGGAGGTTCACCATTGTGATTGAAGTGCTCAGCTCTGAACTGGCCAACAGCAGGTGTTTAATCAATCTTGAATGAGTGAAACAGAAATGTAACTAATGAACATGCCTCCAACCTCCAGTGACCTGGACTCTAGGCTTCTGCTATATGGTGTACTTGATTGGGGCAAAGTTTTGACTTCTATAAAGATTTTATAAGGAAATTAAAATCAGTAGCTTCGGGAAGCTCTCGGTATGGGAGGGAAACCATGCGCTTTGAAGCTAGAGAGGTGTGGGTTCAAACCCCAGCTCTGCCACTTCCTGGACTCCTGTGTGACACCCAGGCAGGTTACTTAACCCCTCCGTGCCTCGAAGGGGTTGGGTGCGATGAGGTGATGTTTTTCTGGTAATATGAATCTTTTCTTAAATGGAGGCTTAGGAGGTACAGTAAACGAGAAGGGGAAAAGAAGCAAAGACAGGAAAAAAAGAAAGCAAGAAAGCAAAGACAAGCAGAGCAGTGCTAGCCCCTCCTCCACACTGACGGTCCCCGGGGCTGCGCCAGGTCCCTCCATGGCAACACTACGCCCTCCTGAGACCACAGACGTAAGTCTGCTGGCACACAGTAGGCTCTCAGCAAATGTCACACCCCTTGCTTTTTCAGTAAACTTTCAAACTGATCTGACTCCCTTTTCCTGTGTGACTAACCTTCCGCTGTTTGGACACAGCTCTCCAGTCTCCTGAGTCCACCTCCCCACCCCCCATGTAAACATTAGAGGGTCACAAACATTCCTCACGAGGATTGGCTTAAGTCCATCCAAAGCCAGGGCCTTCCACAGCTCAGCTCTGCTCTCCAACGGCTGATAGGGACAGAGAAGGCATAAGAATTGCCTGGTTTTGTTCTAGAGGCTGAGTTTTTTTGTATTTATCATTTTTCCACTGTCTGCTACCATTTTAGCCACTAGCCCTCCCTGCTCAGACTATTCAGTCTGCCAAATGGTATTATCTCCTTTATGTTCAAGGTTTTGTGTCTTGCCCAAACCTCAGGCCAAGCATGAACCGATTAAGGACATGCGGCTATCAAGGGTCATTCTCCCTCCCCACTCCCCCTCATGGAGATATTCACTGATGAACGTTCACAGCGTTTTTAGAATCAGGGGAGGCTGTGGAAAGTGCATCCAAATCCATTCCCATTTTCACAGCAGTGAGAGAGTTGGGCCTGGATCAGGACTTCCTGGCTTCCTGCCTGGGGCTCTTTCTGCACAGGTGTGCAGACTGGCCCGGGGAGAACTTCCTATGCACTCCCACCATATTCCTAGCTGCCCTACCTCTCACCTTCCCTAGCTCTTTTCAATACTGAGGTTGGAATCCAGGGCCTCTGACATGCTGGGTAGGTACTCCACCACTGAGCTATACCTCATTTGACTTTTGGGTTTTTTGTTTTTGTTTTGTTTTATGAGTGCTTGCCAGCATACATGTATGTGTACAAAATGCAAGGCCGGTTCACACCAAGACCTGAAGCGGGGGCCAGATCCCTTAGGATCTGGAGTTAACAGGAGGTTTTGAGTCGTCCTTGTGTATGCTGGGAATGGAACCTTGACAGTCTCCAAGAGCAGTAAGCACTCTTAACTGCCGAGTCATTTCTCCAGCTCCCTCTGTGGCCCAGGCAGGCTTTGGATATGTGGTCTTCCTGCCTCAGCCTACAGAGTAATTGGGATCACAGGCCTACACTGCCAGGCTGGCTCTTTCTCAAAAAACAAAACAAACAAACAAACAAACAAAACAAAAAAACAAACAAGCAAAAAATCCCAACAACTCATCATCTCTACAGATCTCTCCCGGACCGAGGCTGTTTCTCAGTCACATTAACTCCATTTTTCAGGGTGAAGAAACAGAACCTGGAAAGGCCCTGTGCCCCCCACAGAGCAGCAACTTGGCAGAAACAGGATTTGTACTTGGCACCCGCCACCCAGGCATCCTGTCCAGGCTCTGCCTCCCCTAGACCCTGGCTCTCCATTCCTCCATTCTGGGAAGAGTACAATGGCTAGCTTCACTCTGATAACACGGTAGAGTGAGCATTAGTATTACAGGCTAGCTTCCTACAATCTATTGAGTTGTGTAGTTCCAAATCCCTGCAGCTGTAACAGAGCTTATTTGGAAACTGTCTTTACAGATGTCATCAAGATGGGGGCATAATGAGTATCCCTAACCTGCAGGTACCCTTATGAGAAGACACACACACAGAAATGTGCATGGTGTCAGTGTCAGGGAGAGATATCTATAACCTAAGGGGTACTAAGAACTCTTAGCCACCATGAAATGTGAGGAAAAGTGAAGAAGGATGCTACCAGAGTCTCAGAGGCAGCATGCCCTGCTGGTATCTGGGTACCAGATTTGCCATCTCCAGACAAGAACATGTGTGTGCAGGAATACACTGCTGTTGCTTTAAGGGATCTGATTGTGTTTGTTTTTTGTTTTTGTCAGGGATACCCAGTACCTCTTTTATGCCTGGTAGGTGTGTGTGTGTGTGTGTGTGTGTGTGTGTGTGTGTGTGTGTGTGTGTGTGTGTGTGTGTTTTGTTTTGTCAGTGACACCCAGCACCTCTTCTGTACCCAGGGTAGAAACACAACAGGTCTTGGTATGAGAAGAACCTTTGATGCACCAGGTAGGTAGTATGTACAGGAGCCACCTGAGGACATCCTTCCCTCCTGTGTCCTGACCCTGTCTCTCTAATAACCAGTGGATCATTTTTAGGATTTAGTGCCTACTTCCCTAGAAAGAGGCCTGCTTCCCTTTTTCTCATTGCATGGGCTGGGTGGGTGGCCATCTTGCATTAATACCCATTTGTTCTGGACCTGGGGGGTACGGCCTAGGTCTTAATCACTCACAGCATGACACCTGCCTTCTTTTGGGGACCTCTCTTTTGAACAACAGGAGATTTGGAAGTTCATGAAGGGTGATAATGGGGATACTCCACGGATCCCGGAGTGTGCCATTTCTTTAACACCAGTTACTGAAAAGAATTAAGACCCCTGCTGACATCCTCCTCAGGCCGTCAACTATGGTGGCTGTCTGTCCTCCTGTGTTCAACACACCCATTCATTCATCACAAGGTAGCTTGGGAGGCCAGTGCAAGTCTGTACATGCCAGGTATGAAATAGTGATGAAACCCAGCTCACAGTTGGCATAGGATATCCCACACAGACTGAACTGTCCCAGGTAATCCTTGAAATCACTGCTACAGTGAACAAAGAAAGAGATGGGAGAGCTCAGGGAGGTCAGATAATATGTCTGAGGAGAGGCATGGAAGGGGCCAGAATTTGAACCCGGGCTTCACGCTTGCAGACAGAAACCCCAAATCTCCTCCTCCCTGGGTGAGCCTGCCAGGTTTCCTGACAGCAGTTACCTTCGTAGGAAGCCTTGAATCCCAGGGAGCCGCCGCTGCTGTCGCTCTGGAAGAGGAGCCACATCTGATGATGGGTGCTGACGATGAGGTCTGGGACCGAGGTACCTGTCAGGCTGTTGGGAGAGAGATGCTTAGAGGTCTGCACCCTGCCAAGAGCCAAGGGAAACCTGAAGGAAACCAAGGAGCCAGGCCCACTCTGGGCCTATCACGCTCTAAATCTGAAGCTAGGCCGCATGCACAGGGCAGAGACATTTCCTGGCCTTTTGCTGGGCTACTGTGTTAGGTGAAGGGGTACAGAATGGTTCCCCCCAAAGCAGAGGCCCAGCCCGGTGGAGTTCCAGGACAGCCTGTTACGGCTCCCTTGATGAGGCTTTGTCATATTGGACTTCCTTGGCCAGGGAAAGGTAGTCACTGTGTCTATGAAACTGTCCATGTCTCAGATTGTTCTGGACATGTGGAAAGGTTCCCCCAATCACTTCTGTTGCCTCAGTGGGGGGTCAGACAGCCAGGGACAGAAGTCGCCTAGGGCAGAGACACTGGGAGGTGGCAAAAAGAGGGCGTTTCAGAGAAGCAGTTGGCTGGTAGAGTCGGGCACACGGGTGCGGAGACTTTGTTTGACTTTGCCCAAAACTACTCAGTCTGAACACTTCATGTAACTTCTCTACGAAGTCGGTTCCCCTTGGCTAGGGTGAAGAGAGGTAGATGGATTGTTGCAGACACCAGGAGCACCACAGGACACTGTCAGCCCCAGGCCCAGGTCTGGGGACCAGGGTGGGCTCTGTGAGCCTGTCTCTGCTCCCCCACCGTTTCCCATCCAGACACAGTACTGTACTTACATGTAGAGGACTGTCTTCTGGTCCCCATCCTGCCCACCGTCCCCGACTGTCAGGGTGTCATAGCCCCTCTCTAAATCGAACTCTTCAAAGGCCAGCTTGATCACCTAGAGGAGGGAGCACAGCGTTAGGGGCTTGTGAGGAAGTCTCTGGAAGCCTCACCGTATCCTGACATACTCCAATCTCGGGGGGCCCCTCTCCTCCACACGTCGCCCATTTCTGCGCCATCCTGAGGCACATGACTATTTCTCCAGAGGCTATATGGTCCCTGGGGTCCCCTGATGTCTCTGAAGATGTTTGAGGCACATCTGGCCAGTTCTGGCAGCTGTCAAAGAACCACCAGGCACAGCTGGAGGACCACAAGATGATTGGACTCGTTCTTCATGCTTTCATGGACAGAAATTCCCTTGGGCTTGGTGGCAGTATCAGGCCACATGTGGAATCTCAGCTCTTCTGCCCCACGGGGTCTGGAGAAGACTCCCCTGGCTTTTCTTCTCTTCTCTACCGTCTATTCCCATCCCTTCTGTTAGTTTATTTGCCCACTAAATGAATGTGCTTGGAAGGAGATTACAACAAGATCCCTCCCTCCCTTCCTCCCTTCCTCCCTCCCTTCCTTTCTCTCTCTCTCCTCTCTCTCTCTCTCTCTCTCTCTCTCTCTCTCTCTCTCTCTCTCTCTCTCTCTCTCTCTCTCTCTCTCTCTCAGCTTGTCTTAGTCCCATCTTCCACAAATATTTACTAAGCAGCTGCCATATACAGGTTGGGGTGGGTCCTGACATTAACATAACACTGTCCCTGCCATGCATGAATGTCTTTAGTATACCACACTGTCCCTGTCTTGCTTGAGGTAGGGGTTCCAATGAGCACATAAATAATTTAGGGACAGGTGTGAAAGTGGGGGTCATGGAGTGAGAACAGCCTGTGGTGGAAAGAGGGGAGGGTGCTACTCATGTCTGAGGCCTCTGAGGAAATTCGGAAGGCTGTGGAGGACCCCCAGATCTTAAGGGTGGCTGGAGGGGCAAGGGATGCTCTGAGAGGGAGTCCAGTGCATAGAACCTGAGCTATGGTGGAGAAGGAACATTCTAGAATAAACTGTAGACAACGGGTCTACAGAAAGCAGGCATGGCAGATGCCTCACTCTGAAGGCTGTCTGGCTGGGTGACTCCAGAAGGTTTGGAACTGCAGTTTGCCTGAAGCTGAATTCAAAGTCCCTCCCACCACCACGGGCTTTCTCCTGGGGGAGGTGACATCAGTCTGGCATGGAAATGACCGGCAGCTGTGAGCTGGGTAGTGAGGAGGGTCGAGGCCGTTGGCAGAGGAGCAGTAAAGGAGAGGGACAGGCCCTGGTGACATTTGGGGGTGTGTGACTGGGTGGATGTGGGGGCTGGGATGGGGTAGGAAGAAGGAAGGGAAATTCTGGACAGTTGACAGGTGTTTGGCTTGGTCAGCAGGGCAGTGGGTGGGGCCAAGTGCAGATACTCAGAACCGATGTCTAGCCTGCTCTTCTTTCTGCCTCTTTCATTTCTAATGCTGATCTTCCTGGAAGCTGAAGCTGCCTTTTTGCTGTTGACACTACAGTCCAAGGAGGACGGACTTCCTATGGTTAGTTTCCCGAATTCCAATGAATAGCTTCTTAAGGTTTCTCTGCCCAAGTCAGGCAGCCCAGCACCCAGCCTGGAGGCCAACAGGATTTTACTCTTATTACCTCACTTATTTGCCAAAGCAAACTAATGCCCACATTGGTAAGCCTGGTACCCTCTTCCCAGACCCCTCAGCTTGGCCATGGGGTTCACAGAGGGGAGCACCCCTGGGGAGAACATTCTGGAGCACCTCGATTAGTTTCCACATAGACAAGGAAGGGAGCCATCACACTGGCTGGGAGAAAGCCCGGGGGCTTCCTGGAGGAGGAGACGAAGCCCAGGCAGCATTTGGAGAATGAACAGTTTGGATGTGGATGATGAAACAATCAGAGCAGAGAGAGAGCAGTGATGTGGAAATATTGTGCCTTGTCCAGAGACTCCTGTGTGTGCGTGCATGGTGTGAGTGGGCATGTGTGAGTGCTTGCTGAGGACTGAGGACAAGCTCAAATGCTTCTCTGGTAACACCGATCCCCTCTTATCACCTTTGTCTACAGATGAGGTCTCTCACTGGCCTGGAACTCACTGGCGAGGCTAGCCTGGCTAGCCAGCAAGCCCAGGGAACCTCGGGATTCCAAGTGTGCGCAGGATTGGCAGGTCCTGGGGATTAAACTCCTGTCCTCTTTACCAACTGAGCTGTCCTCCCAGGCCCCGTCCTGAGACTTCTAGTAAACCCGGTTATTTAATTACGTGGGAAGTGGAGACTGGTGACATTGACAGCAGTAGGGGGGCCAAGCTAAGGAAAGCTGTCTGCCACGCTAAGGACTTGGACCCACGTCCTAAAGACAACAGGGAACCGGTAAAGAGTGTTGCAAGCCAGAGCTCAGTGTGAGGTGTCTGCTGCTGCAGAAGCAACAGCGTCGTGGGTGGTCTGCAACCCAGTTCCTCAGCTTCAGAGAGGACCTAGTGACGTGGGGATGGAATGCAACAGTCCACAGTGAGTGGGGACTCCTTCCTGGATGCCTGTCAGGAATGCTCTCTGTTGGCTAATGACATCATCAAATGACCCCTCGTTCAGGCTGCAATCTCCTCCCCGTCTCTTATCCGCCACAGTCCTGCTGTGCCAAGTGACTGGGAATGTCACATCCTACACTGACACATATATGGAGAGCATTTCCACATCTGCTCCCTGTCATGTGACTGATATGTCCCGCACCCCCGAAGCTCCTCACAGTGTTCTCCTCACAGTGACCACTTGGATGTAAACCATCCTCCACAGGCTCTTGTTTGAACAGTTGGTCACCAGTGGGTGGCACTGTCTTGGGAGGATGTGAAACCCGACTGGAGGAAGTAGGTCACTGGGGGCAGGACTTGAGGTACACGGCCTGGCCCTGCTTCCTGTCCTAGCTCTGCTCTCTGGTCTTTCGTGGTGTGGGAAGTCCAGTCACATGTCCCTGCTGCTCTGAACTCTTCACACCTTCTTACAATGCTGTGCTGTATCGTCTCAAACTGTGAGCTGAGAGAGAACGTCTCCACTCTCGTTGCTCTGGCCAGAGAGGCCCTGGCAATGTCTCTCCCCAGGGCTTATCACCACAGAGCCTGTCCATATTCCAGACAGATGTGGCAGCTGAGAAAACATCTGACAGCAAGGCACGTTCCAAACCTTTTCTGGCTCCCAGCCTGGGCTACCAGACCGTGGGATCCTTCCAAGAATTAGAGCAGAGGCTGGCCAGCCTTTCCTGTAAAGGGCCGTATCAGAAATACTTTTGAGGACCGCATATACTGTCACACTGCCCTGCTCCATCCACGCAGTAGGTGCTAAGGGGACATGGCTGTGTCCCAGTCAAACTTTATAAAGCAAGTGAGGAGCGTGGTGGCCCCGAGGTCCTAGTCTGCTGAGCCTAGGAGACTCCCTGAGCTGCCCGAGCGCAGCCTTTAATCATCTTATACTATTTCTTCACTACAATAGCTAATGCCTACCATGAGGTTAACCATGTTCCAAGCATATTACACACATCTGCTCATGTAAAAATCAGATAGCTCCTGTTTTAGAGAGAGGAAGGGCCAGGCACAGAGAGGTGATGTGGCTTGCCTAGGCTCACACAGTCTGGTAGCAGAGTGCCACCACCAGGCAGGCTTCTTGTTGCTGTGCTCTACGGTCTTGGAACTCTCCAGCAGGGTCTCAGGTGCACAAGGTAGGGACAGTGACCTACCCCCCCTCAAGCTGCCCCAAGTTCTCAGCTGGATCTCAGCTTGGCAAATGTGTACCATACAGAGAGCACCCCCAGCCAGATGGTGGCCCCAGCAGGAGGATCAACCCCTCCCCGCAATGACTACAGCTCTGGCTAAACACGGTCATTGCATCTAGCCAGACCTAGGGCAAGGGACACCACTTACCAAGCCATCTCTACAGAGGGAGTGCCTGACTACCAGGCCCATAATGGGAAAACATTGTTTTGAAGGGCAGAACCTGGAGCCATAAAACGATTCCCATCACTGGTTCTCACTGCCTTTGGACATGAACCACACCGCGGAGTACTGACCAGGATGCAGGGGCTAATTACATCACGAGGCGGGTTCAGCACACAGGAATGACTTGCCTTCCAGCAGGCCCCAGCACACCGCACACCGGGTATGCATGCTTTCCTTTGTTCTTTCCTCCTCCGCTTTTGGCCATTGTTTAAAGGCAGGATTCTATAATGACTCATTAACTAGCATGCAGATCAATCAAGCTCACAAGGCCCCTTTGTGGGGCAGGAGAACCTTCAGTGTGAGGGAGAAACAGGCATATCAAGAGCCACATTTGTATCCAGCTCAGACATCCAATGTAAGCCCATTAGATAAGTGGATAAACAAGCGTATCTTCTGGGACATGATTACCGAGTGTCTGCTATGTGCCATGCACGGAGCTAGCGGCTTCCCATTAAGTTATCGTGCCACAACTTAGCGCAGTGCCAGGATGCACACAGATCACTGGCGCCAGGGAATGGCACACAGCAAAAGGATGGGAGGAGGATTCACGGAGGAAGGAGAGGATGCACAGGGCCGGGCAGTGCAGAGGAGGCCATGGGCTGTGAGCAGCTCAGAGGAAGGGAGGAACAGGGAGGTCAGCTGAGGCAGGGGTGGAGGGCAGCCTGGAAGAGGCTGCAGGTGGAGGGTGCTCTGAGGCTGGAGCCGGCTGTTTGGACTGGCTTCATGGTCAAGTAGACGGAAAGCTATGACTCAGTGTGAAGTGGGGGCAAGAAGCGTGGAGACCTAGTGGGAGCTGGTGGGAGACCCAGGGTGGGAGAAGGGGTGGTGAGGCCAGGGTCTCTGACAGAGAGAGAGGGCCAGAAAGGGCTATAGATGGGACCCTCAGCACAAGATGACAATCTCTCCTGAGAAGGGTGCTGAATGTTCTTGAGCACAGGAAGCCCAGGACTGTACAAGCTCAGCGGGGTAAAGTGTCTCTCCACTGAGCGCTGTGCCCACGGTGGGTTGGGACAGACACACTGGGGAACTTGCTAGTCCTGCTTTTGGGGAGACTAGGGAACCAGGGTCAGGGCAGGGACTGTGCACGCAAAGCCGTGCTGGTAAGAGAGCAGAGGAAGGAACGGGGAGCTGGGCACGCTGAGTGACCAAGGTTTTACAGAGAAGACCAGGGCATCTCCCCAGCCTGGAGGAGCAGAGAAGGCACAGGGACACACCTCTGATGTGCCAGACAGAGGTCTTCAAGGGCCGGGGATGTCGTTCAACCAGAGTTCAAGGTGTCTGCCACTGGGGCTGATGGAGTGGGCAATGGGAGTAGTCCCCGGGCTTGGCCGGAAGGACGAGACTGCTGTTTAGCCTGGATGGTGGGGCCACTGAGTGCTCCATAACATAGAGATTCCAAGTGTTCACAGAGCTGTTTGATATGTTCTTTGTGAGGGATGGTCTTGGGAATCTGCGCCAGTACAGCCTCCCTAGGTATTTTTGATGGTGAGCCAAGTTCAAGGAATGCCATGGTAAGCAGCTATTATATTGGCACTAAGATGGATATTGTAAGAACTTAGGTGGCCCAGATGCCTTAAGTTGGCCTGGCATTGCCCAAGGATACCACAGACCTGTTTCTCCTTTCCTTAAATCTGACAAACTCTTGGGATGCTAGGTAGCAGGGTTACTAATGTCTATCTAGTGTATTGAGAAGGGGTGGACCCTGTTTGCCTCCCCTTCGGGACTATGCTCTTATCTCCATAGCGTGGAGTGTGGAGCCTCCAGGTTCTTGGTTGCTATGTCCCTGATAGAGGCTCATGACCATCGCCACACCAGAACAGCTCCTCTCTGCAGGCCTGGAACATTCCTAGATCCTTCCTGAGCACAACTAGCAGGAGGTACAGGAGAGGCTGCAAGTCCAAGAAGGACCTTCATGCCTGTATGTGCTCAGCTGCCTGGGAAGCATGATTGCTCTCTCAAGGAAGGGGCTGAGTGACATGTGTCCCAGTCCTCATGCCTCAGAGTCACCTGTCACCATGCCTGCTCTTTGCAAAGGGAACCATCCATGATCTTCTACCCTGGCTCCATATTGCCTTGTCAGAAGTACTCAGGCCTCAACTCCTGCCTCCATTCAGCTCTCTGCTTTGGGTCTCCCTGCTTGCTCTGCCCTGCCCTGTGCATGAACTCCAGTTTCCAGTCAACATTCCAGACAAAGATGCCTCATAACGCCCCCATCCCTCCCTGTGCTGGTCCACTCTCTGCAAGTCAAGAGGTCTTTGCTCTCACCTCCGATGCCTTGCCTCCACCACCTAGCCCCAGCCCTGCCAAGGCCAAGGCCAGCCATCCCCTCAGGCTTCTTGCAACAAGCTTTGTCTCACCACAGCCACCGCCCGGCTTATCTTAGCTGGGGAAGCCCTGCTTTCCCATCTGATTCTCATCCCACCTCCCTACGACTCCACGGCTCTTCCATTTGTAAGGATGGCTTCCAGGGCCACTCAGTCTCCCAGTTCTCCACATTTTCCAAGAAATGATGTCCCTTTCTTAGGCTTCTGTTCCTGCCCATGTGCCAGAGAGACATCTGCTCCTCTCTCTTGAACCTAGATTCATGCACCAGAGAGCATTCATGTACTCCACAGTCTATGTCCCTCTTCTGCCCTGCAAAGCATGTTCTTTCTTTTGTATTCTTTCTCCTCTCTTTCTCCTCTCTCTCTCTCCTCTCTCCTCTCCCCCCCTCTCTCCCTCTCCTCTCTCTCTCTCCTCTCTCTCCCTCCTCTCTCTCTCTCTCTCTCTCTCTCTCTCTCTCTCTCTCTCTCTCTCTCTCTCTCTCTCTCTCCTCTCTCTCCCTCCTCTCTCTCCCTCTCTCCTCTCTCCCCCTCCTCTCTCTCTCTCTCTCTCTCCCTCTCCTCTCTCCCCCTCCTCTCTCTCTCTCTCTCTCTCTCTCTCTCTCTCTCTCTCTCTCTCTGTGTATGGATGCACGTATGTATATGAGTGTGAGGGTGCACATGTGTGTGAAGATGTGTGTGTAAGCATGGGTGCGGGTTCATGTGTATACATGTATGTCCACGAGCACACACAGAGACAAGAGGATAACCTCAAGTGATTCTCAGGAGCCATCTACTTGTTTTTTGTTTGTTTGTTTTTGGACAGAGTCTCACGCTGGGACCTGGGGCTCTCCATTAGTCCAGGCTAGCTAGGCAGCAAGCCCCAGGGTTGGAATTATGAAAATAAGCATACATCATGCCTGGCTTTTAATGTGGGTTTTGTGGCTGGAATTCAGGTCTTCATGCTTGTAAGGCAAGCATTCTCCCAAGCCAATTTTCTTCTAGTACCTCACTGGCTCAAGCAAGCCGTTCATGTGCTCACTGGATTAGTAGATGTTGAATGCCTACAGTGTGCCAAACACTCTGCCCATCATTTAAGACACTGTGCTGAATAAGAGCTGCCCCTTCTTTCTCCACTCCTCCACATTCATGCCCCATTCTACCCTCTAAATCTCGCTCATCTGCTCCTGGTTGATGGCACCCTCTTCCCACTTCGTTAACAGCACCAGCCTCCTGAATGGTCTTGCTCCCTCAGTATCCCCTCTGCTCCTCTCCACTGCTGCCCTGGGAATTCTGTCAAAGCTCCCTGACTCCAACGCTGTTCTGACTGACTCACCCTACCCTGCTCATCCGACAGCACCAATCCCGGGCTCCCCCCATCTGTACCTTTCCAGTCAGTAACAGAGAGCATCACAGTGCTATGACTGCCGGGACACTGGAGCCAGAAAGATGGAGGTCGGATGTGCCTTCTGCCACTTCCCGGCCATGTGCACAGGCCATTTCCAACCCTTAACCTAGCTGTGCTCCAGTTTCCTCATCCATCGGGTGGGCCCGTTAAAACCTAATTCATTATGCAATTAAGAAAATACAATGGATCGTTTATAGAGAGGGATTCATTTGCTCAATGGCTGGCACAGGGTAGACCTACAGTAAAAGCTAATATTGTTATTAACGACAGCCTAATACATTCAGCTTCACATTCTTTTTCTTCAAGATGGAATCCAAACCTCTGGACTGAGCTCCTGGGTGCCTCACGACGTGGATCCTGTTTGTCGTTTCCTCAGTGGCTTGGGGGAATCATTTGCATTCTCAGAGGCTGTTCCAACCTCAGTGCCATTGCATGGACCTGCTCTGAGCTCCTTCCTACTTACTCAACCTTAAGGCCCTGCTCAAAGGTTTCCTTTGTGGAAACATCCCTGACATTCCAGTTAGTGACGTCTTCCTGGGTTTCCCCTAGTACTCTGACCCCCTTCCAGGGGCACCTCTCTGGCTTACACACCCATCTTTACTGCTAAGTGCGCATCCTCAAGGGCAGAAGATGTGCCTAGAGCCAGTGACCAAGCAAATGGCCATCTCTTAAGATGTACTGTGAACTTAGCTAGCTTTTCTGCTGAAGGAGATGTCCTGGGGTGGCTCCCCCAGGTGCCACTTTCAGGAGCAGGTTAGAAAGTATTCACTTTCTCCTTTGTCAGCAGGAGGCCACTTACATCCACAGTTCAGCTTTGAGACACCAGCCCAAGCCCTCCTTGTTGCAAGCTGGGCTCCTGGCTCCCCTTCTCACTGGACACCTGGGCCCCGGGGTTTCTTCCAGGCCTACAGAGAAAGAGCTAGCATTCTGAGAAAGCTTGTCTCTCAACCCTTCTGGTTTTCCTCAGCCAAGTACTTCTGGAATATTATCCATGACCTGCAGAGATGCTGGAAGCATCCTTCTGTTCGGAAGGGCCTTCTCTTCAGAGGGCCTGGCTCCAGAAGCCCAGGCTGGAGCAATCTCTTCTTTGACATGTGGTGGAGGGGCCAATATGGGGTCACTAGACTCCATACATTGGTGAGGCTTGGCTTAATGAGAGAGACACAAACTGTTCCTCAGCGAATTTTCAAGTCTCATCCAGACTTCCTCCTACCTAATTTTCAAGTTCAAAACAAAACCAAGCTAATGTCTTTAACTATGTTGAGGAACAACCTTCTGGCCATCCACTGAATAACCTTTCAGTAGTAAGCTCTTGTGGTCTAGCCTCACTCCACGTGGCTGTGGCAGCTCTTCCCTGTCGAAAAAACTTCACCACAACACAATGCAATAAAGTACGGGTCTTTCCTTGTAAGATGCTGTGGAGGGGAACCCGCTTCTTGTGTTTTCAGTGCTGTGACCTTAGGCACTTGAACTAAAGGATTTTGAAGTGTTGACTAAAACTTAAAAACAAAACAATTAAAAAAGCTCTTCATAAATTATAGAGACAGAATGCTATCCTTTTTAAATTCCTACGTGGAAGTCTCTTGGACTTTATTAAGGAACAGGTCTTTTAGGGTGGTAGTTAAGGTAGATGAGGTTCTAAAAGGGAGTCCTAATGAGAGATGTATGGTGTCCTCATAGAAGGAGGAGGAGGAGGAGAAGAAGGAGGAGGAGCAGCAGGAAGAGCTGGAGGAGGAGGGGCTGGGGGAGGAGGAGGAGCTGGAGAAGCAGAAGGAGGAGCAGGAGGAGGAGGAGGAGCAGTCTTGGAGAGCTCCTCTGTACACAGAGAAGTAAGGTCAAGAGAGGACAAGATCAGTAGTGGCCTACAAGCCTGGTAGAGTCCTCTGCAGAAACCAAATCTGCTAGCTTGATTACACCTTCTACCTGCAGAACTTGGAGGAAGTGAAGGCCTGCTGTCTAGGCCCCCTGCCTAGAGTGCGGCCATTTTGTTGGAGTAGTCCAAACACGCTACCATGAGGGGGAGGAGTCAGGGGTTGCTGCACAGGAAGTACAGGAACCCTAAGAATGACTTGGAGCACACAGCCAGCCTTGGCCTTGAGTGCATTATTGAAATTTAGGGAAATGAAGCTTTGGTTTTAGGGACTTCTGGTGAAAGGGACAGGAGCCAGAGGCCAGAGCTCCCCAAGGTGGAGACACCCCTGTGTAAAGCAGCATGGGGGTGAACTAGAAATTAGTCTGTCTGCTCTCACCTGCTCTCACCTGGCCCTGTGAGTGGACCAGGAACCTGTGGAGCTCAGCCCTTGGCAGTGACAAGGTAGAAAGCAAGACTTCTTGATCATCCACGAGGATGAGGATGAAGGGCCCTTGCATATGACTTTGTGGCCTTCATGTTCCGTATGCGTTGGAAACCTCTGTGGTGAGAACTTAGCTCTGAAGAGGATTAGAGGCAGAGATGGTCCCAGCACCAGGCACAGGCCAACACAAGCTCTCCATGGGAAAACAAAACAAAACAAAACAAGTTCTACCCTGGTCGAAAATAATTCCCAAAGTTTATTATTATTCTAGTCATATGGTCAAAAATTAAACAGCACAGACTGAAATACGGTTCTGGGAGTCATGGGAGGGGAAAACCGATCCCCAAATCAAATGTACAGACTCCATATCATCAGGCACAGAATGCAAAAGAGGCTTCGTTAAAAAAACGGATGGAGGCTCTTAGCATCCCAGAAAGGGGCATTGCGGTCAAGAACATGTTACAAAGGACCAGCAATGGCTCCACAAGTTCAAGTCATTTACAACAGGTCTTCAGTGAGTGACTTTAACAGCTAGGAAGCGAGTAAGTCACCAGAAGGGAGGAGGAAAAAGTATGAACTGAAGAAAGAGAAAACAGAGAAAGAAAATGAACTTTTTTCAAACTCAGAGGGGGGGGGGGGGGAGGCAATAAAATAAACACTAGGCAACAGGGAGAAAGATAAAGGCTAAGCACCTCCAGGACTGGAGGAGAGGCTCAAGCTACAGATCCAAGAGGCCTGGTAAGTCCACAGGAAGATGTGTGATGCCCACATCTGGACACTGCGCAGTGAAAGGCTGGGCAGCGAGGACGAGGAGAAAGTCGTGAAGCAGACAGAAATGACACCGTGTGGAGAAGTGATGACAAATGACGCCAAACCAACTGTGACAGTGCAGGGACAAACACAACCGCAGACTCAACGTCCTCTAAGGACAGGTAGAGCGACCTCCCAAGACAAAAGAGAAGGCAGACGCTTGCTGGCCACAGGAAGTGCAGACGCGGAGACGGAGCAGGAAGAAGGTAATTCTACCAGGTGGGATTGTGATGGAAGCGATTGGAAATTGGGAGGGAGTGAACGCACAAGTAAGCCTGAACCAGGAGCCTGAACCAGCACTGGCTTATTAAACAGTGACACCCGCAGAGAGTGGGAGGCAATGGTGTGACAGGGAAAGCACGCGACAGAGGACAGTGGAGCCATTCGAGGGCAGTGTTTGAGATCCCTGACCTCTCAGGAAGAAGAAAACATAAAACTATAGAACTCCGGGCTTTTTAAATATACACATGCATATTTCCAGAGTATTTTAGGCTAAGTCTAGACAGAACTGTGTGATTCAATAGTCTGAATTCTCTAGTTAAAAGACTATTAGTCTTTAAAAAACAAACAAACAAACAAACAAACAAACAAACAAACAACAAAACAGCTATGCACAAAGCATCAAGTAAAAGTTGAAAGTAAACGGATAGAAAAGATAAGGTAGACACTAAGAGAAACTTGATCTAATTGATGGCGTGGGGGAGGGGCGGGGAAGTTTCGAGGAAAAACATTAGCACCAATAGAGAGTTATTACATAATTCTTTTGAAATAGTTGATCTACCAGGAAAGCATACAGTGTTCAACTTGTGTCTCTAATTACACAGTCTCAAGATACAGGGCACAAAAATCGACAGAACTTCAGAGGAAAACAGACGTGCACAGTCACAGTGGGGACCTTACTACCCCTCTCTCATAGGGCATCAATGAAGGCAAAAAGTCAATTAAGACGGGAGACACACACAACCAGTGAGCCTGATGTGGCGGAGAGACTGGAACACAAAAACTGCAAAATGCACCTTGAAAATACATCTGTTTCTTTTCAAGCACCCATAGAATACAGGTGAAAAATGACTACTTCTGAGGCAAAAAATACATCTCAATTAATTTCAAGTGACTCAATATATAGTTTTCCTTACACATAAATTTTATAACCAGTCATTTACATAACCAGAAAATTCTATTGTTTAAAAATCCAGATATATTTCTAAATAACTCATGATTGAAAGATGAAACGATGGAAATTGGAAGATATTCAGAATAGGGTTGGGGTGTAGATCAGTGGCAGAGCACTTGCCCAGCACATGTGAAGCCCTGGAATCATTCTTTTTTTTTTTCTTTTTTTTTGGTTTTTCGAGACAGGGTTTCTCTGTGTAGCTTTGCTCCTTTCTTGGAACTCTCTCTGTAGACCAAGCTGGCCTCAAACTCACAGAGATCCGCCTAGCTCTGCCTCCCAAGTGCTGGGATTAAAGGCGTGCGCCACCACAGCCCGGCCCTGGGATCATTCTTAAGCACCAAAGTTAGAAAAAAAAAAAAAAAAGGGAGTAGGGATGGTTCAGTGGTTAAGAGTACTTCCTATTTTGGCAGGGGACCTTAGGCTGGTTCCCAGCATCCACATGGGGACTTCAGTTCCAGGGCATCCAACACCCTCTTCTGACCTCCTCAGATGCTAGGCACACATGTGGTGCCCATATACATACATACATACATACATACATACATACATACATACATACATACATGCATACATATGAAACAGTCAAACATATAAAAATAAATATAAAAATAAATTAATACATCTTAAAAATACAAATTAAAACCAAATGACTATCAGAACTAAATGTTGGAGTCGTGATACATATATATCTTATATAAATCTGTAGAAGTATAGTCAAAATAATCCTCAGAGGGAAATTTGTAGCTTTAGGTGCTGAAATAGGATTGAAAATAATGGACTAAGTAGGAAGAATAAAATGCTAGACAAAAAATAAAATAAAACCAAGTGCACAGAAGGAAAGAAATGACGAAGAACAGCAACTGGTGAAACAGAAAATATTTTTCAAGGAGCATTAACAAAATCAAACTCAGTTCTTTGAAGAGACTAGCAGACATGTAGCTTTTGGCAATACTGATTTTTTAAAGATGTAAATCAGAAAGGAAAATGACACAAAAGCACAATATTAGCAGACATCGTGGCTATAGTAAGAAACAGCAGGCATAATTGTATATATAATACTTTTGGAATTTTAGTTAAATAGACTCATGACAAGAACAAACGACCTAAATTACTCTTCAGTCATTACAGATATGGAATCTGTACTCTAAATCCCCCAACACCAGATCCAGACACTTGGGCTGAAAAAGTTCACGAAACTTTCAAGGCAAAGGTTATTGCAATTTTCCACTGACAATCCCAGGAGGCAGAGGAAAACACTTTTCAAACTGCTTTATGAGGCCAGCATTTCCTTGATAGAAAATTCTGGCAAGGATAAAATAAAAGAACAGAGCTAACAAAATAAAAACACATTGTTAAATAAGATGCTAGCAAATTAAAGACAGATGAGTAGGAACATGTCCACATGAAGTGGTGAGCAGAGGACCCAGGAATGAGACCAGTAACATTGGGAGAGCCAACAACACTATTCACTACAGGATGAGAATCCAGGAGCAGAACAAAGATGGTATCATGGGTGTGGGAAGATGTTTGATAAAATTCAACATCCATCCTCAATAAAAAGTCTTGGTAAACTAGGATGTGAAAGACACTCCCCCAAGCCCCAAAGGGGAGACTTTCTATATTAAAAAGAAACATTCTTCAGGAAACATCACACAGAATAGTGAAGAAACAAATTCCACTCAACATCAATCCACCACCATCATAAACGATAAACGGACTGGAAAGGAAGAGATAAAACCATCACTCTTTGCGGATGTCAACAGCCGATGCAGACACTGACAAGAAAATCTCAGAAAAATGAACTCAAGATATTTGCTATGTATACAGAAAATCAAACTCCAGAAATTGATTACATTTTGAATGAGCATCAAGAAACATGTAGGTGATAGATTTTGAAAGCCATGATTTTATATTTATACAAATCATACTGCTATATTTATATAATATATATATAGTATTTAGGAGCAAATATATCAAGAAATGAGGAAGAACTGTAATCCAGACAAGTTTATTGAGAGACATTAAAGAAACCCTAAGCAAGTAGAAAGACATACCGTATTCATGGACCAAAGGGCTCAGCATCAACAAATCAGACAGAGTTCAAATGGTCCAGACAGGTTGCTGTGGACCTTGGCAAGACTGTCACATTTTAGAAGATAACAAAAAATACTTTGAATTGAAAAAATAACCCCCCAAAACAACTACAATCCCCCAGTGACAGGCATGAATGCATGAAAGATTTCGAATAACAGGGTAGGATTGCACACTGCCTGGATAAATGGTGAAGGAGTTCATTAAGAACAAGATTACATTTATGTGCAGTTCAGATGTTGGCACACGGAGCACTGCACTCTAGGGACACACAGTTAAGTATAAGCAAGCACGCCCAAGAATAACAAGCACACTTCTGGCTTTGGCTGTATTTAAAGGTGCTGGTGATGGGAGAGGGTTGGTCTGGGTGGAGCACCACCAAAATAGCTGATTTCTTTTCTTTTTCTTAGGCTGGGACATGGATACTCAGCGTTTCTTGTATTGATGTTATTTATATCTTCCTTATGTCTTATAAAGTTTTTGCTTTTTAAATTCAGTATCCAATAAAAGCAAATGGAAGTTCTCTGCAGAGAAGCTACCACCAGGAGGTTGGTGGGTTGGCAGTCCCTCGTAGGCAATCTGTCTCTAACCTGCACCTGCCCGCAGGACCCTGATTGCCCCACTATGGGAGCCTTACCTTGGCGGGGTTGAGTGCTGTGATGACCCACACACAGTGTGCGTTGTTATCATACTGAATGGGGAAGTTGGGGGAGGTGATGACGCCCGAGGGGCCTCGGAGGTGGGCATCACACATGCGGGCTGTGGAGAGGAGATAAGATAGACGTTTCAGTTTAGAGCAGATCCAGTTCTTCCCATCTCCCACGCACAGCCCAGAAGAGATGCCACCTGGACACCTTCTACCCAGAAACCACCTGCTTCCTGCATCCATGCCCACCTTTCCCAGCAGGCAGAGAGGGTCACAGTGCCTGGAGTGCTGTCCTATGGGCAGCTATGAACTGCCAAGGTAGGCTCAGCACTCTCCTGAAGTCTACTCTTCCTCTCCAACTCCACTGAGAGAAGGCAGCTCACCTTCCTAGAGAGTGCACAGACCAGGGCTGGGTAGGTCACAGGCACCTAGGGATGCACCAAACATTCTGCTCCATTACTTTTTGCAGCTTATTTCTCCAAACCAGTTGTATGCTGCACTGAACCCCCAGACTGCGTGTCTAGTAGCCTGGTTTCAGTCCTTCCCTCACCACCTTGCAGGCTTCCTGAACTAGAGTCTCAGGATGTCCTAGTGAAGGCCACCATACTGGTCTCAGAATGCCTGTGCCCAGGGACTCTACCAAAATGCCTGACTCAGTCCAGTTCCAGGCACCAGAATGGCTTCAGAGCCAGCCTGTCGCTTCCCTCATCCATCCCCTACCCAGCCCAGGCCTTGGAACAGGCTTTTGACTGGAAGCATAAAGACTCAAGGTGAATTAGAAGTGCTCTCCTCAAGTAGATATAAAGTGTTATCAATCACGGCTTAATCTAATTAAGCTCTTTAAAATAGCTTCGAAACTAATTAGATTAAGGGGTGATTGATCTCATTTAAGGTTCCACGTTGGGTCTAGGTGTTTGCTGCCGTTTAAAAACACGTGCACAGAGTCCTAGCCACCCCATTCTTCAACGTTAGCACACAGCCATTTTAATAAAGGGCTCTGTGAGCCTGGGCTGTCACTGCTCACATGGCAATTCATCCCAATTGCAGCCAGAGTGCCTAACAGTCAAGACAGAGTGCAAACCCAACAGGCTTAAGCATGTGAAATGGACATGCTGTCAGAGTTGCTTTCTGCGGATGACCTCAAACTTCCTGGAGCTCCTCTGTGTGGGGCCAGGCATGACAAAGCTCCAGGCTTTCACAGGGAGCCCCTCCCAGGGGTCTGAGGAGCAGGTCCCAGGGCTCCCTCCCAGGTGTAATGAATTACCGCTCCTTGTGTGCACTGATTCCCACGCTCATTCATTCCAACATTTACTGTGGGCCAGCCAGAATTTGGGCTGAGAAAAATGTCAGCAGGGCCCCACCTCTCTCAAGGACCACCACCAAAGCTGGAGGCATACATGAGAACCTGAGAGCCCTCACATGTGAGCACAGCAGGTGTAGTTCTAGGGCTGCTTTGAGGGGCTCTGGGTGAGCACTGATGGTTTTGGTGATTCACCTCATTCTGCACCTGCAGGAACTGCCCCTCACCACTGAGCTCCAATATGGCTTGAGATTATTTTGTGTGCATGTGTGTGAGGTTCTTGTGTGTGCTCATAGACCAGAGGTCAACATTAGGGGTATTTATTTCTCCATTGCTTTCCAGCTTATTTTTTGAGAGTAGGTCTCTCAACTCAACTGAACCTGGAGCTCACTGATTTGGCTAGGCTGGCAGGCCAGCAAGCACCCAGAACTCCCTAGCCCTGGGGCTAAAGATGTGACTGCCACACCCAGCATTTACACAGGTGCTTGGGATTAAAACTCAGGTCCTGTGTCTGTGCAGTAAGTACCTCATCCACTGAGCCGTCTCCTCAGCTCCTGAATTGAGTTTTGACACCAACTGCTCCTCTCATTCTGTGTTGTAAGACACTTAGATTTACAGGCCACACTTGGGGAGGATGGCATAGACGAGGAGAGGCCAACCCTGGGGGCTCAGCAAGTTAGCCTTTCCAGTCTAAATCTGGCTATTCAGGCCTGGGGGCGAGAAACCCCTCCGTCTGGCCCTGCCTCCTTTTCCAAATGGGGCAGGTGTCAGCACCTCAGTGAGTTCTGGTGGAGTGAAATTATACTCGACGGCGGACAGGAAGACTCCTGGGATAGGGACAGTCTCAGTGCTCAACAAAGGGATCCCGAGTCTGCCAGACTCAAGTGTCACACTCACTACCCTCTCTACAGT
Organism: Peromyscus maniculatus bairdii; assembly: GCF_049852395.1. Classification (NCBI taxonomy): domain Eukaryota; kingdom Metazoa; phylum Chordata; class Mammalia; order Rodentia; family Cricetidae; genus Peromyscus; species Peromyscus maniculatus. The sequence goes on along the minus strand of NC_134853.1, from coordinate 146,743,568 downwards.
CAAGATTTCCTCCCAGGCTAAGGAGTGCTAGTCTAGCTTTCTTGATGTTTCTATGTGTGTCTCTATCGACAGTTATATACAGGAGCACATGGGTGTCTTACTCCATCACTTCCCACCTGAGTTTTTTTTTTTTTCCTTTCGAGACAGGGTTTCTCTGTGTAGCTTTGCACCTTTCCTGAAACTCACTTGGTAGTCCAGGCCCACCTGAGTTTTCTGAGAGAGAATCTCTTACTGAGTCTACAGCTTGCCAATTTTGCTACACTGGCTAGCAGGCAAGTCCCAGCTCCCTGCTTTCTCTGCCTCCTTAGGGCTGGAATTACAGGTACATGCTGCTGCTACACGTGGCCTTCTTTCTCTTCTTCTTCTTCTTCTTCTTCTTCTTCTTCTTCTTCTTCTTCTTCTTCTTCTTCTTCTTCTTCTTCTTCCTTCTTCCTTCTTCCTTCTTCCTTCTTCCTTCTTCCTTCTTCCTTCTTCCTTCTTCCTTCTTCCTTCTTCCTTCTTCCTTCTTCCTTCTTCCTTCTTCCTTCTTCTTCCTTCTTTCTTCTTTTCTTCTCCTCCTCCTCCCCTCCTCCTCTCCTTCTCCTCCTCCTCCTCTTCTCCTTCTCCTTCTCCTCCTTCTTCTCCTTCTCCTCCTCCTCCTTCTTCTCCTTCTCCTCCTCCCCCTCCTCCCCCTCCCGCCCCCGCTCCTCCTCTCTTCTTTATTACATTGCTTCTGGAGGTCCTCACACTTGTGTGGCAAACACTTTCCTGACTGAGCCACCTCCCAGGAAGCCCAGGAAGCTCCTTTACATAGGCTTTCACTCTGATATGATCCCATCCACCTTTACAAAGAGGACCTGAGCATGCAGTACTCTAGCCCTGCAGAGCATCTCACACAGCTCCCCAGGCAGCATCTCCCACCTCTTCTGGGAAGTCTGATTTTGCTGCCAAAAGACTCCATTTATCCTGTGCTTGTTTCCAAGAATTAGACGGTATTTGCCGTGTGTTAAGATATGCCTTCGTAATTAGAGAGAATAGGTCAAAAAGCATTTACCACTTTAAGGACTTGGAGGGGTTTAATTAAGATATTACAGTCTGCAGATAGTTAGCACCGAGTACCTTAAGACAGGTTCCGGATGGAATCTTAGTTGCTTTTTCTGTCTGCTGTCTGGGCAAGGTCAGTCAGGGGATGCTGCAGACAGACAGACTCCTTCCCTCTGAGCAGCCAGCTCCAGGGATCCCACAAGCAGATGGAGAGCACCTTGCTGTGACCCAGATGGGCTGGCCAAATGGTAGCTTCTCAGACAGTGTCTGAATCAAGGAGTGAATGTATGTATCTTCCCATTTTCCTATTTGCAGTTTCCCATCTAGCCTCTTCTATAGACTCTTCTCCCCATCTCCTGGGCTTCCTACTCTTCCTCAGGACATCACTGTGCTGTGTGGCTGGGAACAGGACCTTAGGGAACTGTAGGGAGACACCACCTGGACCCACAGCCAATTCTAGACTTGAAATAGTTTGACTCCAAAGCAGGGAACCACTTCAAGTGCAAGAGGTACGCAGTGTGAATGCCTCCCCATGTCTAGCTTCTTCCAGAATCTGATTTCTGCCTCGATCCAGGCTGCCTGCTCTTGCTTCTCCCATGACTGACCTCCCTCCATCCCTGAGCACAATTCCAACCTCATACAAGTTACTTTTTTTTTTTTTTTTTGGACTAGGTCTTGTTACATAGCCTAGGCTAGCCTGGAACTTTCGGTCTCTTGCCTTAACCTGCCCAGTATCAGATATGCAGGCATGCACTATCACATCCAGCCTCCTACTACCCCTCTGCAGCTGTAGCATCTTCCGAAGCTGCCTGCCTATCAGAAGCCTCTCTTCTCCTCTCCAGCCCCTGCTTCTGTCGTCTTCTACACTGAACATCCGGTTCCTTGTGCTGCCATGTCCTTCCGAAAACGTCTGACAGTTCCTGGAACTTATATGGGACCCATGGAGACCAGCAGGGTCTCTTCCGGTTTCTGTTTGCCCTCCCAGCTTAGACCTCATGGTCCACCATTATGGTCATGTTTCTGTAAATCCCAAGTCTCTCTTCTCTCTCCTCTAATCAGTTGCCTCAGAGATGTCAATCCTGAATCATCTCCTCAATATTCTTCATATCTGCCCTCACATAACTGAGCTTTGACAGAAAAAAAAAAATCACAGGAGAAAGAAAGCTGTCTCTGTAGGTTCATTATCTACCTCAAACTTTTCCCAGAAATCGCCCAACAATCCTGCTCTGTCAGTTCACCAGCTCCTGCGGCTCGAAGACCCTCTCATGCCTTCCACAGGACCCGCAGACCTCTCACCCTTTCCTGTACCCTGCTCTGTTCTCCTGGCTGATGATTTTACTGCCTTTCTGTATGTGGGGGAAACAGGAAGCTATTGAGCAGACACATTCTCTTCCTGACTCCCTAAGGTATAACCCTGCCTGCTGATATTTATCCTGCTCTAGTAGAGAGGTGGCTGGTTTGAAAGGCTGGTTCCTTCTATAGGATCTGAACCACTGTCCCCTCGATCCCAAGAGCAGCACGTCTGTGGCCACACACAGAATCCTGATATCCTTGGAACCAGGGAGTCCAGCCACCACAGCCACCTTTCTCCTCTAATCCTGCTAGCAGGGACACTCTGTTCTCAATGTCCCTAGTGCCCTACATCCTAGGCCCTTCTAGTCCACTGACCTCTACGCTTCTTCCCATCTATTGGACCCTCCTGACCCCCTTTTTTCCCCACCCAGACTGAACCTCAAGACCAGTATCTCCAGATCCCTCCACACCTTCACCTTCACATGTTCAAAAGCCTGCCTTGGCTCAAACATCCTATCTGTTCTTTTTACTCCAGGGCCTGGTGGCCACTGGGACAACAGTGGCCACACCACAGATTCAAGATTAAACATCAAAACAAGCCAGCCTTCTGTCCTTGGTCCTCCTTGGATTTCCTCCCAGTTCTCTGCAGAACATCTCCAAAGTTGTGCCAAGTCATTTAACCCACTGGCAGTTAACCCTTGACCTTTCTGGAGTATCTGACCTCAATGGCCCATCTCTGCTTGAGAAACAACATACATGCCTTGGTTTCTCTCCTCCTCCTCCTCTGACCCACACGTTCCTCCTTCTCCACCAACTCTTTCAAAGCAGCTGCAGAAATCTCAGATGGGAGTTCTCAGCACGTTATGTTGATGGTAATTTTTCTCTATATTTGAAATTCCATCAAAACAAAGCGATCAGTGGGGCGGGGGAGCTGCTCCACACTGTTCCCCCACATTCCAACTCTGAAGGAGGTCCAGGTGCACTTCTCAAGTGCAAGTAGCCCAGGGCCTTTGGAGCAAGGGGTTGAAACAGCTCAATTGATTGGCGTTGTGTCCTTGGGCAAGTTGGTTAACTACTAGAAGCTTCAGCTCAACATGAAATATGGTTATTGCCACTTGCCTCATAAGGAAATGATGAAAATGCCTAGTGCAATCTTTAGACAAGTATGAATGGCTTAATAAATGGGGGTTTTACCATTAGCACATCCAGGTAAGGGACTTGGGGACATTCTTAGGACTGGGACAGTGAAGCATGGCTTCTAGTGACTCAGTAAGACACCTACACCAGAAAAGGAAAGAGGAGAGAGGAAGGAGGGGAAGGGAGAGAGAGGAGGGGAGGGGAGGGAGGAGAGGGAGAGGAGAGAGGATATAACTTGGACACCAGCGTTCAAGGGTTTGGCTTGGGAATTTGATCTTGTGATGGCCACCAAGGAGGAAGACAGACATCTGTAATGATCATGCCTTTTAGTCCCGGCTGCTTTGTGCACAGTTGCCATGTTCCCCTCCCTTCCATTTCATAGTTAAGGGGAAAGATGTAGATACATTTCAGCAATGTCTTCTCTGCCGTCTAGCTTGTTAATAACAAAGATGGGACTTGAACTTAAAGGCTTTGAGTCCCAAGTATGGTATTCCATCCATCCAAAATTATTTTATTCTGAATGCATATGCACAGACAGACTGACACACACACACACACAGACAGGCACACACACACACACACGCACACAGACAGACAGATGTGCAAAGATTTCCTAGGGCCAACACAGAGGCTAACTTCTGAGAGGAGGGAGAGGAGAGCTGGAACACACCATCAATTTCAAAACTTCCAAAATGAGGACACAGTTCCATCATCCTCATTCACATCAATCACAAATCCGATTCATTCTGGTGGCCCTCAAACGTTTATAGAGAACCTATTATTTGCCTGTCTGTGTGTTTTAGTATAATTAATTGTGTGGAAAAGTGAATAATTAAAGGCACAGCATATTTTACACGCATCGGAGGGAAAACAATACCCCATGTATGGCGGCCGAGTGCTTTCAGATTGCCGTCCTTTGGCAACCTGTTTCAAAGTGGAGCATTGTGTAATTGAAGGACTTTTGTCCCTTTTTAATAGTTCACCCAAGCTGCCCACTACTCCCTCCCCCACCAAAAAAAAAAAGAAAGAAAGAAATCACAATTACAGTAGAAATTCCAATTAGTTTAGAACAAAAGATCTGGGGGCGGGAAGCCTCCAAGACTGCCTGAGGAGACCACTGCATCTAAGATGGAGCTCTGCTCTTGACAGAAAGCTGGGGAAAGATCACCACAGTCTACGCCTTGGCCTTCCCACTGCCTCCCTCTCCACAGCCTGTGCAAGAGGAACCCCGAGGAAGAAGGCAGGAGAAGGCAGGAGGGCCAGGCTGTGCCGAGAACCATCCCCCTCCCCACTTCAACACCGGGCCTTGCTTGACGAAGGAGTGGTTTTCTCCTTCGATAACTGGGGTACCATGGTGAAGCCTAGTGAAGGGCCTTTGCCAGGGCTGGCCAGCTGCAGGACCGCAGGAGACAAGTCGGTGGCTTCTGACAGAACCAGTGGCCACCAGAGGACAAGGTGTGCTCTGAAGCTCCAGCGGAGGACCAGCTGCATGAGCAGGGTAAGCGTCACAGGTGTGCATGGGAGCCCCGTGGGCGCCCCGAGCCACTCCTAAATGAGCACTGTCAAGTACCCTGCCTCACTTGGTGATGCTCTGGGGTGCTGGGGCAGTGTGTCTTCCGTTTACGGGGAGAGGAAAAGGGACTCCGAGAGCTGATGGTAAGGGCCCGGGGGACACACAGCCACAGAGTGGCAATGGCTGGATTTGGATGGCCACGCCTACCACCCACTTTCACACCGGCAGGGCGTGCAATGGGACAACAGAGGGAATGCTGAGTGAAAGTGTGCGCAGAGTTTAGTCCAGTGTTAGATTCCCCAGGGATGGCTTGGATGGGGCCCACAACCTTTCTGGAGAAGAATAAATGGGCACGTTGCTTGACAAAAACCCTTCTAGAATGCTGGCTAGCCCTTTCCCATCCTGGGCCTTTTCTTGTGAATAAGCTGCCATGACTAAGAATAACCTTCCTCCAAGGGAAAGGATCCCATCACTGTGAGAAGGCTTGGCTGCTCTGGCTTCTAAAAGAAACTCTGACGGGAGATTGGCCCGGGATCTCCTGGTCTGCAGACGGGATACCCCATGCCTTTCTATGCAGTTGTTGTCTTAGAGTTCTGCACCTGAACTCAGGTGCATTCAGTTATCCATCCATTCCATCCAACATCTGTTATAAAGCACCTACTGTGTACAAGGCCCTGTTTTGAGTGTTGGCCAAAATGGGAGCCCCTTGCCCTCTACAGGATGTCCATCTTCCTTCTAGTACCTGCCAAGCCACAATATGCTTACGTCACATTGCCCAGTCAGGGTCCTGAACCCTGCAACTGAGCGTGGGCAGGTACTGTTGAGTACATTTTGGGGGGAAGAAGGTTAGCCCAGAGGATAACAGGTGATCTGTCCAAACGCTCAGTTATACTGAGGATCCTTTCCTCTGTGTCTTCAATTGCTTTTTTTTTTTTTTTTAAAAAGGCAGTGGTAGCTCTGGAGGGTCTTTGGAATAACATGGTAGAAAGGAGCAAAGGACAGCCTATGCTGTAGATTGTGGCCATCTTAAAGTTGAACAAGTAGGCATGAATACAAGGCCTGTTTGGAAGATATTTTCATGACTCTCTTCCAGATTCCTCATCAATACATTTATTAGATGGGCCAGGTTTTAGCTCTAACTTTGTTCGTTCTTCCGTATAATAATGGTTTAGTTCTCTTCCACAGCCCCCTCTCGCTCTGCATGGATTCATCTTGATGCAAAGGTGCTTACAAAGTAAAGCATCCCCTTTGGTCAGAAGGATCCAGAATAGAACCGTTTTAGTGGGTTTTTAGATAGACCTTCTCTCTGAGAGGGGTCCTCAGCTCTCCAGGGCTGTCTAAACTGCTGAGTGCCATCCTGCCCCATCGACGGCCCTGCACTGGCTCCCAGTATTTTAAGACCATTTATGGCCGTTGGCAGGCAGTCTTCTTTGGTTTATGTGATAGGTGAGAATGTAGGCAGTAGGGCCTTTGAGGACAGGATGGCCAGGTATGCTGTCAGAGAAGCCCACAGAGCAGCCCTTTGATGCCGCACGCTCCATGTTGTCTCTGTACTGCTAAAAGTGTTGCTTCGGAAGCCACAGGTCTGTTTACTGCAGAGTGTGGGCAAAGCCACGAGAGTGCCGGGGGCAGAAGGCTGGGATGCGTCTCTGTCACAGTGGACGGATCTAACACCAGAGTCTAAGGGGTGACTTGCCTTCCTATTTCTGTGTGGCTCTGATCTCTTTGTGCCCTGTGACAGCAACCTGCTTCCTGTGTACCTCTCCCGTCAGACTATGAAGTCCACGCAGGGCAGGGGCTATGTCTGTCTCCCTACATCTCCATGCCTGCTCTTAGCAAAGGCCTCGATACAGAGAAGACGATAACAACATGGTAATTAGTCAAAGATGCAGGACCTGAGTTCTAGGGAGCAGCAGAGAGCAAGATGAGCCGGCCCGGGGGAGGGCCCAGGTCTCCAGGCCCAGCCTGGCTGTCTGAACAGCCTCCCTTCCGCGGGTGCCCTCACCTCGGCAGACCGGCCTGTGGTCGCTCCAGGCTGCAAACATGTCGCTCACTTTCATGCAGGTGATCCGCTTGGACCCTTGCAGGTCATAACCTTCGTTGCAGGTGAACTGGACGCTGGATCCTAGCCTGGGAGACAAAGGGTGTTGTAAGTTCACTCCCTAGGCCTGCTAAGCCCTGCCCTGAGGAGGACGCCCTGGCTCCGGAAACATGTCTCCCGGGGAAAGTTCTTTCTCCTGGCCTTTCATCTGGGCTCTTCTGTTCACCACTAAGAATCTGCTGGAGGACACAGCTGCCCTTCATCTTAGTTGTTTGGGAACATTTGATGGTTTTAGGTTTGGTTAAAAGGAGATTTTGTGAGTGAGCAAAGAGCACTGTTGTGAGATAAGTATCAATTAGGGCTAAGAGTGGGTGGATGGTACCCATGAACCGGGGTGGAAAAGGAGGAATATGGGAAGATGCCTTGGTAGTACAAACCTCTGCAAAAAATTTGCCATCTGAGGGGCTCTGAGGTACACCAGATGACTGTAGGCCCGCCACCGTTATGTAACGGGTCAAAGAGTGACCCTTTGAACTCTGGCTGCATGCATTTTGTGACATTTAACACGGGCATGTTTTAGTGATACCCCCCTCCCCCGCCACCTCATAAGGCAGCGATATCCTCCCAAGGAACAGACTAGGAGAGACCACAGCTTTCCCCCAGTAGTGTCACTCCTGTACCCATGCCCCCCACCCCCACCCCACCTCCAGGAAGGGCAGGTCTTGTCCTCCCCCACACCCAGGCCACCCAGCCCCATTTGCAGCCGGACAGTCCCCCAGTAGGTCTTACCTGAAGTCTGAGCCTAGTCTTTTGCCCCTTTCAGGTATTCCAGGGTCTGGACACATATTATGTCCTTGGGACACACCAACCTGAGTTACTACAAGGCAAAAAAACAGCACATACACAGATAGACAGTCCAGGAAGGCACCGGGCTGGGCAGTGTCTCGGGTGGGAGGAGGAGACAGGATGCGGCCCTGCTCCCCCAGAGTTGTGGAGGATGTCGGGGCTCTCTATTGGACAGGGTTTTCCTGACTGTGCAAGGTGGGAGACTGCTTTTGATAAATGCCTTTGCAAGAAAAATCCAGGTGAAATTCTTTGGGATCATGTGGGCTCTGAGACAGCCCTCCTCCCCGACAACCATCCTGTTCCCTCGTCCCACACCAGTGGCCAGAAGTGGACTACCCAAAGGCTCTGGTGACCTCCCCATCCTGCACTTCAGATCCAGGGATGGAGACTCTAGATGAGATGACTCCGCCCCCCACCCCACCCTCAGTCCCAGATGGAGAGATGACTCAAAGAAAGTTAAATAAAAGGTGAATGCATGATCAGAAACGGTAAAGAATGAGAGAGAGTTGCAGCTTCAAGTTCAAAGCAGGGCCTTGAGCTCAGATATGGTCATTTCTTCTGAGAGCCCTCTTCTTCGCAGACCCCTACCAAACCACAGTAAGCAAGTTCCAGAATATTCTGCTCCACCCCTCCCAATAGTACTGGCCAAGCGCACCAACCAGATGTTATCTAGGGTATGTCTATGACAGTCTCACACCTTTTTACAAAAACCATATGCATGCCTGCCTGAGCTAGCGCAGAGCTTGGTGTAGGACGGCGGATACAGATACAGTGCAGACAGAGGGCAGCTCCTAGGTCCCTGCCTGCTCATTAGTCTTGACGCTTCACATTGGTCAGGCTGGACTAAACTCATACCTCTGGATTCCCAACGGCTGACAACGGAGGCCAGAGGAGTTACCTTCAAGGACCCACCAATCCCATGACTCCAACGGCAGCTGAGTAGTTACAGGGGTCTATGGCAACAGTCTCCAAGCTTGCTCATATTCCCCTCTTCCACTCAGCACCCCATAATGTGAGAGAGGTACTCCATCACCCACTTACACACTACTCACTCACTCCCCACGGAGGGCACATTCTCACCGAGCCCCTGTTTTGGCTACAAGGGGAGCTGCCAAGGGTGGTCAGGAATGACCACAGTCTTCAAGGAGTTTCCCGTTGAGGGAAGCCATGAAGCACTGAAGGAACTTCAGGACCCCAAGTGGGAGGTGATGAAGGGATGCTGAGATGGGGGACCAGTCACACATTACTGGGAGAAGTGTACAAGTTTTCCCAGAGGAGGTGGCATTGGACATGGATCTTCGGAAAGGGTGAGGTTTAGCCACATGGGGACAGTGACAAAGGCAGAAGACAGAAGAGTGAGGTGGAGACAGAGAAACTGGGGGGTGTCAGGTGCATCTAGAGTTTAGGGAGGGGGGAGTATCAAGGTGAAACACGAGGCTTCAGATAGAAGACTTTTGAAGGGTCTGAGTCTTATCCTGAATACACAGGAATAGGGGGTGTGTGTTGGAGAGTTCTGTGTAGCTCGTTGTGTGTGTGTGTGTGTGTGTGTGTGTGTGACACACCTTTAATCCCAGCACTTGAGCAGTAGAGGAAGGTGTACTCTGTGAGTTCGAGGCCAGTCTGCTCTACACAGTAAGTTCCAGGTCAGCCAGGGCCACATAGTGAGAAAAGAAAATGAACCCAAGATCCAAAACAAAAATAAAGAGTCCTGGGTGGCAGAAGGGTCCTCCTTATCGAAGGAAGTTCTGTGCTCATTCAGGTCAAGGTCACACCACAAGAGTGATGGGGTGTGTGACGCAGGGAGTGGATGAGGGAAAGAGGTTCACTAGAGAATGCAGAAGGCTAAGGCAGAACAGGGAGAGTAGGCGCCCCGTGAGCTGGGGCTGTGAGGACACTGGGTGTAGACGGAAGGCCGGCCACTGCTGAGATTCGGCTCACTGTTGCGAGTGGAGGCCTGGAGCAGCCCGCTCCTGCTCACACCTCTAAGGGGACTGCTGACCAGGGAATCGGAACACTCAAGGCTCAAACCAGACACAGGTTCAACGCTTGGTTGTGTGGCAAGGCCAGCAAGGCCTATTGGGTAGTTCCACACTGCCAGGTTGAGGCAGGCCATCTCTCTGGTCACCAGTCTGGACCCTGTTCTCTTCTTTATCAAGCCTGCACTTCCAAAGTTTTTACATCTCCCGCTTAACAGAACTAGTCCCAACCAACCCCGGAACCTGCAGGCTGGGACAGCGAGTCTCAGAAGCAGAGTGAGTTTTCAGGGAGCCATGGTGGTTCTTGCAAGGGCAGGAATGGAAGTGGTAACTGGGGTCCCCAGGACAGAGGGGGTTTGGGGGGTAAAGGTAGTAACCAGGAGAGGAAGATGGTCCCTCACCCCAAGAGCTGCCCCCTGATGGCTTTGTCATTCGGCCTGTGGACCATAGCAGTTTCTAAGCTCAGCGCCCATCTTCCCCAGGTCCCGCCCATTTAGCTTGTCCACGGACCACAGCCATCCCAAGGTCCCTGGCCCATGGAACCACCCACCCCTTAGCAGCACCTTGAGAATTTCCAGCAGTTCCCAACACTTCTTTCCCCCTCTCATTCAGTACTGACCGCCATCCAGGAAGCAGGTGAGGCGGAACCAGAGCTAACGATGACAAAGCCCACCACCCTGCCTCCCGGAAGTCAGCCAGCCCCCGAGGTTTGGGGACCATCCGGGAAGTTACAAACCCACTGACGCAGCTCACATCCAGCCAGCACCCTTTCCCAAGGTACTCATAACAGTCCTCTGAAGACCTCCCAGGCTCTCCAGGAAACAAGCAAACTTACATCCAGGGATCAGATGACTATGTAAATTGCAGAAGCAAAAGGCATCCCTGCTGTCTTTGGAATTTCCTACCCCCACTGCCAGTCTAGACCAGACACGTGTGTTTGACTTGCTGTTGGCTGCTGGACATCGAGGTGAGCCTGATCCCACCCTTGATGACAGTCTCACAATAAGGAAAATCTGTGGCAGTACCTTCTACCCAAAATGAAGGGAGATGCTGATAGGTGCATATCCAGAAGCCACGGCCAGGGGAGGGAATCAGTAGGGTCCACCCCTTCCCTGAGTTCAAGACAGCTGTCCACAGGGGGTTTGAGCAGACTATAAAGTCCATGCCGATATCAGCAGCTGCCTGGGAGCAACTTGAGTCAAACTCAACCCTGTTTGAGGAAGTCTTATAATGGAGATTAAAACCTTATCAGAAGAAATATCACATATATGTATGTATGTACATGCATGTACATATCTGAAGATTGTTTACATTACTTCCTTAGACTAGCTTCTTCACTTTTCTGGAGCTGTTGTGGACACCTGGGAAGGGTGTAGGTGGTGAAAACCATGAGCTCTCTCTAAGATAAATGCACCCCAACATCACATGTGTTTTTTTTTTTTTTCAGCTACTTTGTGGACTTCCTGCAGTAAGGAAGGTCCATCTTAGCTCCAGTAGCATCTACGCATTTAACATTTGTAAAATGGCGATACGGAACTCTAGCCTGCCTGCCTCTCCTATTTTACAGATGTTAAAACTGAGTCAGTAGTTTCTTGGGTAGCATGGGATAAACATTTGGTCTCCCCAATGCTGGACATTTCTCTAAGCTTGCTTACAGCTCTATGGCCAAGTGTATAGCAAAGCCACAGTTGCCTTGGTTCGTTTGGTATCCATGGCTACACTTGGGCCTAGGGCATAAGTAGACCATTCTCTACTTATGGACCAGGGCTTTCCTAGGGCCCCATCTCTGATCCTGATGTCCTTAGTCAAGCACAAAAACAGAGTCCCCTAGCTTCTTTCTGTCATCCAACCTCCTGGAGCAGGGACCACCCAAATATTTCGGTCTACAGGTTAACCCAACAACCACCAGTACCTTCTGACTTGAACTTGAGACTAGGACAAGTCCCGCACTCTGGTTCAATCTAGTCAGGTCCCCGACTGCCTCTGCCCCCGACCTTCTTCTGGCCACAGACACCAGCACAGACTTTGGGAACCTGGTGGCTTTCCACCGTCTCTCCTTACCAAGTATATTTCTGGCAATTAAAGAAAAATGAGAGCAGGGAGGTGAGACGGATGGGTAGGAGAAGAAGCCGAGAGAAGAGGGAAGCAGAAGGCAGGGTGGGGAGGAAGAGGGGGAGGAGCTAAAAAGAGCAACAAGAAGGAAACAGAGCCAGACCCCTGGGGGACCAGAGTAGCCCCCCTGTACTCGGCTCCAGAAGGAACATGGAGGGTCTGCACCCCACCCCCAAAGCTTAAATCCCTTCAGCACAGACCCATCAGGTGTCTCTCTGGACGTGATGGTCTAGACCATTCCCCAGTACCAGACCTCGTTTCATCTTCCAAACAAGGGTATCAGGAACAAGTTCTCAAAGACGCAATCTACCCAAGCAGGGTGCCACCAGGATTTCCCCACGACCCACAGAGCCAGGACCCAATTCCCCACTTGGCTCTGCCCAGCAAGGTCCAGCGCTCTTAATGGAGCTTATTAGACATGTCCCTTCCTCCTCTTCACCATCTGACCTTGGAAGTCAACACCCTCGCCCTCCAGAGCCCAGCCTGAAGAGACGCCAGTAAGAGGACTGTCTTAGCAGGTGGAAGTGATTCAAAAGGAAAAAATAAAGAGAGAAATGTGCAGTAATGACTCCCTGGACTGCAGATCGAATGGGAAGTGAGGAGGGAAGAGGAAGGAGGCAATGGAAGGAGAAGGGGAGGACAGCCGGGGGCTGCTCATTGGCTGCAGGCTCAGTGAGTCCACGCCCAGATGGAGGGAGGGAGGGGCCAAGGACGTCATCTAGCAGAGGCTGGCTTCCCTGTGGTCACAGCTGGTCACAGCACCAGAGGTTCAGATCCAAGCATGAGGCCCTATGCCCTGGCACAGGGGGCGGGCCAGGTGACTTACACACAGACGTCTTCTGGTTGTTGTCTTTGCTGGGCATCAGCTTCACGCCTCGAGACTTCAGCTCAATTTGCTTCTTCACTAAAGAGGACAGACAAGGAAAGACGGTTGGAGGGGTGGTCTGTGACCCGGACAGGGTTCCTGGGGAAGGAGGTGTTCCCACTCTTTTTGACAGTCGTGACATCACACTGTCATCTACCACTTGCTAGCCTAGGCACCCAGCAGCAACAACAAAGACATTGCCAATGATAACAATGACAAAAATCCCATTTTAAGTGAGCTTATTACTTCATACTGAGCTGCATTCGTGGCTATGGTGGGCTGTACATGGTCCACGTGAGCCACAGCTTGGACATATATGCAAGATGGATTTGTCCTGTCTTTTGGCTTGGGATGTCCTATGGGGGGGGGGAGTTCCTGTTCAGGAAAACAACAAGGGGTGGCAGGGTCTCTGCCATGAAGGAATAGACAGACCTATGAGGGAGGCAGGAAAGGGGCTCTGCCACCTTGTGGTGTCCGGAGGGCTCTGGACTTGCTGGGGCCTCTCCTAGGAATGGAGATCCGCTACTATTAAGGTTTCCGGGTATGAACTAATTCCAGTCTTCTCCCTGGGGAGTCTTTTGTGAGCATCTGCAGCCAGTTAGGTTTGGATATGGAATGCTCTCCCCACAACTATGTACTGAGGGTTCAATGGTCAGCCTGTGACACTATTGGTAGGTGCTAGAAGCTTCTGTAGGTGGGACTTATGGGAAGGAATTCATTAAGCGTGTGTCCTTGAAAGGGTCCATTGGACTCCAGATTCACCCTATTTCTCATTTTGTTTTCCTGCTGTCATGGTGGGTGGCCCCTCCACCAGGCGGTCCCACCATCGATGGCCCAACCCGTGGATCACAGCTCCCTCTTGACACATGAGCCCAAACCACCTTTACTTCTTTTTAATTTGCCTCAGGTATTTGCTATAGCAATGGAAAGTGATGAATGGGTAGCTCACCCTCTGCATGTCTGCCACTCTGAAGATTCTCCCCTACCCACTTTCTGAGCCAGCCCTGACAGGGAGTGGTAAACCAGGTCAAGCTCAAATTGTCACTATTTCCCATACTGTACTGTTTGTGATATGGATATTTTGTGGTCCTGGGAATTAAACCCAGCACTCATGCCTATCCGGCAAGCACTTTACCACTCAACTATATATGTATCTTTGCCCTGCGGTATGATTTTTGTAGCCATTGCAGAGGTGAGGTATTATTTCTCTCCTATCCCTTGACCTTGGTTTTGGCCACTGGAAACAAGAGGCCTTGAGTCCAAAGTCTTGAAAAGCACCTGCTGGATTAGGTTTCTCTGTAGCCTCTTCACCATCATGGGAAGATTTGGCATGCCAATAGGTCCCACCAGACCCAATCCATACTAGCTGAGTTGGGTGCAGGGGAAGCTGAGTCCTGGAGGTCACTGAGGGATGGAACTTGGGTGACTGCCTGATGGATTAAATAATAGTCTTGTTTCTGTTCATTCGACAGCATCTTGGGTTTTTGCTGAGTGGCATGCAATAAACAGAGCTCCGGGTGACACAGGCCCATCCTTCTCGTCTGTTCTCCTTGGCCTCCATGGCATTCTCCTAGCCACCAAGGACTCTGGCCACCACTGCAACTCTGGTTGTAAACCTTGGTCCATCTGTACAATCACATCCCTATGGGCCATGCCAGTTGCCTCTGCTGCTGACTCAGCCCCGCTGATTGATGCCCAGAGCAGTAAGAGCTGTGCCCAGGCACTCGCTGTGTGCCAGGCTCTGGGTGCATTACAAGTTCTTTACTGGCCTCCTTAGCTCCTTGCTCTCAAACCATACAGAATCCTTCACAGTAAATCCTCCCCAACGTCTAGAGCCACTTCTGACAACCTCTGTATCTGTCACCCAAGTTGCTTATCCCTCTTCCCTGGTTTCCATGACCTTCCACCTTCCTCCTTTGTCCCGGAGTAGCCTGCTCTTAGCAAAGGGTCAGAGGAATCCTGGGTTCGCATGAGTCAGACCGTACTCCATCCATTTCTGCCTGGAGCTCTTTAGTGGCCGCGTGCTCTCCTGGCAACAAGCCAGAGTCTGTAAATGACCCACAAGGACCAAACTGCTCTCCTCATGGCCGCGCTGGCTTTCTCCTTGACCTCCACCTTCCCTCTCCAGTTTCCAAGGCCTCCCTGAGGTTCCTACAATGTGCCAGGAAAACTGACTGCCTCGGTTGCCAGTTTCTCCAGAATGCTTCCCCTTGCACCTCTGTGACTTGCTCCCCTTTTCTCTGGAAGCGGTTGGGCAAAACCCTTTTCCCAGTGAGCCTTCACTCAGCACCCCATTAAAACGGCCCCTCCAGCTCCAGCTATCTTGCCCATCCTGAGTCCATCTCCTGAGCATTCTAGCATACCACACCAATTTTAGGGTTTTTCTTTAATTCATTAATTGATCAATTGATTGATCGATTGATTGATTGATCGATTGATTTTTGAGGCAGGCTCTCACTATATAGCCCTAGCTGTCCTGGAACTCATTATGTAGACCAGTCTGGCTTCAAATTCATAGAGATCTGCCTTCTGCCTCCCCAATACTGGGATTAAAGGTGTGCACCACCACCACACCTGGTTCAATTGTCATCCCACACTGCAGGGTAGGCAAGACCAAGGCAAGCCCTCTTGTTAGCTGCTGTTTTCTCAGTGCCTAAAAGAGTATCTGGGGCCCCAGGCATCAGTCCCTGGGTTCTTAAACTTCCATCCTCCTTGTCTGGTAGCTACTATGTTTACTTGATAGAAAATAAAACTGGAAATCAAGGAGGTCAGGTGACTGGAGTTAGATCACAAAGATGAGGCCCAGACTTTGTGACTGGCCCGTTTAGTGATTCCAAGGGTCCTACTTTCCCTGGCCTCTCCCTGTCCCCAGTTCAGGTGCTGAAGGCTCAGACATTCACTTAGGACTGGAGGAAAACTCACTACTTCCCAAACCAAAGTCCACAGTGTCTGGTGTGCAAGGGTTCTCCCAATGCCCCCACTTCTGGCTAAATAGAAAAGCCAACCAAGGAATTTGTTCCCCTGACAAGTGACTGTCTACGTGGAATGCATGATGAAATCCAGTCACTACCACAGAGCCCCATTCTGCCTCTGTGCTCTGGAACCTCCTTTATAAATGTGCATTGCTCTCTGTGTGTATTCAGCAGGAAAATTTCCAATGAACACTAACATGGGCACATTATCAAAAGGAGGGCATTAGCAGGGAAACATGCATTATTCAAGCACAGCTAATATGGCATGGCTGAGATTCAACCATCCCTGGGAGAAACAGAGCTGTCTGAGTGCCATGAGGGAAGTTGAAGTTTCTGTCCCCAAGGCTCTAGGACAAGAAGGTGACTATGGGTGGGGTCTGTGGCCCTGTGCAGCCCATCTGAGGCAAGTCTGCAGAGATGGTTCACCACACCTGACCAAGAGGCAGGATGTGACTGGGGGAGTCATCGTGGATTCTTATCTCTGATTCTTGTGTCCATTGGAGGGAAGGGGTGAGGGTGAGAACAGAGCACCACAGACACCATTCCCAGGGGCTCACGACACCCTGGTTTTCCTTGCGGCTATTGATGGGATGTGTGAGCTGTGAACATGAAGAGAAAGGTTGCTGGGGGGGGGGGGCTGCTCTTCCTCTCTTCTCAAAATTGCAGTGACAAAAAGCCCTCCCCCAGCCCTCTGCCCTCTTGAGACCCTAGAAGGACTCCTGATTTGGGGTGTGTGTGTCTGGGCTGCCTAGTTTTGTGTCCACTTGACACAAGCTGGGGTTATCTGGAAAGAGGGAACCTCACCTGGGAAAATATCCCTACCAGACTGGCATATGCAAAAGCCTGTGAGGCATTTTCTTGATTAATGATTGATGAGAGAGGGCCCAGCCCACTGTGGATGTTGTCATCTCTGGGCAGGTGGTCCTGATGTGTATAAGAAGCCAAGGTGAGCAATCCAGGAGGAGCAAGCCAGTCAGCAGCTCCTGATGGCTTCTGCTTCAGTTCCTGCCCCAACTTCCTTCAGTGATGGACTGTGGTGTGTAACTGTTAGCTGAAGTAAACCCTCTTCTCCCCAAGTTGCTTTTGGTCATGGTGTTCTGTCCCAGCAACAGAAACCCTACCTAAGACAGGAACTGCTCTTTCTACTCCACTCTCCCCAGAAGAACTGGCTAACCCTCAGGCTCAGGCCCTGGTAGCTCTGCTGCTGCCAGGAGGGAATGACGTCATCCACCAGCCCAAGCCGGAGCTCACGTCCATCCTTTCCTTTCCCTTCCTCCTATGTTTACTGGAGGACAGAGTTGACCAAGGGGATGAGTACTAAATGAGAAGGAATCTAAAGAGTCAATGCATGTATTAACTTCGTTATTTCTTATGCCTCGAGTCAGGTCTCTAGGTTGGCATCACCCATGATACCTTTGGGCATCAAAAGGTGGCTGGACACACATTGGAATCTATGGGCAGAATTGTTGCTCTCATGAAGCTAGCCTGGGAAGTACAGGAGTCACAACTGTTTGAGCAGATGTTTCTCATTCCAGTCACACAATCCATAAAAGACGCCCATCCAGGCTCAGTCGGCCCAGGTCTGGACTCTGGAGGTAGAGACTACAGCCAGCCTGCAGCATGTGGGAACTGATGAAGGGGTCAGTGTTAGGGAAGACCCATGAAGGAGCTGATGCTGCTCACTTTGAAAAGTACTGGGAACTTTAATAAGAGTAGGGCCTGCCTGGAGGAGATAGGCCATGGAGCATCTCCTTAGGGTCTGTATCTTGTGCCAAATCATTCCTGTGGATCTCTCTTGGCTTCCTAAGCACCATGAAGTGGGTGGCTTTTCTCCAGCCCGTCTCCACAATGATGTCCAACCTCACCTTAGGCCCTCAGCAATGGGGCCAGTTGTCCATGGGCTGAAACCTTTGAATGGTAAGCAAAAATAAATCCTTTATCCCTGAGATTTATTTTATCACAGCAACAAAAATCTAAACAGAACTGGCTCTGAAGAAGTAGAGTTGTTATATTGGGTCAGGAGCCTATGGACCTAGTTTTGAAGGGAATTTCGAGGAGTTTAGAGGAACAGGCTGGGAAGCCTAGGATGCTGAGACCAATGGGAAGTTCTGATTGGACTACAGAAGATAATCATGTAGATAGGACCTCTACTGAGAACTGGATGAGGGACATCCATGTTACAATGTGGCAATGAACTCTCTCTCTTACATCCTGTTCAGGTTTTAAGGCTCTGGGGTGGGAACCGCTGCTTTTTCTTGGTTGAATGGCAGTTGTATCATGTTGGATGGAATCAGGAACTTGTTCTTATTTTTATTTAAAGATTAAGGATGCTTTAAGGAGCCGCCTTTGAATGTCAGGTTAAGCAGGGGTGGACTGGATTGAGAGACACCTAGGAGACCAGGTCAGCATGATGCTGAGCATGTCTGTGTAGGCATCTCCGGATATGATTAGATTGGGAGGGCTCTGACCTGGTCCACAATTTTCTCCATTGGCAGATTTCAAATCTGAATGGATTACTGGGGGGTTGGAACTGCAAGAGGTGGGGCTTCATTGGAGGAAGTGGGTCCCTGAGGGCATGTCTTTGAAGGCTACAGCTTGACCTTGATCCCTTACTCTTCTCCTCTTCTTCCCTGCTGCTGGAGGCTGCTTCTCCACCACACATTCCCACCACTGTGCCTCAGTCCCATAATGATGGAGTCAGCGGCCTTTGAACCAAAATAAATCTTCCTTTTAAGTTGTTCCTCTTGGGTATTTGTCTAAGACAGCCAGGAGTGTGGATCTAGGCAAGATTCATATCACCAGGGACATCAGCATCAAAGTGCCACCTTCATGTACTGAGGCCTCAGTTTCAAGGATCCCAGGGACACAACCACACCTTAGGTTTTGCATAAAGCAAAAGAGCCTGCCCAGGTGGGTGGAAAAGGGCACACCAGGGGAAATCAGCCACAAAGTGGGCTCACTGAAGAACTAAGAAGATCCAAGTGGACCAGGGTGCTGGGGGAGGGCCCAAGCATGGAGCAGATGTCCCTGTAGAGCCCCCAAGACCACAATTACAGGCCCAGTCAGAAAGGAGGGTCAAATGAATAGTTGGGTAAGTCACTAAGAACCTTGAGAATTTCTGGGGTGCACTCATGCACATTGCCTACACATTCATTCATTCATTAATGGGTGCACCTGCAAGCATCGTGCCACTGGGGTTTCACTCAGACACTAGTTGCTAGAAAGAGGGTCTTACCTAGGGGGCTGGGGAGATGGCTCAGTGGTTAAACTGCCTACTGTGTAAGCAAGAACTAGAGTTCAGGTCCCAGAACCCACATACATGCCAGGGGCTTTATGTGACCTCACCTTAATTCTAGCCCTAGAAAACAGAGACAGGGGATTCCCAGAGCAAGCTGGCTAGCCAGACTATACATTGCCGTGGGATATCTTTCTGTATGCTGTTAATATGTGCTGCTCCCATTGGCTAATAAATAAAGTTGCACTGGCCTATGGCAGGGCAGGATAGAGCCAGGTGGGACAATCCAACAGAGACAACGAGAGAAAAAGGAGAGTGGGAGACACCAGGCTGCCATCCAAGGAGCAACATGTAATGGGACGCAGGTAAAGCCACAGAACACGTGGTGATACACAGATCAATAGAAATGGGTTGAGTTAAGTTACAAACGCTAGCAAGAAGCCTGAGCCATAGGCCATAGAATTTGTAATTAATATTAAGCCTCTGAGTGATTATTTTATAAGTGGCTGTGGGACTGCGGATGAGAGAGATTCATCCGGACCATGGCACTGGGTAGGACCAGGGAAACTTCCGGCTACAAGACATATCAGTAAATTTGGGTTTGATTGGGAGAGCCTGTCTCCATGAAAAATGTGGAAGAGTTAGTGATGGAGGAAGATTTCAGGCATCAACCCCAAGCCTCCACAAGCACACATCCATAGCATATGTGCACATACATCCATATATGTGTGAACGTGCATACAAACACTACACAGTGACACTTTATGAAAAAATAAGAAAGATTCTATAGTCATCAATGAAGTAAAGAAGAGGTACTGCCTGGTGCTGAGCTGGTGTTTCTCAATACACTCAAATGCACAGCCCTTGGTAACACATCCATATAGGTGGCATCGTGCACATATGGTCATTCATGTCTGCAACCAGAACCCTCATGTGAACCCATGGCTATAGATATTCACACAGAGAATGCAAGTCACACATGGATATGTGCTTTCTCACTGTAGCTAAAGAGTCAGGACTCCCAAGAGAAGCATGCCAGCTCTAACCGGTTGATGGAAATCCTAGTAGGTACATCCATCTCCTCTGAATGAGAATGCCTCCAGAAGACTGCCAGGCTGCCCTGTTCATCCTTTCTATTTTGGTTAATTACAAGACATTTCCCTGCTGTCATAAAGGTTAGTGGGACTCATGGCATGCAGTGAGCAGGAGGAATCTGGTAATACAAACAGCTTTCTAGTCTAAAGCTCAAGTTAACAGACTGAACTAACAGGAGACAAGGATATCTTAGGGAAGAGGGGAGCCTGGCCTCTCCCCATGGCTCTGGGAATACAGACATAGACAGAGCCTGTGACTGTGGATTCAGACTCTGCATCCTTGGCCTGTAGCTGGCTGTCCTGTTGACTAGGTCAACCCTAACTCCCTTGTGATCATTTGTCCCAAAATTGTTTGCTCACCCTCAGAAAGTTTCTCCAACCCTTCCTGCAAGGGTTTCAGCCACTCCTGTTTAATTTTACCCTCTCTTGCTTAGATTTTGTTTTGCTCCCTTGAGTCCATTTCTTGAAAGCTGCAGGGGGCAGTAGTTTGAGGACTGAACTCTGATCTCTTTTTGGGACATGAGAAGGATGCATGTGCATCCTACATCTTGCTCTGCTGCTGCTGCTGCTGCTGAAGACCAGCCTTGCTGCTCCATCATCAGTTCCATGGGACCACCTCAACTACTCACATCCTTCACTAGACAAGGCTGGTGTCCAGAATACCAGCTCCTTGATTCAGATTGGCACTAAAGGTGTGACATGCGGTGCTGTGGATATCACTCTATATAAATAAAACACTGATGGCCAGTGATCAGGCAGGAAGTATAGGTGGGACAAAGAGAGAGGAGAATTGGGGAAACAGGAAGAAGGAGGAGAGACACTGCAGCCACAGCCAGGAGAAGCAACATGTAAAGACGCCGGTAAGCCACCAGCCATGTGGCTAGGTATAGATTTATAGAAATGGGTTAATTTAAGATATAAGAACAGTTAGCAAGAAGTCTGCCACGGCCATACAGTTTATAAGTAATATAAATGTCTGAGTGATTATTTTATATGTGGATTGTGGGACTGCGGGGCTTAATGGAACCTGGAGAGAAGCTCTCCAGCAACAATGCGGGACAAATGCCTGAGGTCTAAGGCTGTAGTAGGATGGAGACCTAGCAGTTGCTGCAGCTGCCTCATTGGGACCAACGGAAAGAAATGGTGATTCCTGGATGAACTGGCATTGCCTCCAGGCCAACTGACTCATAGGATGAATACAGAGTATGAGCCCCAGACTTGATAAGGAAGGGACTAGACAGACTAGCATTACTAGCTGCCACACGGGCATGTGTAGTTGGATGGAAGGGTCAGGGCAGAGGTGTTCATCTGGTAGAAACCAGGACATGTCATGGTACATGTCAACACTATATTTAAAGAACTTAAGGTTCAACCTAACCTGGGACATCCCAGAAAGAGAGGGCTCATGTTACCACAATGTCTGCAAATGCAGATAGGGGAATTAGTGACATCGTTTCTGACGTCAACCCCAAAGGTTGGCAGGGTATCAGCATAGCAAAGGACCAGAAAATATTGAATGGTAAGCTAGAAAATGAAGGCACAGAAGACCAGACACCAACTCCCACTCCGCACACAGCACATCTGAATTCAGACAAGTGAGCTTTGGGATGCTTAGGTCTCCAGGGCCCAGTGCACTGGACTCCTCTGAAACTGGCAATGACCATCAAATGTCTTTGGTCATACTGCCAGAGATCTCTTGGATAAAACTGAGCTTGAAGATCCGGCAATCAATACTCAAATGTCAGACATGTGCTGCCCACGGCCCACAGGCCACGTGAGGCAGAGAACAGCTAGGAATGTGAGCCAAGAAAAATCACAAGCCTGCTTGAGACATGATTAGATTTTGTTGTTGTTGTTGTGATTTTTGTAACTTATTACATGTCAGAAGGCTGGGTGTGCCTGCTAGGCTCTGGTGACGCCGGTATCACTAACAAAGCCATTGTGACTGATGGTGCGGTGTTTGGAAAAGAGGGCCTAGCCCTGACTCGTGAAGGACTTAGGGAAAGTGGGAGAGGCTTTTGGGACAGAAGATGGGGACACGCTCTCATACAGAAAAGGTGACAGGACTCTGATTGACAAAGTAGATTGGGGATGTTTAGCAGGGAGATTTTACTAATATCCTGTGGCAAAGGAAAACCGAGGGACATCTGGCAAAATGTGCTGCAGGCTGATGGTGACATGGAAGGAGATGGAAAGAAGTGGATGCAGGTAGACTGAGGGCGGCAGGATATGCTGGGGGGGGTGGGGAGCTACCATCAGGGTGCCCTGGTGTCCTGGGAGTCACTGCCCCCGTTCATGAAGAGCAAAGAGCTGTGTAGAAATAATGCTGAGAGTATGCCGAGTCCTGGCACAAACCATTGCTAAGAAGGCAGGTGCTGAAGGGTCACTGGTAAATGAGAAAGGCTTCTCAGAACTGGCTGCACATGATGTTTGGAGCTGTCTCAAATCCAGACAGAAGGTCTCTCGGTGGCCCCGCTGAGGCTCTGCATTATTGGATGCTGTTGGTGTGACCTCTTTGCTAACCACTGAACAAACAGTATGTGCCTACTAGAATTTCTGAAGGGAAGAAATTTCTGAAGGGGACTTCTGACCCTTGCATGGTAGAGGGCATAGTGTGTGTGTGTGTGTGTGTGTGTGTGTGTGTGTGTTACAAAAGCCAGATGTTGGTGTTGGGAATCTTCCTCCACCTTATTTCTTGAGACAGATTCCCTCACTAAGTCTTGAGCTCACTGATTGGCTAGACTGGCTAGCCAATGAGCTCTGGGATCTAGTTCCACTCCCTCCCCCTCCCCCAAGTGCTGGGGTTACAGATGGGTGCCACAGCACCTGCCTTTTACATGGGCACCTGGGATCCCAACTCAGGTCCTTCAGCTTGAGTGACAGGCCCTCTATTGGCTGAGCCATCTCCCAGCACAGTGACTCCTAGAATAATGTCTTTGCATTTACTGCTGGGCCACGTGGCAGCCTTCATAAACAGCTTCAGTGAATTCAGCTGCAAAAAGTGACCAGAGGGAAGATGTTGAACTGACCCTCTACCTCCATCAGTTCTTAGCTTCAGGTCCCTGTGCTGGGCTGTTGTCTCCATTTGGAACATCTTCCTTCCATTCTCTTTCTGACTACTTCTTACTCTTGGGGAGCCAGAGTCTCGCTCACCCCAAATGTAGGTGGCACCATTCACTGGGCTGGAGTTTAGGACCGAATAAAAAGGAGAGAGCAAGCTAAGCATCTCCATTTGTCCTCTCTCTCTCTCTCTCTCTCTCTCTCTCTCTCTCTCTCTCTCTCTCTCTCTCTCTCTCTCTCTCTCTCTCTCTCTGCTTCCCAACTGCTGATGCGATGCAGCCAGGACTTCCCTGCTGTGATGAACTCTACCCTCCAACTGTGAGCCAGAATAAGCCCTTTCTTTCCTAAGTGGCTTCTATTAGCTGTTTTGTTACAGCAACAAGAAACAACTAATACCAGCTGTTTGCAAATCTCAGGCTTCTGGGCTATAAGTGATGTGTTATCACTGGATACAGACATTCTGTTGATGACTGAGACCCAGTTGTAAGGCATCTAGAAGGCAGAAGAGACCACAGTTGACACTAAGGAATGTCCTCTGTCTCTGGGCCACCAGGGAGGGTTGGTGGGGCACAGGCTGGGATGTGGCTTCAGGAGACACAGGTGCCAGATAGTGATCACTGGGTGAAAGCTGGAGGTAAAGGACACATGGGTGAGGGGGAGGGGCCTGCCCCACCCATGTCTCCCACTGCACAGGTTTCCCCACAGACAAAAAGTCCAAACAGGAAGTCAAGGGGTTGGGTGGGGTGTGTGGCTGAGGGCTCCCTTCCCTGAGCGCCTACCACGTGTCTGGGCCTCCTTTCATTTCTTGTAGTCCTTATGGGGTGAATCACATTCCCTGTCTCCAGAAGAGAAGGGCAGTAATGGGGTGCTTGGTCCTCACATGTGTGAGGGAGGCTGAGTGCTGTATGATTTGAATGTGAAATGTCCCCAACAGGGTACATGTGCTTGAACACTTGGTCCCTGGCTGGCAGAACTGTTTTGGGAGGTTGAGGAACCTTTGGGAGGTGGGGGTTCAGCTGGAAGAAGTGGCATCTCACACCCAGTCCTCTCATGCCCCGTGTTCCGACTGGCACACTTGCCTGGGATGGACAAATGCTTTCTGCAAAGGGGCTTCCTGCCCGTGGACGTGGGTTTGGAAGGCCACCCTCCTTGGTTAGGAATGGTCTGTTCTGTCCTGAGAGAACTGGAGCAGCCAGTGACCCAGGTATGAAAGAATGAATGCAAATGTGTTTCAGGAATCCCTTCTTCATGGAGGATGAAATATGGACTTCACATGTCATGAAATATTACTATGGTGTGTGTGTGTGTGTGTGTGTGTGTGTGTGTGTGTGTGTGTGTGTGTGTGCTTCATGTTTGTGCTCATATGCGCATGTTTTGGGTGGGGTGCACCCGTGCAGTGGCCAGAGGGGGCTGTCTGTCAGGTGTCCTGCTCTAGCTTTCTCTGCTTCACTGTCTTGAGACAGGGTCTCTCACTGCACCTCAAGCTTGCCTGGCACTAGGCGGGCCATAGAGATCCTCCTGTCTCTGCCCCCATAGGAAGCTGAGGTTACAGACCCTGCCTGGATTTTTACAAGGTGCTGGGGATTTGAACCCAGGTTCTCATGCTTGCCTGGCAAGTGCTCGTACCCACTGAGCCATCTCCCCAGCCTCATATTACTATTTTAATTTCTCCTTCCTTTCAATTGTCTAAAAGCACAGAACCCATCCTTAGCTCAAGGGCCTTTCAAAAGCAGATGATGCAGGCTGGACTGGGGCTGCCGTCCAGGGATACACAAATGGCTGCAGTGCCTTCCATGTGGCGGTTGCAGAGTGACTGGACATTTTCTACCCAGAGTACTTTCTCCTACTGTGTACCAGCCATCTATCTGAGGACCACCTTAGGTCACTACCTCTTTCTTATTCTTGGTTTTGCATTGTTTTTGTTTGTTTTCTGCCCTGTTATAAGTCCAACCAGCAAAAGTAATTCTCCCATTATATTGAATATGACAGTTTTTAAACAGGCCCAACTACCACTCATCATACTGTAGGGAAGGTACATGTTCACATCTGTGCCTGTCTTTAGACTCTTCTCTCAGGAGTGGAGCTGAACCTCAGACACTCACCCTTCTGTGCCAGTATGTAATCAAACATTTCTCTCCTGACTGCCTATTCCCAAATATCCAGCAGCCACTTCCCAAATTACCACACAGAGGCTTAATGTTACTTATAAATGCTCAGCCAATAGCTCAGGCTTATTACTAACAAGCTCTTACACTAAGTTAACCCATACCCCTTATTTATGCTCTGCCACATGGCAGTACCTTTATTAGCATGGCATGTTCACCTCCTGCTCCCTCTGCATCTAACTGGTGACTCCTGACTCTGCCCTTCTCCTTCCCCTCATCCTTTGTTTGGTTGCCCTGCCTATACTTCCTGCCTGGCTACTGGCCAATCAGCATTTTATTAAACCAATTCGAGTGACAAACCTTTACAGTGTACCAGAGGATTATTTCACAGCACCAGTAAGTAGTAATGTCACTTGGAAAACACTGGGAACTGCAGCAAGATCATCCCTGCTCTGGTGGCCAGTTAGAGGTAAGCTTGGCTAGAGCTCAGACCTTCTGACACCATGGTATTAGCTGAATTTGTGCCTGGCCAAGAACACAACTAAACTTTCTTTTGTTATCACCACTGTAATTGTTGCTGTATGTATGGTATGTGTGTGAGTGCGTGTGCATGTATGTTCGCATATATGTGTGCAAATGTGCATGAATGTGGAGGACAGATATTCATGACAAATGTCTTCCTCAATCACTATACACCTTAGAGTCTATCACTTGAACCCAGAGCTTGCCAGTTGGGCCAACTAGTCTGCTTGCTCAGGGGACCTGCTGTCTCTACCACTTGAGCATTGGAAAAAGAGGTAGGCTGCCACATCCACTTGACATTTATGGGAGTTCCAAACTCTAATCTCACACTTGCATAGTAAGTACTTTACCCACTGAGTCATCTTCCAGCCTCATCACCACCACTACCATCACCACCATCACCACCACCTCCATCATCACCACCACCACTTCCATCATCACTACCACCACCTCCATCATCACTACCACCACCTCCATCATCATCATCACCACCAACTCCATCAGCAGCAGCAGCAGCACCACCATCAACTCCATCTCATTATCATCACCACCACCACCACCTCCATCATCATCATCATCACCACCAACTCCATCTCATCATCATCACCACCTCTATCATCATCATCATCACCACCACCTCCATCATCATCATTATCATCATCATCACCACCACCTCCATCATCATCATCGTCATCATCATCATTTCCATCCTCACCATCACCACCATCATCATTAGAAAAAGCGAGCTCTGGGATCACTAAGCAATCCATATGTCCACACTGAGTTTTCCTGGGCTGGAATGCAATAAATGAGACCCCGGGCCTGTGGTATACCAGTGCTGGACCATGCTCTGTGTGCTCGTAAAAATGGAACTGCCAACACACCTGTTTCCTGCAAACAATATACCTGTTTGATGCAAACACATTTAGGACAGAACAGAGTCACCTGGGACCAAGTGCTCATGACCTTGGCAGCCCTGAGACGCCGCAGCACAAAAGCCCCGTGTGGGAGGGTTAGGGGACACAGACAGGAGGGCGAAGTTTCAAGAAGGACATGCCTGAAGAAGAACTTCTTGGATTGTGAGCCGTTCCCCACTTTAGACTTGTGAAATTAAGTTAGAGTTTGCAGCTAGCGTTACAGAATGTAAGAGAAATGCTCGGGGTGCCTCACATCCAGGCCAAACACCCTGGGTGAAGTTCATTCTATAATGTGTGAGCACTGTAATTTGTGATAGGAAAAATGTATACATACACATATAAATGTATGTATACATGTATACATGCATATACATGCGTATGGACACACACATACACACACGTTTATGGTGGGGTGCAATTCACAAACAAAAGTTTCAAAGTCGCTGAACAGACAGGCATATGGAGACAGCTAAGAAAAAAGCAGGTGATTTTTACGGATAAACTCGTAGAGGCTTGTAGGTGAATTCCATTCCAGTTTCACCGTGTAGGTAGGAGCTGTGTGCTCTTGGGCTGGTGGACAAACTTATCTGAGCTTCTGCTAGCTGGAAGGCCACTGTGCGTTGGGGAGAAGGATGCCTCACGTGGAGCCTAGCACACAGCAGGTATTCAACAGCCACACAGTAGGTGTGCAGTGAATGGGGGCCCTAAAGGCTGCCCACACACAGTAGCTATGTAGCAAGCACGCAGTAGGGATGTAATCAGATGACCCGGAGACTGCCTGGTGCTCTAGACTGCCACTGAACCTTCTCCTATCACAGCGACATTGGGAGCCTTAGGAACCTGAACTCTGAGGCACACCCAGCACTTATTTAATCAGGACAAAGTGCACTACTCAGCTCTGTTTTTCTGTTTTGGAGAACCGGAAGATGTAGGTGGCTGCCTCTCTTACTCAGGGGATGGGCCTCAATGGTGGGATATACTGTCTCCAGGAAAGCCAGGCTCTGTGATGCCTTCAGGTCCAGTGGGGTTCTGGTTTGTTATTTTTTATTTTTTACATATTGCAAAGGTTTCCTTTAGTGTAGGCAGAGGGAATGAGGCTGTGCATGAAGCACAGATGTGAAGATAGGGTCCCTACGACTACAGTTTTTTCTTTAGACTCCAGGGTATTTATCAGTCTTGAATACTGTCCCAAACTACAGGCAAGATTTAGAGGCATGTCTGGTCCCTTTCCACGCACCCACGGAATGTCTCACCCCGCTCAGGTGTGTGCCTCCCTTTCTGGGTTAACCCACTCCTCTTTTAGAGCCGGCTCCTGGGGTCCAGAAGCCTTCTTTATTGGAACATAAATGTCCTTACCTGTTGTTTCCACGTGCTGCTCCCGCTCTGAGCTCTCGCCAGATGGGAGGTGGGAAGGAAGCAGGGGTAGTTCCTAAAGGGATTTTTCCCTGTGCTTGCAAAAAAGCTGTGCTCTAGATAGAATGAAGAAGCGTGGAGGTGTGGGGAGCCTCCTGACTAGAGAGACCAGCTAACAACCACTGAGGAAGTATGGGGCTCTGGCTCAGAAGAGCGTTGGGGCACAGGGTGGGGAAACCGGCTTCTCTCGATGTAACAGGGGAGCACAATCAGCATCTACTTCACAGTGATGAGGAGGAGCAAGGGGGTGCCTGGCCAGGTTCCTCACACTGGGCCTGACCCTGAGCGCTGCTCATGATGGTGACCCTGGCCTGAAGAGTGACATTCAGGCCTGAGAACTGTCACAGAACAGTAACAGAGCACCTGAGAACTACCACTCTGGCGACTTAAGGCTACCTTGGCAGGTACAGAGTGACAGGTGTGGAGACCTCTGGGGTCTACAAATGTAACGGAACCAAGACAACGATGCCTGAAGCCACATGTGGGTCCCAGTGTGAGGGACTGGGGCCCCTAAGGTCACTCCTGTGACTTCTGTCCCTTCTCTCAGAGGAAGCCCCAGCTTGGCTGTGCTTACCTTGGTACTGGGCGCTGAAGCCACGCTGCCGGTGGTTGCCATCGGATGTGAAGTGTAGCCGCAGCCAGTTTTTACTGCTGATGACAGGGGCTGGGAGGCTGGCTCCGGTAAACCTGGGTGGACAGGACACAGAGGGGTCAGGAGCCAAACAGGACACCAAGGAGTCTACCCACCATCTGTAGCGGGAGGTGAGTACCACCCACTCCAGCAGCCCGGGGCCTGTGCAGCCAGAGGCATTTCCAGGCAAATTACTCCCTCCATCCCTGATTCCCCAAATCCCAGCAGATGGGCAGGGTCTGAGACCACCTCACGGAGACGAGGAGCCAAGCTGAGCGCCCTCTGTGAGCGATGCTATCAGTGCTGTGCTGCTGCCTTTTCTATTTTCTGGGCCTTTGCTCCTTCTGCCGGGACTGTCACCTGTTAGCCTTCCTCCAGCACGGTACTGTCACTTCCCAGGACTCTAGGAAGTCCTTGAAATACCCCAGCCCCAGGAAATTCTTCCCAATCTTCTGGACTTGAAACCCACTGGCTTAGGCTCAGATCAAGGCTTCCCTACTGTGACCTGTACCCAGCACCAGACCTTTCTAAGTGAGAAACCCAGCCCCTGAGTCTGTGGGGCTGAGAAAATGTCTGGTCCCTAAGTCTAAATCCCAGAGCCTGGCACATCCCAACACATCCACAGCAACTCTTTCCGTACCCTACAATACCACAGAAGTCAACTCTAGTTATAATTCTGCGAAGTCTCCCAAAGATCACCCCTCAATGAGAGGCTGAGTAGGGAAGCAGCCGGGTCTAGCTGGGGGTGGGGAGGTGG
Source organism: Peromyscus maniculatus bairdii (assembly GCF_049852395.1). NCBI lineage: Eukaryota > Metazoa > Chordata > Mammalia > Rodentia > Cricetidae > Peromyscus > Peromyscus maniculatus. The sequence goes on along the minus strand of NC_134853.1, from coordinate 146,714,056 downwards.
GGGGGGAGGGGGGAACCAGCTAGCTGCACTGTATGACCTCAAGAAAGTCACTAAAACCCTCGGAGACTCTGTGACCTGATCTATGGAGTGGAACTGGTGACATGCCCTCCTCGGGGCTTCAGGGACTCCATGAGATGACTCTCTGCAAAGAGCCTGGGATCCCCAACAACAGCAAAATCTTGGGAATGGCATCTGTTACTTATTCTCACCATGGTGCTCAGAACCCAGCAGGACACTCGGTACAAAGCAGGATTGTCAGGGTCCCACTCAGAGAAACCTTCCTCATGCAGGCAGTGGAGAAACCAATAAGAAGGGAGCAGCCCTGGAAGCTGGCAATAATGGGGAGGGGGATATCATGACCACTCCCCCTCCTGGAACAGAGGAAACAGGAAATACCCCGAACCACAGGGCTGCGTGGCAAAAGCCGCTTTCTACCCAGATCTTCATCTGGTGTGTGAAAACCTCAACAGGAAAGAGCACGGGCGGAACCAGCGGAGCACGCTCCTTCACCCTCCTCCGAGTGCCTGCTGCTGACGCTCCTGCTGATGAGCTGGAAACTTGATGAGAGGGTGATGCTTGCCCACAGGTGAGTCTCCCAGACAGAGGGGAAGGAGGAGAAGGCAAGGAAGGGGGGTGGGGGGAGCAGACACTAGAGAGCCAACAGAGTGGCTTTCCACAGATATACATTAAACAAAAGACTTAGCCAAGGAGCCTGATACCCTCTGAACTGAATTTTTACCATCATGAAAACGCTGACGCACACAAAACTCTAGGAATATAACCCATAGTGCTTGGGCAGGAACTATTATAGAAACCAATTACTGTATTTCACCAGATCCCATTTAAAATAGTTTATTACAGGGTGAGTCATTTAAGTTTTCTAAGGAGCCTCAATTGGTATCGTGGGCTCCCCCACCCTGGGCCAAATTCAATTCGAGCTCAATGACAGAGCTTGGAGGCTATTTACATACGGAAGTAGAACCAGGGAAAATTCACCTGAATAATTCAGAACCCACGGCTGCTTCTTAAAAAAAGGCAAGGAGCGGGTAGTCTAGCTGTCCAGAGTATAATTGGAAGTTAGGGTTGGGAACTTCCCAGCTCAGGGGTGAGGCGGAAGTTGATGCTCGGCTTCCTATGTATAGCTATCCTATGGTTACCTGGCATCTTCCAGCTGTCCCATCTCTTCCCAGGCTGCTAGGTGCTCTCTCTCTCTCTCTCTCTCTCTCTCTCTCTCTCTCTCTCTCTCTCTCTCCCTCTCTTCTCTCCCTCTCTCTCTTTCTTCCCCCTCTTCTCTCTCTCCTTCTCTCTCTCTCCCTCTCCCCCTCTCCCCCTCTCACATGTGTGCTCAGCTCTGCCCCATCTTTCCAAGCATGTGTGTTGAGCATTTGAGGGTGTCCTTGGCCCTCTCACAGAACTGAGGGCTTCTGTGGCAGGATGCTCCTCACTGCAGTGGCTCTCTTCTGGAATCAGGAGGACTGCTGGGAGTTCGAGGCCAGCCTTTGCTGCACAGCAAGAGAACTTGGTTCCCAAGAACCCAAAAGTAAAACCAACCAACAAAAAATTCCTTTCCATACCAGTAAGTACAAAGATATTGGTAAACTTGCAGGCTGACGTCATACTGAGCCAGAAGAGTCGAGACTTATGGGACTCGGGTGGTAAAAAGTGTGGGCTGTGGGGGTCAGGAAGGTAGACCACGATCATGGAGAGTGAGTGTTAAACAGTATGGGCCAAAGTGAGCAAGGTCTGTGAATGTAGAACGTGAGTGTGGACCACAAACTCAGCAGGCACAGTGCAGTCGCATTCACTGGAACTCTGGGAAATGGATGCTCAACAAGAGGAAGTGGACCTGCGGTAGCCAGAGCTGTCAGTGGATCCTGCCTGTCTGTGAAGGAGGGAAACGGTCTGGATCTAGGCTCTGTTAACTGTGTACCAAGGCCACTTTTACCAGCCATCCAATGAGCTGCATTCACAACTGGAAATATGATTTTATGTAGATGACCCCTTAACAGTGTTCATTAAAAAGGAAATAAACCAAATGAATTCCTAGTGGCCGAGTAAAGTCCACACTGTGGACCTCCACAGCCTTCAGGAAAGCCTCCCTTTTCTGCTTCCACCTCTCCCTCTTGTTTCTCATGCTCTAAACACACGGACTCCTTGCCGTGAAAACCTGCCCAGGCTTGCTCCTACCCCAGGACCTTTGCACTTGTCGAGTTCCCTCAGCCCCCCATGCTGACTTCCCTTCTAGGCTCCACCTAGATCTCTTTCGCATCCTCAAGCAGTCAAGCTGGTGTCATGTTCTCAGGGGAACCTTCCTCTTCTGGGCCTGTCCCCTGCCTGGCTTCCAGCCTGAGCACGCACGCGCATGTGCAAACACACACACACACACACACACACACACACACACACACACACACACACAGCACTCTGTTACTAGTCAAGCTTTGGAAATAACACTGTTATCTGAGTGTCTCCTCCTTCATATTCATGCTCTTTATGTTCTTTCCCACTGGGCCACCTGGCTACACAGAGAGGTAAAGAAATCCACTCCACATCACACAGCACTTAGCGGCAGAGGTGAGATGATAAACTAGACCCTCTCATTTGGAGCCTGGGCACTCAGCCAGCAAGTCACTGCCACACAGTCGCAACCTTGGACCAGTCTAGGCAGACTTCCATCCTGTGTCTCCCTTCCTCGCCTTCTACCCTCCAGGATCCTCTTTAATTCTGTTCCCTCTTAGAATCGTAATTAAAGGAGAGAAACACAAAAGGAGAGACTCCCCCTTTCAAACCTTTCGGTCCACATTAACTTCTCTCTGGGGGGTCCAGGGAATTCCAAGCTTGCCCAGTAAATCGCTACTGCAGTCCTACATAAAATGTATTTAAGCAATTACACTCGAGGTTTTTTTTCTTTTTGGTAAATTGACTTCTGTTAAATGGGGCTTCATTAATGGAATCTGGCTTGGGGAGAATTAAAAAAAAAAATCACTCCCTTTAATGCCCACAGTTGATTAGGGGGAGAGTGGCTTGGAGCGCCTCTGCAGAGCACGCTCAGCCCCGGCTCCTGGAGGTGGTTTGTGAAAAGCATTTCTTCACGGAAGCTTCTTGTGCTGCCAGGGTGTTGGTGTACCGAGAGATGTCTCATCCAAATGGCAGCAAGGAGTCCCTGGGCACTGACAGGCAGCAGAGACACAGGAGACTGGTTTAAATGCCAGCATCCCTGAAAACTGCCAGTCCCAGGGGACATGCGTGTATCCAGTCACCAGGCAAACAGCGGGCAAGGGTGCTGTGGCCTGAGGAGCTGAGCTTCCCAGGCTGGGCACTCCCTGTCTCTGTGAGGTGTCCCTCACGTCATAGTTACTGCATCTGGCACAAACGCCCATGGCCCCTCACATGGGCAGTGGTTCTGAACCAGCGCGACCCTGTGGGATGGTGGGGCTCCAGGCCTTTCTGTACCTTCGTCTCCAGTGTGAGCCATCCCTCATCCTCACGGCAGGCCTGGGAAAGGGCCGGACAGGGGAGGGAGGGAGGCACAGCCGCATCTCACTTCTTCCCCACCACCGGTCACGGGGATGGAGGGGACACTGTGACACAAGCAAGCTAATCCTTCTGGGAAAAGTCTTAGTGGATGGCGGACAGACCCACCAGCTCCAGAATTGAGCCCAAACTCTTAGATGCCCACCCCCCACACCTACTCCAAGTTCCTGCCTCTGCACACAATGTTCCCTCTACAGAGTGTCTTCCTGCTGCCCCACCTGACTACCTGGCACATGTCACTAGTTCTATAAGCCTGGTCAACTGCTGCCTGCGCAGTGTGTCCATGGTCACGTGTCACTGTCCTAGGCCTACTGGCTTCTACTCATCTTTGCACTGGATGATCTCCCCACCAAGAAGTCAGGCTCCACGTGACCCAGGATGGGAGCTTCTTTGCCTATCTCCAGCCACACTGCAGGACAAATCAGTCACACAGAATGTGCCTGCGGAGCATGGCTCCTGCCTATTTCTGTAGATACAGTTGGACTCTCTGCTGAGTCACAACCACGCCCATTCACTCATTTGCATACGAGCCACTGCTGCTGTGCCTACCGGGCTATGCCATACCACGGAAAAGGCATTGCGTTAGGGATGGGTTAGAGTGCTTGCCTAGTGTGTGTGAATCCCCGGGTTCAATACTCCAGACCCATAAAATGGCTACAGTGGCACATAGCTTTTGGGAGGTGGTGGTGGTAGGGAGGACAAGGATCAGAAGTTCGAGGTCATCCTTGGCCACATAGTGAGAAAGCTTCGCATTGTCATTTACTGTCTGGTCCTTTACAAACTTCGCTCATTCCCAGCACACAAACCTCACAGGTGATGTCACTGGTTAAATTAAAGTTGCATTTCTAAGGAGGGAACCATAAAAGGACAAGTATGTGCCTTAGACATTTCATTACCACGTGTACAACTTAAACATCCATGTAATTGCCAGTTAGCTTTGCATAGAGCTAAGGCCTTTTCCTGACCATAAATTTACACTCCGGACTTTGTATCTCATATAAATCACAACCATGATGCCATTCACCAGGCCCCCAGGCAACAAATATGTACCAACTGGTACTATGTGCCAAGCTCTTGATCTTGCTATGAGGGGCCTAACTTTGGGGTGGTTGTACCCTTCAAATCCTTTCCAGAGACTTCCCTTTGCAGAGTTGTTCAAGAGTATGCGATGGCGTTTCCATCTCGGCGACTGTATTTCCTTCCACGCTCGTATCTCATCCTTTTATGTGATGTTTAATTTAAATCACATAATTACAATAACAAATATGACTTGCACTGGGAGAGCTGGCAACGGACCCAGCCGATTCTCAGAAAGTGCAAGGCTCAGCTGGAGGAAGGGGGAGCACAGGGCGGGAGGGCAGGGTGGGAGACGGCTGGCTGGCAGCCACAGGCAGCAGGAAGAGACTCTGTCAGGCCTGTGGGAACACCAGAACACTTGTGGGGGGGGAGGTGAGGGTGTTCGCATGGGTGGGTGCACGAGAGAGAGAGAGAGAGAGAGAGAGAGAGAGAGAGAGAGAGAGAGAGAGAGAGAGAGAGAGAGAGGAGGTTAACCTTGGGTGTCATTCCTCGGGAGCTATCCACCTTGTATTTTGAAATTTTTTTCTCTCATTGGCCTGGAACTCTCTAGCCAGTGAGCCCTAGGGGTCCTCTGGTCTCTGCCTCTCCAGCTTTTAGGTCACAGGTGTACATCACCATTCCTGATTTTTTCGCATGGGTTCTGAGGATTGAGTCAGCATCTCAGGTTTGAGCAGCAAGCACTTTACCAAGCGAACGTCCCTGCTCCCGGACACTTGCGTTGTGTGTATCTGGATGGACTGGCGATGAACTAAAGGTGATTGCTTACTCCCACTGCCTGGGGCTCTTTCTAATTACATTCCCTCTGCAGTCAGAAGGGGGACAATGATTAACATCTTAGAGTCCAGAAGTCCTTTTGGGGTCTCCTAGGCCCGATGCCCACCTTGCGTGAACCCCTGTGTGAGCTAGTTTTACATCAACTTGAAACAAGCTAGAGTCATTCCAGAAACGGAAACTTCTGTCAGATTGGCCCATGGGCCAGCCTGTGATGCATTCTCTTGATTGATACGGGAGGGCCCAGCTCACTGTGTGAAGTACCACCCCTAGTCTGGTGGTTCTGAGTGCTATAAGAAAGAAGGCTGAGCAAGCCATGGGGAGCAAGCCAGTAAGCAGCACCCCTCCATTGCCTCTTCATCAGCTCCTGCCTCCAGGTTTCTGCTTTGAGTTCCTGTTCTGACTTCCCTGGACAATAGGCTTCAAGCTGTAAGACGAAATCAACCCTTTCCCCCACTTGTTTGTGGTCATGGTCTTCATCACGGAAACAGAAGCCCTAAGACAACCATCCCTCGCTTGGAATGTTTACAGATATGAAAGGTTTGTCTCCTTGCAATTCTCCCTGACCAGCCTCCTCTACAGATCCTTATCCCAGCTACTTCTCCTCCTTCAGGGGAATGAGCATCAGCAACAGGAACACTACCCACGCGTGCCTGGCCTGGCTTGCTGCTTCTGTGTTCCCAGGGCCCACTGCACTTTCTCCTGGACCTGCTTCTCTCCAGACTGAGAGCATCCTGAAGAAAAGCCTCTGTCGCTTTCCTGTCTGTCCATCATCCCTCAGTGCACTGCAGAGTGCCTACCACAAGGGGAAGACTCACTGAATGCGGCACAGTGGAAGAAGGGACCATGAACTGAGTGTATGAATGATGGGGACCCTGTAGGGAAAGCAGAGGGCATGTGTGGGGGCGGGGAGCAGGTGACCTGCTGGACAGTAAGGAGAACTGTCAGGTCGGAGCACTGCCCACTTGTGCCAGGAAGACATGGGTCACCACATTGGTCTTGGCCTGGCTTTGTCCCCGCCTGCCCCGACTCAGCAGCTGCTGGAACCTTCCCAGGGGACTCCCCAGATGCAGACACTCCCAGCCTAGCGGCAGCGGATTCTTTGTCACTATGGGCAAATGTTTCTGTTTCCCTACAAGCGGCTCCATAAACTCCACAAATGAGCAGAACTTCGCAGTTCAGCTGATTGTTAGCTCCGGGGAGCCCCTGGCCGCACCAGGCAAATGTTTTCCCTTCAGATTCCTGGCTCCCTGGAGGATGTGTGTGAGCCTGGAGCATGGAGGAACAAGGCCCCGGGCTGGGTCTGTGGCTGGGGAAGAGAGCTTTGCTGTTAACATCTGGGTCTTGCCTTTTGGGTGGCAGCGCAGTAGGAAGTAGAAGGCAAGTGGGGCCTTCTGTGCCAGGCTCAGATCTGAAGGGCTGGATGATTCCTGCCTGGCATACGCGATGTGTCCTGATATGCTGAAGCATTTAAATTGAGAAGGTGCTGGGGGTGCTGCACCAGGGGCCTGGGGATCAGGTCCTCAGATTTCTTAGGGATGACGCCCAGCCCTGTCCCCTTCTGTCGCCAGTCTAAGTCACATGGTTCCATTCTTCCCCAAGCCCTGAAATCCTTCAAAGAACAGTCTGTGTCCCTCAACCCACAGCTCCGTAAAAGGATGACCGTATGTATACATGTATTACGTCACAATTAGCAACAGCCAACCGGATCGGGGTGGCCATGTGACCTACACTAGGCCAATCAGGTAGACAGGTTCCTGGGGCCCTGGTTTGAGGTTTCTTGGTGGAGAGGAGTGGATGCTCAGATGAGGAGGAGGGAGGATCCCTCCCCCGCCTAGTTCTGAGGGTGATAGATGCAGTAGGGAACATGTCCCAGCATCTCTTCTTCCAACTCCTGAAGCTGCTGTCCTTCCCTGACCCTCACACTCACAAGATGTCCCAGGCTGTGTCCATTAGTCCTCTTCTAGCTCTGTTCCAGGCTCCCTGCGATAGCGTCTCAGAGCAGACCGTACCCTTACCAGCCTCAGGACCCTCAGGAAGCTGTGCTCTGTTCCCATCCAGGTCTCTACCAGAGCAGGGTAGACCTGAGATCCAGGGTGGTAGCCTTGATGCCCTGGAACACTGAAGCCTCTCATACCTGGCATGGCTCAGGGCTAGGGAGCATGTTTTCAGAGCTTAGTGACCATGACAGCCCGACAGAGCACCAACCCTCTCCTTCTCCCTGCCTGACCCAGGGATCTGCCTTGGTGCTGGTGCCACTGGCTGATCCTGCAGGACGCAGCTGAAGAAGTTTTAGGGTAGGGCCGGGCCTGGCAGCCAGCCAGTCCTGGATTTGAATACAGGCTCTCTTCTTTACTAGGTAGACATGCAGCCTCGTCTCTTGGAGGTTCTGTTTCCTCACCGATGCCATGGGGTTCCTCCACGTGTGTTCTCATGGACTGCATCCTGGGGACTATGCTGACCCAGTGGGGGGGCCTCACAAGAGGAATATGGTGGTACCCGAACAACGTATAAAGAATGGTACCTCCGGAGGACACAGGATTGATTAACCAGATCCCGCCTCCCTATAGACTTTCAAGGTCAATGAGAAGAACGCTAGCACCCGCTCTGGGAACTGAAGGGAGCTAGAGTGGACAGGGATAGACCTCAGCACCCCTCCTGGCAGCAGTTCCTTCCTTCTCAGCCTTGCCTATCTTCCTCCTGCGCTGGAAGGGATGACGGGGAGAAAGAGGAGCATGCCCCTTCCGGGGAGGGTGAACATACCTGCCTCATGGTGGCTGCCGGCATACTTCTCTTGGGATACTCCCACAGAGGAAATGTTTGTAGAAGGCTCCCGAGGGCGTGGCCCACGCCACTGCCATTCTGAATGTCGTTCCCTCACCCCTAGAAGGTGGCTCTGGAGCACAGCTGGGTGACCGAGCTTTGTGGAGAGCAGCAGAGTCTGGACTTTAGGCCCTTTGTGTACACCACAGCCAGCAAGGGGTCCTGGCGAGTCGTGGAGCTGGATTCTGTTCTCAACACTACACTGACCCTGTGACCTCGTGGAAGTGGCTTTACTCTCTGCATCCACCGTCACATACTATGGCAGGGGTCAGGATGGTGCTTAAGGATGACAGTTAGGCAGAGCTCGTTGTCAAGAAGCCTCAGCGTACAGCAATGACCTCTGGGAGAGGCCACGTCTCTATGTAGCCAGGGAGCCTCCAGGGGTAAGGGACCATCACAGTGGAAGCAATGTGAAGTAGAGACTCCACACAGAGGCCCCTTAAGAAGTCTGCCTGCTGACCTGGACTCACATCTTTTAAATTCCTAGCTGGCTCACTCAGGGTGAGTGAAGTACCTGCACTGGGCCTCAGTTTCCCCATCTATTTAGTAACAATAGTGACAACTCCTACTTCACAGAGCTGTAGAGGTGAGGTGAGGTGCTGCACACAGACACTCTCCACACCATGGGAGTCATGAGGAGCATGTGAGCCATATGCTAGCTCTATAACCAGCCAGGGTTGGGCTATCAACATGGTAAGGCTGCATGCAACACATGGAAGAGAGAGAGGGGAGAGGAGAGTTCCTGTCTCCTCTTATCCTGTCCCATCACACCTGTGTCCATGCTGTGTCTCCCGTCCCATCACACCTGTGTCCGTGCTATGTATCCCATCCCATCACATATCTGTACGCTCTATGTACTGATGGCTTTGCGTGGAAGAAATCCAGATCAGTCAGGAGCAGAGAAGCAACCAGTAGCTGTTATAACCAAACCACAGAAGAGCAGGGCTGCAGCTGGCTCAGAGATGCCCAGGGCTAGGAGCTCAAATGCCACCAGCCTTTCTCTGAGGGCCATCTGCTTGCTAACTGCAAATGGCAGCTGCTTGATTCTCCCTCACCTCCTTCGTCACCAGAAAGAACACAGACATCTTCTCTAATGGTAAACAGAAAAGGCCTACAGCGTCTCAGGTCATTTGCCTAGGCCATGTGCCCATTCCTTAGGACAAGGGCATGGTTTCCAGAAGGACCCTGGGATTGGTGTGGGAACAGTTCTCCAAAAAAAAAAAAAAAGCAGGGTGGGGGGGATTGTATTGCAGGAATGCCAGGCAGACAAAGGATGGCCACCGTGGTTGGAAAAAGGTCCTGGGATTAGATAAAACAGAGACAATCTCTAACCCTGTAGTTTGAGTGGCTTTGTCAGGGCCCGTGAGGGATTCCAACCCCCATACTTGGTCTACTTCTAGATCTGCCTTTCCAGAGGTGACCAGGCTGGTCTGGCCCTCACTATCATGTCCCCATTCTTGTACCTGATCATATTCTGTTTCCTGTCTACCTACCACCAGACCATGTTGCTGCATGCTCCTCCTCCATTCTGTAAGGTTGGTGTCATATTTAAAGAACATGCATTAAAACTCAGAAATCAGTATCGCTACGGTACTGTCTGCTGGAAGGCTTAATCCAGATGTTCCCGGCTGTCTCCTAATGCCCCTTTACTGCTCAACATCCAACCCGGCATCTCTCCTCTCACTGAGTTGCCACATCACTTCAGTCTCATCCAAGGTGTATTATATTCCTTGTTTCCCCAAGACCTCGATGCTTAAAGAACACCGATCACGTGTTTGGACCCTGTATGTGACTTGGTCTAATGTTCTCTTGGGACTGGACCCAGGATGTGAGTGTCGGGGGAGGCCACCATTGAGGGGCACTGCTCTTATTATGGCATCACAGGGCACTGTGTGCTGTCGGTGTGACCCATTACTGCTTGCTGACCCCTTAAACACCTTGGCTGAAGCAATGCCTGCCAGCTTCCTCTGCTGTAAAGACACACTGTTGTCCTCTTCCCGATCCTGGTCCAGCCTACACTAGAGTAGACAGAATGGTGCCAACTGCCTTTCCTCCTTTCATTTCGGTCTGTAAATGCTGGCTTTGTTCACCTCCGGTACTCCTTTTCACCGTCTTGTGCGTCTGTGTGCACACGTGTGTGTGCGCGCGCACACGTGTGGGTGCACATGGGCATGGAGGGTAGAGGTCAACCTCTGATGCTGTTCCCGCTGCTCTCCACCTTGTCTTTTTGACACAGGGTCTCCCTCACTGGCCTGGGGGTCACTGATGGAGGTAGGTTAGCTGACCAGTGACCACTGGGGACCCTCTTGTCTCTGTTGTTTCCCTTTGTGACGTAGGTTCTGGAAACCAAACTGAGGTCCTCATGCTTGCACGGCAAACACTTTACCAACTACCTCATGGCCTCAGCTCCATCCTTGCTTTTTAAAGACTTGTCCGTAGTCAAGCAAAGTCAGCTCCGGAATGCCTGCCTGTCTAGCCCTGGTGGGCATACTCTTCCCACTTCGAATTACCAGCACCAAGGACAGGGGCCCTCAAGGCCCCCCAGGTGAACTTGCCTAGATGGAGTTCTGTGGATCAGCTAGAGCCATTAGTGAGCCTTGAGGTCAAAATAAAAAACAGGAAATAATAGTACATCACACACATTCTAAGTACAGTTTAGCAAAACTGGGTACCATGACTCCTTACAATGGGAAGGAGAACAACACTCCCCCCGCCCCCGCCCCAATAGGGTCCAGTGATGCTTACGTGAATAGATCTTTCTCAGAAACAGAGGCTGGCACACATTATATATGTATAAAGTATTTTCTTTATTATAGACTACAATCAAGGGGCCTAAAACAATTACTGAACTCATATGACCAGACCAAGGGCCAGAAGATTTATAACCCTTAGCCCACGGCCTGTTTGTACAAATAAAGCTTTATTGGCACAGCCACAGTCATTTGTTTATGCATCGTCTGTGGTTACCTTTGAGCCAAAATGTCAGAGCTGAGTATTTGCAACAGAAGTCCTGCCATCCATGAAGCCTGAGTTCTTTACTGCTTGGCTACTAGACCAACGCCCTTGCCTAGAGGACGTCTTGTAATTCAGGACATTAGATGCCTCTTCCTAGGCTGGGCCCTTACCCTGAAGGTGCTCCTGGGTCTCTAGGGACTGTGGTCCTCTGGGTCTCTAGAATCTTCTCCTTGGAGTTGATGTCTATATGGTGGAAGATTATTAGCATGGTGCTTTGGTTAAGGTTCCAGCAGAAAACAGATGGTGACTCAGATTAGAATAATTTGAGGAGTGTTTAATAAACAGACTATCCAGAAAGGTGAGGGGGCAGGGCTCAGGAAGGTCCTGGGGTCTAGCGAAGTGACAGAGGACTCAGAGTCAGTGACAACACAACTGTCACCAGTCTAGACAGGAGAAGCCAAGGAGAGGGGGTGATTTATCAGTCTGGGAGGAGAGCTGTTTAGAGGACACAATACCATGGGAAAAGACCTCTAGTCCAGGGATGTGACAGCCCCAGGTGACCTCAAGGGGGTGGAGCCAGGAGCCAGGTGCCTCAAGCACACTTCATTCCTGATCTCTTGAGGTTCCTCACTAACTAGTCGTGTGAAATGGACTTTGGTGTGGCTCAGGTCGGTCATCTTCCTGGTGGAGAAGCCAGGGAAGGGCAGGCAGTGGGCCTTCCCCAGCACACAGCATTGACTTCAGAAGCAGGTGGCCCAAGTCAGTGCCCCTGGCCAAAGCATTCCCCACTATCCTTTCAAGTCTATAGTGCGGCCCGCACACTAAGATTCCCATAGCTTCTATATCTATTTTTTTTTTTTTGGTCTTTTCCTCCTGTTTGCTAGCATACAGATGGTTATCATGACTATGCTGTATGATGGAAGGCAGATGCACATGAAGCTACTCTGTGTGTGTGTGTGTGTGTGTGTGTGTGTGTGTGTGTGTGTGTGTGTGTGTGTGTGAGAGAGAGAGAGAGAGAGAGAGAGAGAGAGAGAGAGAGAGAGAGAGAGAGAGAGAGAGAGATGCCTAGGCAGTCTGGTTAGTATGTGAAGATTAACTGAAGTTCTTCCTCACATCTCATTTTTGATCTCAGGCAGAAGTGTGTCCCATTCATTTCTGAAGACCAGTCCAACTCCAGCAAACAGGCAAGACAACTTCTTCCTCTCAAAATTAAGAGTAAAATCGACTTAGGCTGAAAAATGTCCCACAGTAGTATGTTCTCATGGGCTGATCTCTTCTCCCTCCTTAGACACACAAGTGTACACACACACACAGGAGGGAGGAAGAAGAGAAGGCCTTCTGCTGGCATGGCACCTTACAGGTCACCTGGAGCAATGACCCCTGTTAGTGCAAACACATTTCGGGAGAAATCATAGACTCACAGGCAAGGTGTGGCTGAGACAGACACCTTTCCTTAACACAAGGACTGGAGGTCTGATAATAGTTTCCTTATAGGACTCTGCTGCCCATCTGTATACTTCTGATCCCCTCCCTCACTGAACCCCAGGAAACAGCTTGCACAGGCTGAGACCAAGAAATCTCACATCTAGTCCTCCCCAAAATGTTTCCAGCACAGTGCCTTCAATCAAGCCTTCAACACTCAAGAGCCATGGCTCCTACCTGTTGGTGGCTCTTAACTGTGGCCCCTTTAACACCAATGGGACTCTGTTTTCTTGTCCTATGCATAGGGCACTGCTGTCATCCACTGGATTTTTAGTCAGTCCACTTGCACACAGACAAGTCTGTTGGCTTTGACTGCACTCTCTTCACTTAGATGACTAGTGGAGTATTAACTACTTTTACCCCAAAGAAGCCAATTTGCTTGACTGTTACTTGTGTTTTGTATACTAACCCCAAAAAATGGGAACTCTTTCGAGGATGGCGAGGGGCCTCCCAAAGAGCTAAGGACTCATATTTTCAAGAACTCCGATGTAATTAAGAAACTCCCTGGTTCTCCTCCCTCCTTCCCTTCAAATATCTTCAGAGAAGCGAAAGATTCCGACTCTGAGCCCAAGAGCTTGGGTTTTAAATTAGACAACTTTGTCCTGACAGGAACCGAGTCCCAGCTGTCATCACTGATTATTTTTAGAGTTACTACTAAACCCTTTGTGCAGCAGATATTGCCACTGCTCAAGGCAAACAGAAAGCCTTCACATAGTATCCTGACAGTTCCGGAGCCATCCACCCTCCTTGTGTTCATTATTTCTAGCCTGTGTGGAGGATGAGGAGGCGGCATCCTGACAATCTGATGCACGGAGAGAGGCAGCCCTTGTTATGACCCACTGCAGGATAGGAATTGAAAGCCCCCAGAGGCAGGGCAAAGCCCACAGCCTCTAGGAAGCCAACAGGAAAGATTCCCAGGGCCAGGAGCTGCTCTAGTAAGGTTCAGATAAACCCTCATCGTTCCTTAGAGGCAACCGACTACTAAGAGGGCCTACAAGCAAATGACTGAGCTTGGCTGGCATTGGCCAGCTCAGGGATGACATCACAGTTTCCTTTCTCTGACCCAACAAAGCCACCAGCACTGAAAAGGCCGGGCCCTGGCTGAGGCTCGCACACAGAGAAAATTTCACCGCAAGCAGAGCACCTTTTAGATTGCTCCTGGGGTGCAGAAACAGAAGTCTCTGCTCTCCGAGTTAGCGGGATCCAGAGGAGGAGATCATGGTCATACAAACATGGGGAAAGAAGTACAGCTAAGGCCCAAGGTGAACGTCTCTTCTTACATCCACTTTATGCTGAATTACAGGAACAAATTCAAGGAGCAACAGCCAAACACCTACCTTGGCTTTAAAGAGTTCTCTAGAAAGTGTTCAGAAAAATGGAAATCCATCTCGAAACATGAAAAGGCAAAGTATGAAGCCCTGGCCAAGCTCGACAAAGCCCGATACCAGGAAGAAATGATGAATTACATGGGCAGGAGGAGGAGGAGGAAGAGAAAGAAGGACCCGCAGGCGCCTCGGCAGCCTCCATCATCCTTCCTGCTCTTCTCCCTGGATAACTATGCCCAGCTGAAGCGCGAGAACCCCAACTGGTCAGTGGTGCAGGTGGCCAAGGCCATGGGGAAGATGTGGTCCACAGCATCGAATGTGGAAAAGCAGCCGTATGAGCAGAAGGCTGCACTATTGAGAGCAAAGTACTTCGAGGAACTGGAGGCCTACCGCAAGCAAAGACAAAGTCAGGGCAGGAAGAGGGCGGTCCGGGGGTCGGCCAGGACCAGTATGAGAAAATAAAATGTCATTGAACTGCCTTTCTTGGCCCTGGTGTCGTGAGACAAGGTGGAGGGGGGGGCTGCTTGCAGGGTTCAACTCACAGCATGCGTGTGAGAAAACAGTTGTCATTTGGGGAGCTTCCTAGTATAGAGGATGGGAGGCCCTCACTTCATCCCACAGGGTACCTGTGGTGTCCCGACCAGGAAGCTGGGGCTGAATTTATTGACTAGCCGGCACCCATTCCTCTTCCTCTAGGGCCAAACTGAGTTGTCTGTCCCAGCCACCATTTTGATTTTCTGGAGATGAAGTCCCTGCCTGAGAGTTAAAGTTAAAAACATAGAGTTATGAATTAGGGGAGGGGTTCCCCTGTCATGTTAGTGAACCCCCGCCCCCCATGGCTTACAGCTGGTGCTCCAGCTTGGCTCTGCCCCCCCTCCATGCTCTCAGGAGACATCGGAAAGAGATCATCAGAATGAAGTGCTCTCCGCTCTCTCAAAATGCAGCCCACACTCATCCCTCCTGCCTCGCGGCTCCTAAGGAGCCATGTCCTCCTCATCTGAAGTGGGGTATGGCACCTGCCTTATGAATTAGCTTTGTGATTAAATGAGGCGGCACAAACCCGAATACCTAATAGGTGGCATTACTTCTAACCAATGGTACTCCACCTTGCTAGTCAATTTTCCTAGAAAGTTTCCTTGCTGTGGGATGAGGTGAGAACGCCAAGGAACTGAGAACTGAGGGGATGTTAAGCTAATCTGAAAAGTAGACTTAGGGAGTGGAGGCTGTAGAGGCTGTGGTAACCATACCAGCAGGCCGTGATCTCCACAGTTGAGTCATCACGTGACATCTCAACCATGGCTTATGCCCTTGTGAAGCTAAAGGTGAAAATATTTATCCTCAAGTTCATGACTGTTCTCCACAGCCAGCCGATGATTAATGTCTCCAGTCCCTTGTTACCAACCAACCCTTGAAACATAGATTTAAACACCTTCCTCTCTGTCCAGTGCTTGGACCTAGACTATTCTACTTCTTAGTGGCAGATGGGAGATGCCTGGTGGACAGTTGCATGGCACATCACACTCTGCTCTGGGACCTTGTACCCTCTCTCCCTCTGTGTAGTTATGAGAGTGTGGGTGGTCAAGTCAGAGTTCGGACAACAGGATGCAGGGCCCCTAATGAAAGAGGACCACATTAACTAGGAGGAGATGACTCCACTGGCTTCCAATGACCACAGTGTGATGACAATGGAGGGACATGGAGAGGAGGGGAGGGGAGCCTGCATCTAACACGATGGGTGAGGCTTCCCAGCCCTTGGGAAGACAGACTGGGCCTCTGGGCTCATCACCATCTTCATGAATAAATTCTTTCTGGTACCTCTCTCTGTGTTCATGTAGTCATTAATCTATTATTCATCATATTAATACATATTTTTTAAACTTTCCTGCATCATTCCAGTAATAGGGACATATATCAAGGGAGGAAGAGACAGAAAAGCCAGCCAATACATTACAGTCATCACTAGTGCCAGGTGATGGATAGACAATGACAGATTGGGTAGAGGGCAGTGTGTGTGTGTGTGTGTGTGTGTGTGTGTGTGTGTGTGTACACGTGTGGAGGTCAGAGGGAAACTCTTCCATCCAGGGGTCAAACAAGTTGTCAGTGCCTTTACCTGTGGAGCCATCTAATCATTCCAGCATCAAAAGTACCTTTGAGGATCCCAAGTCCTGAGGAGAGAGTCCTTCGGAGCCAGCAGGGCAGCTAGGGGTAAGGTCCTAAGGCAGGACGCAGACGTGGCGTGTTAGAGGGACGCCAGGCATGCCAGAGCACCTTGTGTGAGGGGAAGCTTGAGAGGTGCCAGGCTTGGCAAGCTCATATGAAATATGAGTGCAGCAGGGGACCACAGAGGGCTTTCAGTGCGGTTGAGAGGAGCCGTGTGCGGCTATTGATGGTGTCTGTTATCGATCATTCCAGAATCTTCAGAGACTATCAAGTGCCAATCTCCCGCGATGAGTGCAGGAAGAGGAGGCAAAGCTAGAAGATACGAGGCTAATAAACTCATGTTCCTCTCCAAGAGCAGAGATAATGAGGGGCCTCCATTGGGAATTGCTTGGAGTGGCCACAGCTGAAACCCAGTGTGACAACTGGGGTTTGCTCTCCTCAGAACGGGGGCTGCTAGGCATGGGTACCAGAGTGTCCCCGAGAAAGGCTTTATCTGCGGCCTCAACATGTCCAAGGTGCTCTGCACCCAGCCCTGGCCCCTCCCCGCAGTGTGCTCAGGTCTGCCTTCTGATCAGTTCCGCAGTAATGAAGTGGACCCCGCCCCCCCCCTTGCCTTTCCTTCATCCGCCAATTGATTCTGCGCTGGAGAGGGAAATAAGTATATTTCATTTATTGGGTTTCCCTCAAATCCCAAGAGAGAAGTAGATCGAGGATGCAGGACGATCGATGTGAGATGTCACTCAACCACACTAGGATCTGTTTGTTGGCTTCACTACCCATAACCCCTTAGCTGTCGAGGGGACTAAAGCTCCACTTCTCTTGCCTGTGAGGCTGCAGGTCAGGTCCGTAGACAGGGTGTGGTCACCAAGGCGAGGTCATAAAGGCCGGGGTGTCCCACTGTCTTGTCATGCAGCTTCTTGTCACACTTCCGCAGATGTCATTTGACCTTCAGGTAAGCTGAAGATAAGCCACAGCCAGTCCTGAAAATGGCGCAATGTGGGGGGATGGATGCCCTTGGTAATGGGGGTGTGTGTGGTATTTGGCTTGGTCTGCTGGTGGGTAGCTTAAAAAAGGTGAAGGCATTACCCTGAGGAAGCAGAATCAACCAAAAGGACCAGGGGATGCTGAGGCTGTCCTTAATCTTTGAGTTGGGGTGTAGTGACAGAGAGCTTCCTGTTAGAGCCCCCCCCAAACAGCTTTGCCCTCCTCATCCAGGGGGGTGCCTGTTCCAGGCCCTTCTGTGTAGACTGCTCTGCTGGCCATGTTTCTAAGCCTCTCCCCTTTAACGATGACATGTTTGCCTGGTCGCCTGTCACCTGTGGGAGTCAGACATGACATAATCAGGCCATGGAGGCCTCGCCAGTCACACTGTCCCTGGGCTTGTAAGATGCTCTTGGTGGCCCCACCTCCTGATATTTGTAGCCTGTGTTACCCTATGCATCCTGTGTGGGCCGGATCTAGAGGCTCCATTCCAATAAACAGGACAGGAAGGACAAAAATGTTGCCTTGTCATTTGTGTATGTTCATGTGTGTGGAAGCCACAGGATAATGTCATTTTTCAGGTGCTTAGAACACATGTACACACACACACATACACACACTTGGCTGGAACTTGCCAACTGTCTACCTGTCTCTGGCCTATGCTGAGATTACAAGACTGTACTATCTTGCCTGGCTTCTTTTATTTGGGTTCTGGGGACAAAAGGCAGACCTTTACCTAATTGAGTCCTCTCCCCAACCATGTCATTTTTTAAAATATTGGACTATAAATCCTGAGACTTTATAAAATTCTTCTTGCTTGCTTGGAGCATGCTGACATGGAAAACTGCCCCTGAAAGAAGGTCATGAGGCAAGGCACATAGGGTAGATGGCAGTGATACACAAAGGGAGTTGGGGTACCCAGCCTGGTCCTCAAGGAACAGAATCCTTCCAAGAGAGAGCCAGGAACCGGACTGTCTTCAGACAAGAACTGGGCATTGTAGCCCCAAGGCTATCTATTCTGCAGACACACAGAACCTAAGAGGTGTTTCACGTTTCATGCCACTAAGGTAAGGCTTGGGGTTACTTGTGTCACCCAGAATATAGTGGGTGAAGATTTGGGTATCAAGGTGAGAGAGCCACGACACAGACCTATAGAACATGAGAGAGCTTTGGAGTCAGGCGTCTGGGGGGCAAAGGCTGGGAGTGCTTTGGAGAAGATTGTTAGAGTGCAAATGCTCAAGCCGAGTGTTGAAAGGCAGACTTGGAGGGTGCTGACTGTGGGAGCTCGGGAAGTGAGGAGTGTGTGTTAGGAACTGGAAGAAAGGCGTCCGTCCTTGGTGCGGCAGAGTTTAGTGATACTGTTGTCTGTGGTCTTGTAGCAAAGAGGAGGTGTCCAGGGTTAGAGGGGGGATTTCTCACTACATCCACGAGAGGAAAGCCCTGAATTAAAGAGGAAGGAGGACCTGCTCCTTTTGAAAATTCTCCCTCCTAAGAGCAAATGATGTTAAACATTGGGAAAGGGCTTTGGAGAGATGTTTAAAGATGAGGTGGGGTGGGAATGGTATAAGCCTTTGGTTAAGACTTCAGGGTATCAAAAAGTCCCCGCAGACTCTTAGAGATCAGATTTGGCCTCCAGAATCCTGTAAACCAAACAAGAGGCACAGTGGGACCTATGGAAGCTGCCCCTTGGCTGTCTTAGCTGGAGGTCTGGGCAGGGAAGGCTCAGTCCCAATGAAAATGTGGGTGTTGCTCTAGTCAAGTCTTTGGAAGTGAGTCTCATGGTCTCTACGTTCACTGTGGACTCCAGGTGGTAACAAATGAACTCAAACCCTAGTGGCATCAGACGCCTCTTAGGTTTTGGGCATCTGAGGCAGGGTGCATCTTAGTCGTGTCCCAAGCTGCAGCACAAGTGGTACCCAGGGCTCAAGAGTCCAGTTCTTTGCTTGCAGTCAATCCTGGTGAATATGTTGGTGATGTCAGTGAGAGTTACAGGAGACCCGCAAAGGTTTCGAGAAAAATCTTACTGGAGAAAAGGCTGACAGCTGGGGCTGAAAGGGGCCGAGAAAGTGCAAAATTTATCAACAAACTAATTAATCAATGCTTTTTTTGGGCTTCAAGCTCACAGTGATCCTCCTGTCCCAGTCTCTTGAGTGCCGAGATTATAGGTACACACTACTACACCTGGCCCAGTACAACATTTAAAAGGGCTGTTGGATGAAGAATCAAGTCAGCACCAAAGGCATGGTTTTAAGGAAAGAGGGCTTACGGGGAGCATGCCAGTTGAGAAGGAGGAGCCCTAAGTCATGGAGAACTGTCCCAGGCTTTCAAATGGGATCAAGCAAACACCCACATTTTTTTTTTCTGACTGGATTTCAAAATTGTTCTGGGCCAGTGACTCCTCTAGGCCTCGTATCTTCCTTCTGAGCAGGAATATCTGTAGTTGTGACCCAGTACCATCCTATGTTAAGACGTGAAGAAGGGTCACAGATATACTTGGTTCCACTTTGAAAATTGCCAAATCTAAATGGTCAGCATTCTGGAGTCTCTACGTAAGGTATATGTGCTGTAGCCTCATGCACACCAGACCAGATTCACATGGGGCTGTCATCATGGGCTGGGACTTTGGGAACGAATGACCATTTTGCACATGGAAGAGACAGGAATCAGCAGAGACCAGAGAGCAGCCTGTGGTCTAACAGCTTCAAAAGTGACTCAGGGTGACCTCTCCATACTCCATCCTTGCTCTGGTACCATCCTTCCCCCTTGTGTGTGGTTCGGATCACGAAACTTGCCTCTAATGACTTGAATACAGCAAAAGTAGGGGGATGTCACTTCTGATAGCAGGTTATATAGAAAAGACTATGACTTCTGTCATCTTCTCTTTGGCTTGCTCTGATGAGCAGAGCAGCCTGTCAGAGCTGCTCTGTGGAAGGGAGCCGAGATGGTCTCCCCTCAACAGCCACCAGGAGCTGCAGCCTGCACACTAGAGAGGCTCCAATGGGAGTCCTGCCTGATCTACCTTAGTGGGAATCTAAAGCCTGGGTATCCTACATAGCCACATCCAGGCAATAGGAGAGAATAAACATTATTCCAAATAGATGAATCTGGGGGTAGTTTGTGACAGGCAGGAGGTAACTGTTGCACCCACTCTGAGGTCCTATAATGTATTTCCCACTGGAAACGTCACCCTAGTTGATCCTCTAGTGCCCAGAATCATTGTACCTGATACTCTAGCCTAGGAGCACTCTTCTATGTTTATTTATGTATTTTGTATGAATGCAGGTGCACATGTGCTCATGCATAAATGTGCCACAGCACACATGTGAAGGAGGTCAGAGGACAACTTGGGGGAGTCGGTTCTCTCTCTCCATCACATGGATCCTGGGGATCCGACTCAAGTCGGCAGGCTTTGGGGACAAGTGTCACCTGTGGAGTCCTCTCACCCACCTCAGGATCATCCTTTCTATCTTTTAAGTCAGGGAATATTCTGACTGTCCTATGGGTCAGGTATCACTTCCTCCAGGAAGCCCCTCCCCTCGGATTTCCCACTCCTCTGTGATCCCGTAACAGCTGTATAACCCGTCAGCAGCCATCGCAGTGCATAGTAAGCTATAACTACCGTTTGTCTTCCCAGCTGCTGGAGGCGGGCAAGAACCTTGCCTCACTCATCTAGTGTTCTAAAACCTGATACAATGCTTCCCACAGATTAAAAAAAACAACAATAAACTTGTTGATGTTTATGTCATGCTTGCTACTGTTTGCAACAATTTAATGTAATTATCTTACCTAATAAAAAGACCTATAAATAAAAAGAGGGGTGGAGCATGTAGATGCAAGGCTATAATTCCAGCACTCAGGAGGCTAACACAGGAAAATAGTTGCCGCAAGTTCAAGGCCATGCTGTTTGGTTGGATTACATAAGCAAACAAACAACAAAGACAAAGAAAAACAAAATCTGAATGAGGCAGGTACTTGTGTGTGTGCGTGTGCGTGTGCGTGTGCGTGAGAGAGAGAGAGAGAGAGAGAGAGAGAGAGAGAGAGAGAGAGAGAGAGACAGACAGACAGACAGACAGACAGACAGACAGACAGACAGACTGTGGAGGTCAGAGGTTGACCACAATGTTTTCCTCAATGGTTTGCCACTTTATTTTTTGAGTCAAGGTGTTGTATAGGAAAGGCTACCTTCCTAGTTACCCGGCTGCCAGGAGTTCAGCTGGGCCTGCCCACAAAAGATCACCATTGACTGTTGATTCCCTCAGAGAAGAAAGGGATGGGAGGGTCATGGGACCTCACTTGAGTATCCAGACATCCCTCCCAACCAGTTGTATGCAGTTCTGCCCTAATTGAACATGGCCTCCACATCTCTGGTAGGAGTTGTCGTATATAAGCAGCTGTGGGGAAACCATCATCCCTGCTGGGTTCCAGTCTTTCGTGGTGGTTACTTTAAGGTCACCTGTGTCCTGACCATAACCCCTTACCTAATAAACTCAAAGGTTCCCCACAGAGAACTCTGGTAGAATCTAACTGGTTTGTCACTGGGATCTTATAAGTAAGGGGTGGGCAGATGTTGCCTGGCCACCACCCCTGTCCTTATCCAGGGTGAAAACTCTCATGACACAGGATCTCTCACTGAAACTGGAGTTCCCAAATTTGACAAGACTGGTTGGCCAGCAAGCTCCATGGATCTTCCTGTCTTTGCCTCCCCAACACTGGAAATACAGGCATGCACCAACACCATCCCCATCTTTTTACTTGGATGCTGGGGATCTGAACTCAGGTCCTCATCCTTGGACAGCAAACACTTTACAGGCTGAGCCGTTTCCCTATCCTCTACAGTATTCTCAAGGGCTTAGGAATGAAACCCAAGGTCTTGGCCATGCCAGGCAAGTGTTGTACCACTGAACCACATTCCCAGTCACAAGGCACTTTAAAAATTCCATTTTGCAGATGGGGTTATATGCTCAGCCTTTGCTTTCTGGGGGTGGGTGAGTAATGAGAGGTGGCTTGTTCCGTTCCCCCTGTCCTGGTCCTCTGATTTCAGGACATCTTTACAAACACCAGAGTGAGGTCCCCCATGCATCTGGACACACATTCTATGCTTGGCTGGTTACCCAATCTACTCTTTGGTGCCCATGCTGGCACTGCAAGCACACCACCACTATTTTTGCAGCAACACCTCTGGCTCACATCCTGTCATTACAAAGCACCCTAACTCCCTGATACACATGTTAGGATGAACAGATGCAGCCCCATATTTTTAATGCATTATCTGCAATTAGTAGCAGCAGTGGGCATGGAAGAGATCAGTGGTCCCCAGGGCTGCCCTTCCCTGTTACAGCTGCAAGTACAGTTGTGCTAGAATCTGGCCAGGCGCCTCTATTCCAAACTTCCCTGTCAAGGGGGCAAAGGAATCTCCATTCACATAGCATCTCTGTCCCCGATTCCTGCTCCATTCCACTGATTACTTGTCCCCTCTGCCCTCTCAACACCCTGGCAGAATGTCCTCTACGGGAGCCCCAGAGTCAGGGTAGAGAGTTGCCCTGAGTGCCCTTGGGGAAAGAGGTTAGTCTGCGGGGTGAAGCTGAGATCTGTGATATGTTGACAGGTAAGTTCATGGAGAAGGTCAGCGTGTAGGAGAGAGCTCCTTGGGGCTTCCCAGCTCCCCTGTAGTAAACAGACCACTCACAAGCAGCATGTGGGGGCACTCACTGTGTCCTGCCTTCAAAATGCTCTGCAGGCCTTGTCCCATTGCATTCTAGACATGGTGTCCATGTACCCTTCCCCAGCTGAAGGCCTTCAGGAACCCAGTTAGGACAGGCTAACCTTTCATTGACAGTGAGAGGGAAGGAGAAGTTATGTCGCAGGAAACTCTGTGTGGCTAGGGAAGAAGAGGCTGGTAAGAGCTGTGGTTGGAAAGCTGAGCTTTACCATAGATCTGATGTGGTCAGGAGGCAGGTATAATAATTCCATGAATGACGATTTCCTGAATTGAACCCAGAGACTGAGAGATCGAAGCAAGACTAGAGCTGCAGCTGGCAGAGGGCAGAGGGCAGAGAGACAGCCATCACCTGCCTTGACCGTGGCTGACGGAGGGAGGGGTTGTTAGACTGTTTTTTATATTTTGAATAGCGTCCTTCTTTGCACCTGAGTTAAACGCTATCTAGAAAAGCTCTTAGGTTTGTCTTAATTAACCAGGGTCACAGAGTGGCCTCATCTGGATGACACCAAGGATTCCTGAGGGTCAACAAGAAATCCCCAAGGCCAGCTTGTAGGCACCTGGTGGCTCCCGCCCTACAAGGCCGGCAAGGGTTGGGCCACTGATGACTACTAAGATCTACTGCTCTCATTCTTGGTGTCTTGTGGCAGTAGAAGCATAGCCACATGAACCAAACTGTCCACATTCTCAGGGCAGAAAGTGCCGCGAAGATCTGAGAGATCTCGATACTCCAGTGGTACAAAAGCTGGCAGTGGGCTCGTGGGCATGGGATAGTTATGACAGGCAGGGCTGACCAGGACAGGAAGCAGTCGCTGGAGAGACGAGAAAGAACGTGGGGTCTGGAGGCAGACTCTCCATCACAGGAACTGTCCCTGACACTGAACAGCGATTTGGCCCTGGGCAATTTACTGAGTGTGATAGATTCGGTTTTCTCTTCTGCTTAATGGGGTCCCAAACTCTGCTTATGAGGTTTATCCTGAGATGAAAAAGAGACGTGCGATAAGGTACCTAAGCAGTTCCCAGTGGACAGACATGGTTCTCTACCTACAGCATACACATGTAACTCGCACAACAGTTTCACCAGGCAGTCTGTGATCACCTCTGGCCAACTGCTGAAAAGCTGGAGGCGCAGAGAGGTTAAAGCGATCGCCTGAGGTCACACAGCTATCAATTAGAGGAACTCAGACATTCTGGGTCTACCACTCTCACCCCACTGCCCCTTGTGGTAGCTGTGGGACTCCTCCTCACCCCGCAACACCAAATCATAAGCTTGCAGACTCTAGGCCATATTTTGATGGTGATTCAATGCCCCAGAACGCCTTAGACCCCAGACTTTCTCTGGTTCAGAGAGCGTCCATTTCCTTTTGGAAGGTCAAAGCGTCCTTGGTGTGACAGATGATACAGAGTCAGGTCACTGCAGTCAATAGATCAAATAAAGCATAGTATTGCCCTGTCGGGATAGCCACGCCTTTCTGTGAGTATTAAAGTCAGAGAAAGCACTGGAAATCGAGGAAGGGTTGAAGCGGGAGGGGCTTAGCCTTTGATTGGCAAGAGTGCTGTGTGGGCAGAAGGCAAAAGGCCGCTGAGAGGAAATGGGTCAGACGGGCAGGTTTCCTTCAATCCGTTCACAGCAAGGAGCTGTCCAGAGTGCTGGGGCTCACAGGGCAGGGCGGACTCAGCAAGGCCTCTTTTCAACCTGTTGGGCTGGGTGCAGGGGTGTCTCAAGTTCTAGGTGAATAGAAGATGAAGGACTCCAGGAACTGCAGTCTCCTCTCCCAGACTCCTCTAGCCCTCTGCACAGCCCCACGAGGGAGCTGGGGACCTGGAGCTCAATCACACCACAGCTCTCTTTGCTACCTGGTACAATCCCAGACTCATCACCATCAACCTCTTCTAGGCTCATCTGCTCTTAATTATATCTCTAAATCCCAGGGCATTACCACTCTGAGAACTAGGGGAACGTGGCTACTTAGAGGATTCCGAATAATCACAAGGATTCTCTTCCGCAGACCTTCAAAGCCACACAGACAACACAGTCGTTGTGAGGACACCCAGGGATGGCTCTCAAGCTCCTGTCACAGAGTACCGGGTTGTTATTCTGCATTATTTAGTTTAGTTCAAGGAGGTTGATGCAAAGAACAGTTTTCTCTATCACCTCCTGAGGGAGCTCAAAGGGAAAACAGAGTTTAGGCCGATGTGGAAGCTTTGCTGGCCCAGCCTAAGCCCTTTCTGGGGACTCTTCTTCTCCCTGACAAGCTATCACTGAGGAGACGGATTCCTGCAGTTCTGCATGCACCTGCTGAGCGCATATGCCTCTTCCTAGCATGAGCTGATTGGACAAGTCATGGATATCAGCTGAGGAGGGGAGGCATTCAGATTCTCTCTCTTGGTGATTTGAATCGAAAATTCAGGAACAGTACCAGTTAGTGCGGTCCCTAGAGCTAGGAAGTCAGGCAGACCCAGGGGCTGAAGTGACCATTTGGGATATGTGCAAAGGCGAGGGAAGAACCTGGGTAAAAACTAAGGTTGTTCTCCAGCACTTCCTGTCCTGTATAATTGTTCAGCCTCTCCCCAACCCTCTGAAGCCAGGAGCCATCCTGTGAGGTCAAAGTCACATGAAGGCAAGCATTGGAATAAACAGAATTTGTTTTTCTCAGACACATCAGGACTTCTCCTGAGCTTCAGTGGATGAGAACTACACACCCTGGGTGCTCATACACGAGACAGAAGCAACCCCACTTTCCACCTAATGATGGAGATGATTGAGAGTAGGGTGGGAAACCTGCGTGCAATGCCCTTCCTGAGATGCCCCCCCCCACTGCCGCCCCTGACTTGAATCAGATGCCAACATAGGCCTCCCCGGAGCCTCAATCCTGTTGAGCAAGGCTGTCTGTGACCTCCCCAGCTTGACAGAAGGGCAGAGCAAAGGCCCTGCCGAGGAGCCATTGTTAGGACACAGCACAGCCACCTGCTCCTGCATTGATCCAACAGTGAGGAGTGAAAGCAAGAGACAGAGGCCCAGGGAGCAGCGCCATCAGATGCACGATCCTCATTGATCGGCCTACCTGCTGTCCAGACTGTGTGGGAAAGCCTCAGAAGGTCAGAGCTGCAAAGGCACCTGAAGGGAGCCCCTGGGATGGCACAGAATCATCACAAATGGGACAAGCCAGCCCCCACAAGCACTACTGAGCTGTGACCTTTCCAACCTCAATCAAGAGACTCCCAGTGGCTCCACTGTTTAGGGGACAGTCATGTGGAGAGAAGAAGCTGGTGATTTGAATCCTTGTGGTTAACACGGGGAGGACAGCAGGCGACATGCACACTCACGGGACAGAGTAGGACCATAGCAGAAGCTCTCGGAATTAAAGAAAAAGACACCTTCTTACCCTCAGAGTAGCAATGTGCTCTCACTAGTCCAGGACCTCCCTCCTCCCTGCTTTGTGGGACCTCCCCCCCCCCAGTACAGTGCAATTTTAGACTCTGTTCAGCTTGGGGGTCCCAAGGACAGTGTGTGAGGATATTGAGGTCCTTGAGGTCTCAAGGACATATGGCTACTAGGATACTGTCCACCCTCACTCAGCACATTTTCAGGTCAATCTATCCTGTCCCAGTGCCATGAGCCTCAGTTGACAATTCAGAAGAAGGCCCCTCCCCTGAGGTCAAGTGGCATCAGCTGCCTGCTGCCCTATCTATAGGAGCATAAAATGTCACTCACAGGGCTCCTGCCCTTGGGAGGCAAGCCACCGCACCTGACTGTGGCCCAAGTGCCTAGCTGGTCTACATCAATCTCTCTATTCTCTTCAAGTCCCTGGTCCCCCATTCCT
Organism: Peromyscus maniculatus bairdii; assembly: GCF_049852395.1. Lineage (NCBI taxonomy): Eukaryota > Metazoa > Chordata > Mammalia > Rodentia > Cricetidae > Peromyscus > Peromyscus maniculatus. The sequence goes on along the minus strand of NC_134853.1, from coordinate 146,687,408 downwards.
GCTACCCCAGGGCTAGGAGCCCATTGAAACTCACTCTGGGTAGGCAGGGCTGAGGCCCATCTACTCCATGGACTGGGGGTTTTCCCTCTCTATTTCTATCAACTCATTTCTAGTCCCATACACATCTGAGTTGTGTGCTCTCCTGGTTCCTATAGCTTTGCTTCCCCAGACACAGGTGAGAGTACATCTTGCCTCATCTCCTAGGATGGCTACCTTGGAGAACTGGTCTACCCCCACAGTCCACTGCTGTGAGCTCCACCATGAGCCTGGGCACCAGCTTTAGAGGAAGAAAAAACTGGCTTGGAATTCCATACACACCACTGGTTTACTGTGTGAACTTAGGTGAGCTACCTGACCCTACTCTTTCAGAAAGGGATGTTAAAACTGCTCAACATGATGGGGATTAAGTAAATGAGAACAGGAGATATTGGCCATGAAGAGCCCAGCACAGTGACTCACACCTAACACTAATATGTGAGCATCCGCCCAGGGCTTACACATTGATGTTCAATTCTGTGCAAAGGGCTTTGCAAGTGTCATCTTATTTAATCTGCACAACAATCCTGTGAGAGCCCATTATCCCGCATTTTGAAATGAGGAATTGTGGAGGCTTGAAAGGTTAAGTCAGTTGCTTAGGCTCGATGGCTGGTCAGTAGTTGAACAAGCACTGGTGGTGACCTCATGGAGACCAAAGATGATGATTTATCTAGTTCAATGTCATAGCACAACACCTATTAAATAGAAGGACCCCAAAAGATATATGTTGAGAGGCTACATGGGCCCTGAGTCAGGGGGTCCTTCTGCATAGCTGGACTGGAGACACAGCTCTTCCCAATTAATGGTTTCCCTGTTCTTATTCGTCAGGGGAGCTACACTGTGGTTCTTTCTCTGCTATAATTTTGTTCTTCCCCTTAGTATGGCTATTACTGGATCTTTTCAAATTTTTATTTCTTTATTTTGTAGGGGGAGGGGGGCTCATGCAAACCATGGCACACATGTGGAGGACAGAGGACAACCTTTGGGAGTTGGTCCTCTCCTACCTTTTTGAGGCAGGGTCTCTTTTGTTTCGGTCACTGTGCTGAGCAATCCAGGATACCCTAGCCTTCATTTCTGGTCATTTCTGGCCATTTTTTGTTTTCTGTCTCCATCACCATGCATGCCACCCATCTGGCTTTTTATGTGGGTTCCAGTGATCAAACTGAGGTTGTCAGGCTTGAAGCCACAGTGATTTCACCTGCTGGCCCATCTCCCTGGCCCTCCTATGGAATGACTGGGTCTGTTGATATGTTCAAACTGTCGATCTCAATGAACACATTTCCTTACCACCTACTCTTTAATCAGAGATTAGGTAACTGCAGTTTACAGATTCAGCACTTTGGACAGAGCTAGTGTGTGTGTGTGTGTGTGTGTGTGTGTGTGTGTGTGTGTGTGTACATGCTAATGTAGTCAGTATTGGATCTGCATTCTAAGACTGCTATTTGCATTTAATGTGTGACCCATATGAGAAAATACTGCATTCCCTACTTGTGGCTCAGTGGTTCTGGCTCTTGCTTCCTTCTCCGAAGTCTATGAGATGAGGAGAGACTGCCATAAAGATTTTATGAGTCCAAGAGAAACATTACTCAAGCAGGATTTATTTCAAAGGCATCATTCTGGAACTGTGGCAGGCTGTTTAAAGGGGAAGTGAGTGGGATCCTCACAGACAAGCAAAGTTCAAACGTTGTAGAATAACCTCTTATTGTCTACTAGGTAAATAACATCTGCAGCTTGGTTCAAGTCAACAGACTGTGTGTTAAAGACTACCAGCACCCTCAAGGCTCACTTTGAAACCAGTAACAACACCACAGCCCTTTGCCATGTGCAAAGCTGGCGGGTGGGGGGAGGGTCATCCTAGGATTGTTGCTTTAAGACCTTTGTAGAATGAGCTGGCAGTGCCCAGTCTGTGTCAGGTAGCTGGCTGAGTACTACAAAGCACACTGACAATTTTCTGCCTGCAGAGCCCTTCATGGCTGCTGGGATAGACATGGATCCACCTGTAGCAGACTATCCAGCAAGATAATGGTTGAGAGAGAACCAGGGATGGGATTGTGCCAGCTGGGAGTTCATTCTAGAGTTGTGTGGATGGTCATTGTATTTGGTCTAGCTGACAAACTCCTATACGTCCTCCAAGAATCCTCTCCTAATTCTCCAAGAAAGAATTTGTCTTTCATCCCCGGAGTTTCCAGACTCTTGGAGAAAGAAAAGTGGATGTGTCAGCCATGGTGTAAGTACTGCAATGGATGCAGAATGTTCTCCAAGAGAAAAGGGGGGCAGGAAGCAATCAAGAAGGAAGGGGGGGAGGCTGGAGCTCGCTCCTGCCGCATGTGAGGAAGAATATACAGACATGGCAACAGAAGCATCTATGAAACACCTAGCAGCAAGCAGTGTGGGTGCTGAGTGTGGTGCATGGGATGGTGGGGGCAGGGGTTGTGAGGATGGAAGAAGGTTCTAGAAGCTGAAGGTGTGGGGTTGAGATGGGATGATGGTCTGGAGCGCCACTTGGGAAGTTGGCTCTACACCTGTTAAGGAGCGGGAGCTATCCAAATGCATTTTAAGGGAGTGAGATGCAGCTCGAAGGGAGAGCTCATTGCGCAGCATGTGCAAGGTCCTGGGTCCACCCACAGGGCTACAGAAAATAAATACATTTGAATTTCTACTGATTTTTCCTATAGCTAAAAAGTAATATAATACAGTCATTGTAAAACTTCTAGATAATAACAAAAGAATATAGAGGGGAAAAGTCTATTAATACTCCTGTTTAGAACTAAGGATGCTAACACTTTTATTGGCCTTTTTCTTGTTTTACAACTATTATATGTGAATACATGTAACACTTTTAGTTTTAGCTATATATTCAGTTATGTGCACCCATTTTTTATTTTATATATGCTGAGCATTTTCCACTTTCTCTGAATATTAGTTGAAATTATCATTTTAATTGCCACATGTTTTATCCACCACATGTTTATTGGACCGTTAACGTTAGACATAGACAGTTTCCTATTTCCCTTCATAATAAATAACACTGTGGTGAACACCCTCTACGTATCATTTCCCAGTAACCTCTTCCTGGTTCCTTGATATAAACTCCTAACAGTGCTACGCACATTATACATTTTAATCACAACTGTGAAATTACCTCCCGAAAAGAGTGTGCCAATTTATAATCCCACCGACGGGGCATGAGGCTCAACTAGGTTAAATGACTTGCCTAAGATTAAAGACTTGTGAGTGGAGGGTCTGGGATCCAACTCGGGCCCCGTCTCTGTGGGGCAAAGGTAGGAGGTTTGCGGAGCTGGGAGTTCGGTGGTTAGAGGTAATTGAGTGTGGATGGTGGCAACCAACTCGGGGAAGACGGACAGTCTAACGAGGCAGCTTTAAAGGATGGGCTGTGGGTGGACGATACTTGTGATTTCATCCTTTCTCTAAAGCTCCTGTTTGCACTCCCATCGCTGCGGAGCGTTCAGACCGAAGAGAAGCGAGACACGCTCACTTCTCTACTGACTGGGCTTCCTCGGGAGTCTCACATGCTGGACTGGCATCCGTGGTAAGACCTGCTCTCCCACACTGCCCTAGGCTTGCTGAAGAGGTTCACCGTGGACATGTGCTTCAAGCCATGAAGAAAAGGAGACCAGAAGTGCCATCCGTCCCTCTGACTCAGTGAAGGAGAAAAGCAGGACCCACGGAACCCTCTCAGGCCCCTTACCCCAAACTACTGGCTGAAATCACAGTGACAAAAGCAATCACACGGGTCAAGGGTCAGCATGGGACCAGATTCAGGGAGTCAAAGCTACTGTAATTCCTTATCTTAAATGTCACCGTGTTGAAAGACAATCAGAGTCACGTATGCCACACACCCCTTCCGAGACTAGTTAGTTCAGCTTTGTTTGCGTATGTACGTGCCTGGGTGAAGTGTGTGTGTGTGTGTGTGTGTGTGTGTGTGTGTGTGTGTGTGTGTGTATGCATGCACATATATGTCCATACATGTGCATGTGGGCCAAGCATAACCTCTAGTGCTGTCACTAGTGAGCCACCACCCGCAACCCCGCTTTTTGCTTTTGGAGACGGGTCTCTCACTGGCCTGGGCCTCCCCAGGTAAGCTAGGCTGGCTGTCCGGGGAGCCCCAGGGATCCACCCGGCTCTGTTTCCCCAACGCTGGGACTGCAAGCGTGCATCACAGGCCTTGCTTTCTACACACAGGTTCTAGGGATTGAATTGAGATGCTCACGCTGGCATGGCAACAACTTGACCAACTGAGCGATCCCCCGAGCCCCTCCCTCCCTCCTTCTTAACACCCAGAAAACCAGTCTAATTGTGAGAAGGAGCTTCATGCTGAGTCAGGGATGGGTTCCTGCAACTCGCCATTGGTTCAATTAACTTAGCTCTGGGTGTCAGCTCCTGCAGCCTTGGGTGCCCCACGTGCATTTGCAGTTCAGTGTGCCCAGCCCCCTCTGTCCTTCGGCTCGCCAGCCACTCCAGTGGAAAGCCAGCAGCCTGATTCCTAACTTCTTCCCCCGCTTCATCCCTCTGGTTCACTGGGTACCAGCTAATGATGGCTCTCTTCTGCTGTGTGCTTTGCATCTTTGTGCGCCTCCTCTCGATCTCCGCTTGTATGACGTTGATCTAGACCCCACCGAGTTTCACCTGAGCTCTGAAGACAACAGCAGCTCCACTAGTCATCTGTGCTGCTTGCCTGCCCTCTTCCTTGTCCTCTCAGAGCAGCAAGGGTGACCTTTGGACACTGCAAAGCTGATCAGGTCATTTCTCCATGATAAACCCTTTGGTGGCTCCCTATTGCCCTCAGAATAAAACACAAATCATCTGGCCTCTCTCTACCTCTCCAACTCACACCCGCTTAGGTCTCTACATCTTTCTGCTACTTCCCCAAGCATGGAGCCTGGGAGTTCCACATTCCTCCACAACCCTGACCTCACTAGCTTCTTTGAAGACCATAGCTTTGGATTTCTGCCTCTACCTTAATTTCCCTGTGAAGTCTCCCTGTCCACTGCCTACAGCTTGCCATGGTCAGGAGAGAGGGAAAGGACAGTTAGAACTGATGCCCAAATCTGTGCATTCTGACTATGCACTGTGCACAGTGAGAGCGTTGTATTCCATTCCTCAGTTTTTAATTACCACAATATCTCCACAGGGCACAGACCAATGAGAAGCTGAGGTCTGGAAAGGTTAAGTAATTAGAGCAAAGCCAGGCAACGACGAAAGGCGTTCAGATGTTTGACCTCTGAGACCTATCAGCAAACGCCATCAGAGAACACACAAGTTCACATCTATTTCCTGTGGTCTATGCAGGGAAAGCGGCTGAGCCTGAACGGAGAGCCCTCCAAACCAGGAGTACTCAGCCTGGCTTATGGGGAAGGCAATGTTATCTACCACAAGGTTATTAGGACAACAATGAACTTAAGCCCCAGCCACTGCTCAAAAATGCCTGTTTCTCAATTCAATTTAGTTGAACGCAGTCTCATTTAATTCAGTGCGGTTATCGAGTGCTCGCCGCAGACCCTGTAAGGGCTCTGAAATTCCCAGAGAGCAAGGCAAAGCCCCTCACGGGGAAGAGCCTGGGTGCTCAGAGCCAGGTTTCAGGACAGGAATTCCATGGGCAGCTCTGGAGCTCTTGGGAGAATTTTTCAGCTCTTTTGCTAGTCCTTGGTCAGTGAGTAGCTAAGTAGAGCTGTAAGGGTGTTTTTTTTTTTTTTTTGGTTTTTGTTTTTTCTTTTGGCTTAAATTTTCTACAGTATCTGGGATGTCTCCCCAAAGGTTTATGTGTTGAATCTCCAGTTTTTGGCTCTACTGAGACATGAGGGATAGATACTTTAGTTAAAGGAAGAATAGGACGGAGGTGGGTTCTTGAAGGCTTTGGCACACCCTCCATCCCTCCCTCCGTCCCTCCTTCCCTCTCTCCCTCTCTGCTTCCTGGCTGCCATGCTGTAAGCACTTTAACTCCATGGATTCCGCACCATGATGTTCTTCGCTGCCGCAAGCACTGAATGACGTCACCAAGCAACCTTGGACCAGATCTCTGAAATCATGAACCTGAATACAACTCATTTTTCATGAGCATTTTCTCCCACAGCTGTGGAAAGCTGACATGTTACCTGTGTGCTTTAATAGTGATCCTCAGACATGACACATGTAAAAGTAACTGGGACTGGTGGGGTGTGGGTGGCAAAGGATGTGGCTCTCTACTCCTCAGATGAGACACCTCGAGCAAGCTACGTTTGCTTTTGCTGAGGTTCATTTTTACCCAGGAAGAGGAATGATTATGACACCTACCTTGTAGGAGCCTGGAAAGGTGGGAGGGGTGTAGAGAAAGGGGGGATACCAAGTGTTAGTATAGGTCAAGTATGGAGAGAGTGCACATTTCCCTACTACGTCTTGTTCCGGATTGGGTAGCTTGAAAACACTTTGCGATGATAACTCCAATACCTTGCCTGGTCCCTGGTCCTTTAAAAAGGCCCTGTAAGGAACGCATGCATAAATGGATGCATGATTTAGCACTGGTAGCCACTGGAGGGCCTCAGGAGCCAAGCCGAGGCTCTGGACTCTACCTTAGGGATGGCGAGAATCACTGAGCTGTCAGCATGGACACAGTCCTGATCAGCTGTGGGCATTTGGCAGGCTCAGACTGACTGGGTCACAATAGATGAAGGGCACGATAGACATTCTGCAGACCAGTAGGAGACAGCTTCACGGTATAGTGTATCTGCACAAGGTCAAGGTCAGGGGCTGGGGTGCCGAGAAAGGGGAGCATGGCAAGATACTGATGCACTAGAACTGCCACTAGGCAACCAAATAAGGGGCAGATGAGAACTACCCCACTCGGTGCTATGCCCATCAAAGAGGGAATGACACTGGAGGCCCCTAGTTTTCTCTGGGGATGCTAGGGATGGCTGCTGTTTTCATTTACCCAGGCGCAGAGCAGAAGTCTCAAGTCTAGGAGCTGAGTGGTCTGTACACAGACAGGACAGGCAGACTGTGGCATTCTACAGAGCAGGACTCTGAACACAGAGCTGGGGCCAGTAGTCAGCTGGAAGAAAGGGGCTTCCCCTCAGGAGATGGGTCTCAGCTAAGGACAGAAGTCACTCCTAACTGCAGCCTGGCTTGTGGGGGAAGGCTTCAAGCTAGTTGGGAAGTGAGAACCTCTGAAAACAGACCGGAGAGAGGGGCTGTCTCTCTCATTTGCTTGTTTCTACTCTGTGCCAAGTGCCATCACCGGCTCTCAGCCAGCCGTCGGCACGACGTCAGAAGGAGACCAGGCCGCTTTTTACAAATAGGCAAACAGAGGCTCAAGAGCTTCTCAGGAAAATACGATCCAGGGACTGAAGAAATAGCTCAGTTGGTAAACCGTTTGCCTTGTGAACATGAAGACCTACTTCAGTCCCCAAAACCCATGTAAACAGAGACAGGTGTAGTAGCATGCACTTGCAGTCCCGGGGAGGTGGAGGCAGGAGGATTTCTGAGGCTTGATGGCTAGCCATCTACCTTACTTGACAAATTCCAGGCTAGTGAGACCCTGTCTCCTAAAACAAGATGTATGGCTTCTGGGGAATAACACTTATCATTGAGCTCTGATCTCCAGTTAGACACACATACATATACACAGGAACACACACACACACACACACACACACACACACACACACACACACACACGAAAAGAAGAAAAACGGTGTTTCATGGGAAGAACCAGGATTTGAACCCAGCACCCTGACTCCAAAGCTTATTTCCTTGAGCTATATTTCACCTTTCAGTTTAAAAGTCTCCTTCCCATAGTAGAACAGCAGTGTAAAATGATCGAATGCTTTTAGGAAGCAATTTGGCAATAAGAATCAAGAGTCTTAAAAAATATTCATTCTGGGAATCATTCCTAAAGAAATGATCATAAATTCAAGGGGGAAAAAAGCTTTATACACAAAAAAATGTTCTTCACAGGAGTATTTATAACATGAACAATGAGAAACAGTCTTAATGTCCACAGAAAAGAGAAATGGTTAAGTAAACTGTGATGCAACCAAGCAGCAAAGTGCATGAGGGCAAGGGCTTACTGTAAAGTAAAACGCTGCTGTGGTGAGTTCAACAGGGTCAGTCGGGGTATAGAATCCTACCCACGGCCTTCCAAGGACCGCCTTCCAGGGATGGTCTGTGTGCTCGCACCCAGAGAGTGTTGTTATTTGGGCATTTCTCTTTCCAGTGCCCATCAGCTCCTTCCAAGCCAAATTGCTTCTCTCTCTCTCTCTCTCTCTCTCTCTCTCTCTCTCTCTCTCTCTCTCTCTCTCTCTCTCTCTCTAAGACATTAATATGGAAAATAGTTTGGCAATTTATATGAAATGATAATACACCATCTCTAGAAACCTTGCTATGTTTAGTGACCTGTAATAGAGAACTCAGCAGGCGCTGTACTTGCCTTTAAATCCCTCTTACCAAGAAATCTGGGAGTTGCCAAATAGATCACTTCTTTTTGGGCAAAATCAAAAGAAAGAGGCTGTGGGGATGGATGGCTTAGTTGGGAGAGTGCCAGCTGTGTGAGGATGAGGACCTGAGTGTGAGGATTTCTGTAGCTCCTTGGCCAGCCAGTCTAACCAATCCTGAGCATAGGATTCAGGGACAGACCCTGTCCCAAAACAATGTGGATAGGAGTAAAAAGACAGCTCAGTGGTTAAGTGCACTAGCTGCTCGCTAGGACAAAGGTTCAGTTCCCAGCAGGCACATGGCATCTGTAATTCCAGTTACACAGGATCCAGTGCACTCTTCTGGTCCTGCAGGCACCATGCATGCATGTGGTACACAGACATATATTCAGATAAATACTCATACATACTTTTTAATCTTAAAAAAATAAGGTAGAGTTAGTGAAGAAAAAAAAATCTGATACTAACCTGTGCCTACCACATGCATATTCATACATATGTACACACACTCTCATGCACACACACACACACACACACACACACACACACACACACACAGAGAGAGAGAGAGAGAGAGAGAGAGAGAGAGAGAGAGAGAGAGAGAGAGAGAGAGGGGAAACAAACAGACAAGAAAAAGAGCAGATATGTTGGAAAGGAAGGGACAGAATGACGTTGTTTGCAGCTAATATGATTGCCTAACCTAGAAAAAACAAACTAAGCAGCTTTAAATCTATTAGAACTAATGAGAGTTCAGTTAGATGGCAGGTTACAAAAGAAATATACCAAGATCGATACCTTTCTTTCTTTCTTTTTTTTTTTTTTAAACTAGGAACAAACAATTAGAAAATGCAATTGCAAAATGATCCTATTTACGAGAACAAGAAAAACTCACACAAAAAAAAAAACCCACTCAGGAATAAACCTAACAAGCAATTATTAGACCGACATGATGAAAACTATAAATGCTTTATTAAAGATCATTAAAAAAAAAGTATCTGAAAAGTGAGGGGTATACCACAGTTCTGGGGAGGAAGACTCATTATCAAAAACACAGAGTTCTCTCCAAGGCCTTCTGTACATCTTTTATCTGGCAGGGAAGCTGAAAACTGTAGTCTGAAGCTTACCAAGAAACAAATGCATATGGACCCCCAGTGGGTTGTTTCCATAGTAATAGAGAGGGAGGTCCCCTCCACTGGAGAGCAGAGGTTAACTACAGTCAGAGAGTTCTGGGGAAGCAAATGTACAGCGGGGGGGCCGGGATGGTGCAGGTGTTTTCTGTGCAGGCCTGAGGACCTGCGGTTGGATCTCCAGAGCTCACAGGAGGCTGGGTACTGTAGGAGGCATCTGCAACCCCAGGCAGCCTGGGAGGAGATGGGAAGCAGCAGCAGGAGGATCTCTGCAGGGGCCTGGGACAGCATTATTTCCGAGAGAGTAGGGATGCTCAGCTAACACAGAATCTGGAGTTTCACGTGATCAAACTGGGAGATGGGGTGTTCTGACATTTAAAATGTCTTTTGTGAGGGAGAACAGAGCAATACTGTAAGACCAGTTACTGATCGGCAGAACTATTATTTTGTCAAAATATATAAAGAGTTCCTACAAATCAATAAGAAACATACAAGCAGAAAAGCAGGGAGAGATTATCACTTGGCCATACTGGGAATAAAATAAAAATAAGCATAAATGCATGAGACCGCTACACTCCTAACCGTAGAAATGGAGAAGCAGGGGCGATATCATTATTTCCATTTTTTTTTTGCTTTTGTTTCAGTCTGGCAATGTGGCCCAGGCTGGTGGGTGTGTATGAAAGGTCCCCTTGCCTCAGCTTCCTAAGTGGCTGTGGTCTGCATGAGAATGCCACTGTACCTGCCTGGAAGTGACATTATTTTTCACACACTGAGATGGGCTAAAAAAAAAAAATAGCAAAACTTAACTTTGAGAGAGGAAGTAGAAAAATAGCTAGTCTCATGCATAGTTCATGGAAACCTCAAATTGACATGGCGTTGTGGGTTTTTTCTTTTGGGAAGTACATTTTGGCAGAATACAAATTTAAAAATAACATCTGCTTTGACCCAGAAATCCCACTTTAAGGAAGTCTTCCTCTACGTGTACCAATGTGCACCAAGACAAATGCCTGATGCTGCTAATTGCAGCGGGCTGCAGGCGAAGATGCATTACCAGGCAATTGCTAAAAACGAGCGTGCCCAGCCCTTATCCAGAGCAAGGCTACATACCAACTGGTTACTAACACTTGTCTTTGGGGAAGGCAGGGCATGTTTTGAATTTTTCAGGACGAGCACAAATTGCTTTTGTAAATAGCACACACACACACACACACACACACACACACACACACACACACACACACTCCCCCAAATGCAGTTGTTTGAATTAAAAACAAAGCAAAGCCATGCTAAGGGGAAGGGAACAGAATGCATACAAATGTCCCCATGTGATTGTTTTGTTATTTATCTAGCATTTCTCAATTTTTCTGAATTTCCTTTGATGACCATACCTTATGTTTGTAATGGAAATAAATGACTAAAACCTTTTATTGCTTTTAAAGTTTGGTTTCCTGTTCAGCTGGGAAATGGTTTGGTAAAAATCATTGCTCTTTCCTTCAGTTTCTTCCGAGGGTGGAGAGGTGAATTTGAAGTGGAAAGCGGAGGGGGGGGGTTGGCACCCTGGGGCACAGGGCTTTGACTTGAATGTACTGGAGGAGGCGAATAATCAAAACTGGATGCCGAACACAGCAAACAGCTCTGAAGAAAAGGTTCACGTTATCCCATTAAAAATGATGAATGGCCCGTTCCTCACATAATAATAGCATGTGTGCCAAAAATTGATGGTGCTTTGTTACAACTACGGCTGGACCATGCTGCTACCTGTCCATCCGCCACCCACCCATCGGTGCAAATGTCTGGGTCGCATCTCTGCCTATGGTGATCAGAATGGCCGAGGAAGAGACTGAAATCCAAACAGAGAATAAAAATTGCTCCAAAGACTGCAGGGCAGGGAAGTGGATTTTATTTATTTTATTGGGAACTTTCTGTGTACTGCTTGCTCCTAGAGCACCACTTCCGGCTTTGCAGATGGGAACTGTGAGCGATTGAGGTACTTGCTCAAGGTTGCCTCATAGGATTTCATTCATGTGGGCAGAGGTGGAGCGGGAGAGGGAACTGAGTTGTGGGGTGAAGCAGGAGGACCCACTCTCACCAATACACTTCATGGAAGAACTGGACTGCACACAGAGCCCTCTTCCTTCTCTGAGCTCTGCTATCTCTTTTGGTGGCTCTCGAAAGTAATGGAGGGAATGCTGGGGTGTGTTTAAATAAAGCCCTCGGGTGGGCGTTCCTGCTCGGCTATGCGGGAGCTCTTTGTGATTTCACCCTGGTGCCTGTAACTTGGGGAACCAGCCAAGTTCACTCAATCCACAGCCCCCGGAATACAAACTTCTCAAAAATATTTGAATGTTGACAGTAGACTCTCTTACATTCTGGTGGTAATTGGGGTGTGTGCGTACGTATTGGTGTCTGACCTAAATTTGGTGAACATCATTTTGTGGCTTTATAATTGAGGCTTCATGCCTTCATGGTTTCCAGATTTCAGGAGCTCATTGACAGAAGGACAACCCAACCTTTCCCTGGGACCTTCAGGCCTGGAGATACTAGTTACCGAAGTAGTCCTTCTGCTGGCTCTGTAGCATGCCCTCATGTCAGGTCCTCTCCTCCTCCTGTCCTAAGTGGTCTCCAGGGCTGATGTCTAATAGCAGTGACAGGGGTGGGTACTCGGAATCACTGCTCTAAGCATTACTGCACCTCCAATGTCTTCTGTGCTTGCTGTCAGAGCCTCTGTCCCCTGCAGGTTTCTGTGGGTTGCTTAAGTCTTAGTGGCTCCCATGGATGAAGCAAAGAGGCTTTCTCAGGTCATACCTAGTGAGTTGGGTCCCAGCACACAGTGGCTTTGCCTCAAGGCAGGCTGGGCTGGCAGACCACTTCCATGCAGGTCTCTATTGTTAGCAACCTGCTTGGCATCTGTGACTTCTCAGAGGGGCCAGCTCACTGCCAGCTGCCAGCATCTGCATCCTGGTGCCACAATCCCAGCCACTTCGCCCATGCACAGAGCAGATCGGGAGGGGTGGGAATTAAGCCCTGAGTAGTAGCAGTTCATTCTATGGCTCCCAGGAACTGGTGCCTAAGAAACTAGCCTCTGCAGTCCCCGGATGGCACGATTCTAGATCTTGTTGTAGCCTTGCTAGAGTTTCCCTGTGGGACTCTGTCCCCAACAGGAATGTCCTGCTTTAATGTCCACTTTTCCTCCTCTGGATCATGACCTGTCACTGCGCCAGTGTGACTTCCCCTCACAAAAAAACTTCTTGCACTTGAACTCTCGTCTCAGGACTGTTTGGAGGATATGCAAGCCAGGATGATGCCCTGGCGCCAGATGGGTAAGAGCACTGGCATGATGTGTCAAGGAAGGGCCCTTTTCTGGGACCCTCTGTTTATTTGAGATTGCCTTCCTCTGCAGGGTGTCTCCTCGGGAGATGACACCCTTATCTTCTGCAGGATCCCCAATCCAAGATGATTTGGGGGTGTATGTGTTATGGATATGAGCTGCCGCCATGGTCCCCAAACATCTCTCAACACCAGCACTTGGATGGAACGCTACCTACACTGTGCCGCAGGACCTTCTGCTGAGAGCAAAAACCAAAAAAACGAAATCCATAGCCTCCCTAATGAGCATACAGGTCACTCCCCAAGTGCTGTGTAAAGCTCAGGAAATGAGAAGATCTGAGAGGTTAAACTCTAGCCAAAACATAGAGCTGAGATGGGAGCTCAGGTCTTATTCTGGAATGAGAAATAGCCTCTAGTGATGTTGGCAGCCAGAGTGTGTGTGTGTGTGTGTGTGTGTGTGTGTGTGTGTGTGTGTGTGTGTGTGTGATATACATTGTGTATATGGTAGCCATAGCATGAGCTCCTGTGTGTGCACATGTGTGGTAGCCATGGCATGAGCTTCTGTGTAGGTATGTGTGCATGCATACATGTAGCAGTCACAGCATTAACCTGTATGTGATTGGAAAGGTAGGGGCTTTCTCTGTCTTGGGGCAGTAATCAGAGTTCAAGGAGGTATGGACTGGTCCAGTCTAGGCCAACAGCAAGATCTCAGGTGGAGAGATGGACTTGTCTCTTGGATGAGATGACAAAGGTTTGGAGCTACATCTTAAATTGAGGAAATCTTGGGTATGGCAAGACACTGGTTGGTGGCAGTGAGGGCAGAGCCAGGGCTGGGGCTGTGGAGGGAGGCTAAAAGGCCTCTTGCCAAGCTTTGGTTTTCTCTGCAGGGGCCATGCAGAGACAGTGCAAAGATCTGGCCTGGTGGTGGCGGCAGACAGGTAACCCTACTGGGTGTCCTTCTACATAGAAAGGAGCTGTATCTCATTGAGGTTTGTAGAGACAGGATGTATGGCTGCATCCATTTCGGGTGCTGTGTGTGGAACCACGCAGCCATGTCCTTCTGGGTTACCAAGCAGGGGTGTCCGAAGCCCCAGTGCTGGGGTATCCAGGGGTCTGATTTCCTCTCTCAGCTGGACCCCTTAGTACCTTGACCCAGTGGGTGATGAGCCCCTCCCAACATGACACCCTGGCATCTCCTACACATGCCAGGTCCCCAGAGGCCAGGAGCCATGCTGGTCCTGAGAACTAGGCTGAGTTCACTCTGGGTAAGTCCTAGGATGAAACACTTTACATATTAATCAGGTTAGGAATCTGAGCACATATCAGGGGATTGAAATATGTAGATTTTGATGATGAATTCATGCTCATCAGAAAACCAATGACTCATCCTAACTTCATTATCAGGAATTATTTGATGGGGGAATTGGCAGGGGGTGAGGGGGTGGGGAGAGGGAGGTGGAGAGGAGCTCGCTCTTGGTTCACAGCCCAGCCTGCCTTCACTTCCAGAAGCACATCCTTGTAGCAGGACAGTTGGTCTCTGGTGCAGGGCTGAGTCCTGCACAGGGTCGCGTCTCAGAGTCTGCTTTAGAGTGAATCTACTGTGTTCCCAGTTGCTGTACGATCACCCTGCCCCAGTCAATCCTTGTTTGCCAGTTTCCTCATCTGGAGAATAAGGGTGATGGCTCTCAAGGGACAGAGCTTCTGGGGCTAGGCACCCTTTGGGGTGTGGAGTCAGCTGAGAACACTCACAGACACTCTGTGAATGGTAAGAGGCACTTGCCATCTTAAATAGGTGTTCCTAGAAGGCAATACTGAGAATATGAGCTTAGAGGTGGCAGCTGAAAGAGGTCAGGGCCTGAGATCTGTGGATATGGAGGGCAAGAATGATCCTAATGGAGGAAATGGTAAGTGCAAAGGCCCTGGGGTGGGAAAAGCACGTGTGTTATGCAAGAAGCAGCTACAGGACTGGTGTTGCTGCAGTGAGGAGGTGGGGAGAGAGTGAGAAGGATCTAAGGAAAAGGGGAGAGGAGAGGAGAGGAGAGGAGGCAGAAGAATGGACAGAGAGGCAGTAGGGGAGAGGCACGGGCCACAGAGCCTGTGAAAGAGCATACAGAGAAGCCAAAACAATACTGAGAAAATGACCTGGGAACTGAAGTGGTTCTTCTGTGTGGTAAACTGAGGCACAAGCAACAGGCAGCAGAGACATGCAGATAGGAAAGAGGCATGGGATGGAGCAGGCTTCATATGGATACAGACCTGGTTGAACAGGAGCACCTGCCTTGACCCTGTCTTGCAAAGTCTGACAAATGCTGGTCTAGGGACAGGGTGAGGGGGAAGGTGTTATATGGTAGAAATCTCCTGACTTGGAGAGCACAGGTACCTGGCTCTGCCACATACTTGCCGGGTGATGCTGGGGCTCCTTTTCCTTATCTGTGGAATGTAGAACAATACCCTTTCAACAGAACTTTCTGGAAGGCCCAGCTTCTGGTATTTCTCTAGATCTTCTCTTCCCTGAAATAAATGGGTTGTGTCTGGTCTCCTTAGTGATATTATTACAAGTCTACAGTAGGTAGATGTGTGTGTGTCCCATGTCCAAGGCCCGAAGAACCTTGGGCTGGAGGCTCATGGGCTGAGGCCAAGAAGCCACCCCTCTCCTACCTGATAGTTCACTTCCTTTGGAAATCAATGGATGACATAGAGCAAGGGTACCAGCCTCTGGTCACCTAGATGCCACCCAGCATGAGCCAATTTTTTTGATTGGGGAGCAGGAAAGGCTCTTTCCAGGTACCCCCCCCCCCAGAACTTATTTGAAGGAGACAAAACAAACTGATTCAAGTTTAACAAACGCATATATCATGCCCTCTGTGGCGGCTTAAATGAGATGCCCCCCCCATAGTCTCTGGCATTTGAATACTTGTCCCCAGCTGATAGCTCTGTTTGGGGGAGCTTAGGGAATGTGGCCTTGTTGGGGGAGGTGTGCCACTAGAGGCGGCCTTTGAGAGTTCAAAGACTCTCATCACTCCTGCTTTGTGCTTGCTGTTAAAGATGTAAGAAAATGGCCGTCGGGTGGGAATACGGCTTCACGGAAACCTCCAGCTTCCTGCCCCTGCCACCATGTCTCCACTCTGCCATCATGGACTCTGACCCACTGGAACTGTAAGCCCAAATAAACCCTTTCTCCTCTAAGTTGCCTTGGTCATGGTGTTCTGTCACAGCAACAGGGAAGTCACTAAGACACTCTCCTTGGAAAAGCTGCTTTCATATGCCATCCCATTTCACCCTCCCAGTGTGGAACGAGGACACCAAGACCTGGAAGTCAGCTCTCCTGAGGTCACATGTCCTGTAAATGTTGGTATAAGGTGACCTCGATAAAGGGCCCTTGACTCGAAGCCAAAGTTTTTTATTTTTACCTGTTGGGCTGAAGATTGAATCTAGGGTCTTGCACCTGCTAGGCAAGAGCTCCACCAAGGAACCACATTCCCATCCAACAGCTACTTCTTTACAGTGTACGCATTTATTCGTGTGTGTGTGTGTGTGTGTGTGTGTGTGTGTGTGTGTGTGCGTGCGCGTGCGTGTTGCATGCATTTGAGTGTACAGGTCCTTGTGAGTATATGGATGCATGGAGGATGGAGAAGAAGATGGTGGGAATCTTCTTCCAGCATTCAGCTTACTGCATTGAGACAAGGTCTCACTGGACGGGAAGCTCTTGCTGGTTTGGCTAGACTAGCTGACCACTGAGTTCCGGGGATCTTCCTGTCTCAGTCTCTGCCCCCAGTGCTGGGGTAGCATGCAATGTGCACAGCCATTCCTGGCTTTTAGGTGGATGCTGAGAATTTGTGTTTGGGTCTTCACGCTTGTTCAACAAGTGCTCTGATCCCTCTGAGCCATCTCCCCAGGCTCACATCCACTCATTCATCATCCTCACCCCGGCCCTGGGTGGTAGACATAGGGAGGAATAAGCTGAGGTTTGGAGAGGTGAAGCACCTTGTCCAGGGTCACACAGACAGTCAACATCACTCAGGCTGGCTCACAGAATATGGATGCTGAGAAACAGCGATGGCCTACGGCTATTCTAAGCAAGCGTCCCACTCCCCAAATCTGCCATGCAGGCGGCAGCTCCCACTGAAGGGATATGGTGGAGTCGTTATGACACTCCAAAGAGACAAAGCACTGCGAATCGAATGGCAAAAATCTATTTTCACATGCTGATGAAGACATAGCTGACACTGGAAGACTGAATCGCTCCACAGAAACACGCAAGCCACGCTTTTCTCAAAAAACACCCCAAAACTTGGAGTTATGGCTTAAGAAAAATAAGAGCAGCTGACTATCACAGATAAAAATGCCCCTTTGCCTAATTGGATGTTTAATAAGGACTCCTAATTAATTCCCCTGAATGGAGAGGTTTTACACTGGTGTTATCTCGGCCCCCTTGCTGACGGGGCTGGTTATTTCTAGATACAGAATAATGAATCTTTTCCAGCCAGGCCAGGAGTCACTGGAGATTTGTCTACTTTCTTGTGAAGGTAATTATTTGCAAAGGCACCAGGGGGAGGTGGAGCTGGGGAAGGAGCTGGGCGTGGATAATTACAAGCAGAGGGGCTAGGGGGGTTCTTTTTTGGGAGCTAGGGAGCCCACTGTTGGGCAGGGGTTGAAAAAGATTGGCAATTGCGCAGGAATCACTGGTAAAAGGGTAGATGGCACATCAGTGTCTGGGATGTCACCTCCGTTCAGAGTGAGGCCTAGGGACACTTGCCCTCCTGTGAACAGTGTCACTTGATAGAGCTTGACAATCTAATAATTGTGAGTCGATTGGGCTGCAAGCTGGAGTCAGGAAGCAGGCCTGTCTGCGACTCTTCTTGGCTGGGTCAAAGGCTGGGCTGTCACTGTCTGAGGACCCTGGTGGCACCACCAAGATGACATGAAATGAAATGGGTTATCTGGACACCTAAGGCCTCAGACCAGCAATGAGAATGATGTGGCTAAATGACACAGACCATTTGTCTACAGTGACAGGGCTCTCCTGAGCAGGAAGGCTGGCAGCAGCTGTCCCCAGCTGTCCCACAGGGACAGGGGCTTCCATCGGCCACAGCCCAAGCAGGCACCCTGGCACAGAGGCAAAGGGGCGGTGGGACTACGGATGCTGTCTCTGAACAGCCACAGACCTCTAAGATCCTGGGGGCAGAAAGACAAAGAGGCTGAGGGCAAAGAAAGGTTCAGGCTGTACTCCTGAAGCTCTGTGACCTTGAGTGCGTGACCTCGAGGAATCTGTTCCACACAGTTGCTTAAATATGCAAAGGAAACAAGAAGGGCAGGTGCCTGACACACAGTAGGTGCTCCACGAACATGGCTCCCACAGTAGGTGCTCCACAAACATGGCTCCCATAGTAGGTGCTCCATGAACATGGCTCCCACAGTAGGTGCTCCACAAACATGGCTCCCACAGTAGGTGCTCCACAAACATGGCTCCCACAGTAGGTGCTCCACAAACATGGCTCCCACAGTAGGTGCTCCACGAACATGGCTCCCACAGTAGGTGCTCCATGAACATGGCTCCCAAAGTAGGTGCTCCATGAACATGGCTCCCAAAGTAGGTGCTCCATGAATATGGCTCCCACAGTAGGTGCTCCACAAACATGGCTCCCACTTTCTTCTTCACACAATCCTGGTTCCCAGAAATATCACCCTAGGGGGCAGAAGTCTTGCTCGGAAGGGGGCGGGTCTGCAGCGATGTGCTCACATGCAAACTTGCGGACATTTTGCAGTACTAAGTCTCAAATTCCAGCAATATGGGAGAAAGGCCTGCCACCTGCCACCTGCCCTATGAAACTGGGGTAGAAGGTGTTCGGGATCTAGTGGGGCTCACTCAGAGTCACGGCCGTGGCTGTCACCCTTGACTTTCTCCCTGCAGTCCTTTCGGACAGTGCCGGATGACTCTGGGAGAGCAGGAGGAGGGACATCACCTCCTCCTGCTGTGGCTTCTGCCTTGCGCCAGCTTCCGGCTGCACCTCTGACTCAGCAACCCCGGGGCGGAGACTAGCAGCACCTTGAACCCGGAGCTCATGCTGGGAGGCAGGGAATGGGGGAGGCGTGTGCGGGCGGGCGGGAGAGAGGCCAGTCCCTGTCCTATTGCGATGCAAGGTCTGAGGAAGGACAGACAGGAGGCAGAGCTGGGCCTGCCCAAGGCCCACTGTGCCAAATGAGTTCTTGTAAGGCTACACAAGGGCCCCAGAGGGCAGGCTCACTGAGGACGCCCCAATTGCTGGCAGCACACTTGGTCCTGAAATCCACCGGGAAGGCCATGCTCCTCCAGCTGCCCTCCTTGGGGTCAAGATAGAAAAGTGCATTTGAGGACAGAGGAGGAGAGGACAGAGGTGGGGGCTCTGGATCCTGGCTGGAAGACCAGAGATGGGGGCTCAACTCCCGCCCAGCTTAGACACTAATCAGCTGTGTGCACAGACACTTAAGCCCCCCCCCCCCCCCCCCCCCCCCCCCCCCCCCCCGTCTTTCTCTCTTGGCATCTCAGGGTTACTCTTCGGGGAGAGTTTCCAAAGGTTAGAGAGTAATGCACACGGACCCTTAGCCCGGTGTCTCACATCTGGTCGCTCTTGTCACAACTCTTGCAGGGGTGCTGAGGCAGGAGGAAGGCAGGAGGAGGGCAGAGGCTGGGAGAGGCCAGAGAGACACCACCACTGGGCCTGCTCTGAGGGGAAGGGAGGACCCTGGACCAGCTGGTGTGGGATCTGCCCAAGAAGCCGGATGGGAAACCCAGGAAGCCCAGATGCTCAGGAGAGTGTGTGAGAAGGAGGCTGAATCTCTAAGGTTAGTTTTCCTTATCTGTAAGATGGCCACGCCGATGCCTAACTCAAAAACGGCAGGGAAAGCTCACAGGGACGAGACAAGGGCGCGTTCAATAAATATAACAGCCCCAACTCAGTCAGAGGGGACCAGTAGACACTTGTCTGTGTTTTTAACTTCAAAAATAAATTTTAAGTGTATTTAAGATATCTAAGATGATGATCTAAGATATGCGTGTGTACAGTGTTATGCATGTGGTTGCTAGGGTGGAGCCAACTGCCCTTCCCACCATCTCACAGAGTTAGCTGTGGCCCTTGTTCCCTGTGGCGTCGGTCAGTCACAGAAGGATGTATACTGATGATCTCACATGCAGAATCCTCCAAATAGAGGAAGGCCATACACACAGATAAAGTACAGAAATATGGAAACACACACATACACACACGAGAAAGAGAGAAGAAAAGTCGGTTTCCCAGATGGAAGGGTGGAAGCTGGGAAAAAGTAACTCAGAGGACAGAAGGCAGCTACTATATAAATGAATGAGTGGCCACTGATGAGCAGCATGCAGGCTATAGTTAATCACAGGGTTTATTTATACGGTGCTCATTTATCTTGAGGGTATTCCCACTGCCAAAGGGCTCTGAGATTAGGCCTGGGGAGCCTGGTGCCACATGTTTTCCCATTTGGTGGTGAGAGAAAGAGCCTGCAAGGAGGTCATGGAGATGCTTAAGACCACAGGCTGCTTGCCAACCTTTCTACCTGCTGGCGCAGGGACTTACGCTGGGTTCTGAGGGCTCCCTGATGGTGGGCCAAGTCTGTGCCCTAAAGAGTTAGTGTTGAGAGGGGGGTGGATGAAAAAGTGAAGTCACCCATGCCAGTGTGGGGAAGGGAGGGCAGAGAGAGGTGCTTCCAACCTCAAGGACCCCGGGAAGAAAGACATCCTTTGCCAAGGTCTACACAAAGCAGAGAAGGGGTGAAGTCGACTTCAGCAGTCCCTTCCAGAATGGAGACTTTCTTCTGCACCTGCTTATCCCCCAAACCAGCATGGAACTGGAAGGCAAAGTGATTTGTGAAGTACGTGAAGAGAGTCCACCAGGAGTCAGTGTGCTCCATTTTAGGTCATCGACATGCTGGCTTGAACTCATGAACAGATCACAGCTTAACACGTATGTCAAGCATGTGCTGAGAAGTTCAGTAATGAATCCATTCACGTGAAGACTTACTACTTCTTAATGGCTAAACCCACCATGTTCCTTATTGCTCTGCGGGAGCTCCTCATAGGCCTAGGGGCTCTCAAACTTTCATCAGCCTCAGAACTCCTACGAGAGTGTTTAAAAACAACAACAACAACAACAAAACACTGCACCCTGGGGCTGGAGAAGCATCTGAATGGTTAAGTGTGTGCATTGGCTCTTGCAGAGGATCCAAGTTCAGTTCCCAGCACCCATTTTAGGCAGCTCACAGTCACCTTATGTAACTCTATGTAATCCAAGGCCCTCTTCTGGCCTCTGAGGGCACTGCACCCACATGCACAATCTCACACATAGACAGACACAGACTTTAAAAAAAAAACGGTTTAAAAAATACCACTCCCAAGGGCTAGTCTGAGAAGTTTATGATTGTGGAGTCTGGGGAGGAGCGTAGGGACAGGAGTCTGTGTTCTGAAACATCAGCCTGTTTTCTCAGCAGGAAATTACTGGAGGGAATTTGAGAAGTAGAGTCAGTTCTAGGAGATAGTTTGGAAAGCAGGAGTATGATCAAGGGGGGGGTCTTTAGAAGACGATTTGGGGTCCCCAGAAGCTGCAGCATCTGTCCACCTCTTCTCTCTGTATCCTGCCTGTCCCCAGACAGTCAGGAGACAATGAGTTCCTGAGAGGGCTCACCTCCTGCTTCATACTCCTTGACGTCCCTCATCATGTCTTTCCCCAGAGCTGCCCTGGGCTGAGCCCGGGACCTCCAGGGCAGTGCACAGTGAGACCCACAGTCTCACCCCCCAGAGCATTCTAGCACAGTTGGTGAGAGCTGTCATCTTTTCCATGAATGCTTCTCACGGCAATCAAGGCTTCATGCCCCTCACTCAGTCTGGCCTTCCTTCCTGCCCCTTCCCTTCTCTTTGGCCCAGTAGTCCACCATGGACACACCTCTCTGCTTTCTCTGCATCCTACCTCAGCCTTAGCTCAGTGACCCACGGAGGAAACAGAAGAGGAAGCCCTACACAGGCCTGGCTTTGCCTGAGACTTAAAAGGGGCCCCCAGCGGTCACCAAGTTCACGGCTGACAATGGAAGAGTGTTCATCCCTCTCTGATTGCCTTTTCTCCTGTCACCCTGGGGTTTGCAGGCAGGAGGCAAAGGGCACTTGAGGGAAATCCTGGTGGGACAGGTGGCTGGTAAATTGATTCCTCCCCAAGCCTGGGGTGTAGCAGCGAGCTGTACCCATTAAGCATCTTACTTACTGATAGCTAGGTGTGCTGGTCCGGGGGCTCCAGTGAAGAGCTGAAACTGATGGGGCTTCAGACAATGGCACGAGGCACCAGACAGCCATTTGCTTAGCAAACTGGCTAATTTTAACCTCTGCCTCTCAGACCAAAACTCTTTTGAATGGAAAGAATAAAAAAGAAAGTGATATTTAACACATTTCTATTTCTGTGCCAGAGAAAGTCTCTCTCGGGCTCTAAGTAGGAGCCTAACTGATTTCTTGGTCAAAAGGTGGTGAGAGGAAAGGGGGGGGGGGATGGAAAACAAACAACCCAGAGACCATCCATGGCTCACGCGGCCGTCAATCCTCTCCAGTCCTGCCCACCGCTGGGCTGTTTCTGTGTTCTTAGGACTGGCCGATGACTTGCATGATTTAAGATCTTTCCTTGGCGCTGATCAGCTTTCCCTGGACAAGCGGTTTGCTGATTAATTATTAATCAGACAGAGTTTAGGAGGAGTAATCAGCAAGAGTCAGTGCTAATTTGCAAATGTCCCCCAGGAAGGTGATTACTTAAAATACTTGGTTGGAGAGGCTCCATGTTAACCTTTGCAATTAGCCGCAGGACGCTGAGATCAGCCAGGCATGGTCCTCGGGCAAACCACGCTAGAGTCCTACTAAGCGCAAAGCCAGGACCTGGGGCTTCCCCCCCCCTTTTCTTCTTCATTCTGCAGGCAATTGGGATGGGGGTGGAGAGGACAGGAAAGGCATGAAAAAATGCAGATATATCATTAAGTAAGAAAAATACCAGGTATTGACAAAGGCCTGAAATAAAGCAAGATACTATAAGATACTATGATAAACAGCTAGGGTCTGCTTGAGACTGTATGGAATTGAAAGATTTCCTGGGGAGGAGATATTTAAAGTGAACTTAACGTTTCAAAACCTACAGGTCATTTAAATGAGTGTGTGATATTGAGAGAGAGAGAGAGAGAGAGAGAGAGAGAGAGAGAGAGAGAGAGAGAGAGAGAGAGAGAATGCTTTGAAGAAAGAGGTGAGGACGGAGAGACAGTGAAGTCGGAGGGGTAGTCTAGGCAAGGTAGAACCTTGCTGTGGGATGAGACATGAAGCCAAGATTCAACCTGACTGACAACTAGAACATGCGCCTTGCTTCCTGGAGGATGGATTCTGGGAGGGGTAGAATCGGGTCACTGAGCCACCCAAAGACACTGATGGCACAGAGTGGGCAACAGCAGTTTATCCTTGGAGACGGGCTGAGGTGGGAAGCCATCGGGAAGGGAGGGAGAGGGACTTTTACAGCAGGAAGGGGAGGAGAAGTCCAAATCGAAAAGAAACCATCACAACCCGAGAAAGAACAGGTAAACCAAAGGAGACTCAAGCTCACAATGGAATATAAGCCTGAAAAGAAATGAAGTTCTGACTCTGGTGAACCCAGAAAACATTATTCTAAACACAAAAGAGCACGTGTACGATCTGATTACCTGAGATTCTCGGAGGACTCAGACTCAGAGGGACAGGCAGAAGGGTGGTCACCACAGGCTGGAGGCTGTCATTTAATGGCTATATAGTTTCAGCTGCGGGTGGATGGGAGGGTGGGCAATGATGGACAGGGTTGTTATCCAGCATCCTTAATGCCATCAAATTGTATATTTAGGGGGAAAATGGCAAATTTCATGTAATACATATTTCACCACACTAAAAAAAGACATCTACTTTGGATGTGTTCATTTTAAGATTCCTTTTAATATACATGGAGCTCAGAGGGCTGAAATTTTAACTGAGAGCTGCTGGCATACAGACAATATTGAAAACTGGTCTGTGAGGTCACCTGGCGATGAGGGAAAAGGGAGGATTCTGGGCCCTCTCAGATCTAAGTGAAAAGGCTGGGCAGGTGCTGAGCAGTGGAGAAGAGATACCCAGGCATGGCCATGGTATCAGACACATGGTTTCCCGGTAGCCAAGAAGAGGAGGCTGTCTTAGTTAGGGTTACTGTTGCTATGAGGAAATGTCATCACCCAAAAGCAAGATGGAAAGAAAGGGTTTATTTTACTTAAATTTCCATATTGCTGTTCATTATTGAAGGAAGTCAGGACAGGACCTCAAACAGGGCTGGAACCTGGAGGCAGGAGCTGATGCAGAGGTCATGGAAGGGTGCTGCTTACTGGTTTGTTTTCCATGGCTTGCTCAGCCTGCTTTATTATAGACCCCAGGATCACCAGCCCAGGGATGGCACCACCCACCATGGGCTGGGCCCTCTCCCATGAATCACTAATTAAGAAAGTGCCCTACAGGCTTCCTACAGCCTGATCTTATGGAGGCATTTTCTCAAATACGGTTTCCTCCTTTCTGAAGACGCTAGCTTATGCCAAATATGCTGCCAGAAAAGCAAATCACATGAGGGTGGATGAGTGATAGTGGATTTGGCCACGTGGGGTCACGTGCAGCCTTGGTAAGGTCTGCTTTAGTGACCATGTTGAGCACAAGTAAGAAAGAGAGAGGTTCCAGCACTTGGGGTAGCTGAGAAACTGTATGGTAACTGAGTGGGATGGAGAAACAGGAAATTTTGTGGGTATCTTTTTGGTTTTGGGTTTTAGGTGGGAGATACTAGAACATGGCTGTATGCTGTTAGGTGTATTTAGAGTGGTCAAGAGATAAGGAACTAAGGATTCAAGAAAAGCAAAGGTTGTCTCTAGCAGGGATGTCTGGAGAAGAGGAGACACGGACACAGGGAGAGGCTGGTTTGGGACAGGAGCAGGACATCAACTGTGGGGACACAGGGTACGGCAGAGGTCACCTCACCAAGCATTTTATCTGCTCACCCACATGTCCTGGCTTCCTCGTAGCTAGGATGGACACCGTGGTAATTTCCAACCAATGAAAGGGGAGCCAGGAGAAAAGTGTGTTATATCTGGGTTAGGATAGTGAAAAGCATGTGCTGGATTCTTACCTCATTCTCCCTGCCATGCCGCTGGAGAAGGTCACATACTCCAGATAGTGCAGCCACCAGATTAGGTGGGGGAGGGCGCTCTTGAGCCTGGGTGCCCACTTGCATGATTCTGGATTATAGACACTTCGTCAAGCAAGTAATATTCCTTAGTGGTATTACATGATTTTAGCGTCAGTGGCTTTTTGTTCTTAAAATGTGTTTATTTTGTGTGTGGGGGTGTGCTTCATCTGCATATATGTCTATGCAACATGAGTTGACCTGGTGCCTATGAAGGGCAGAAGAAGGCACTGGATTCCCTGGGACTAGAGATACAAACGGTTGTGAGTGGGTGCTGGGAATTGAACGTGGGTCCCCTGGAAGAGTGCCCTGGCTTGATGGTTTTAAAATTAGGGGGGAGCCAAGAGACGAGGCTGGCGAGGGAGGCAAGGGCTAGTTAGAACCAAATGGATCTTATGTGCCTTATCAAGGCCTTGGATTCTGTCTGTTAGACAACAGAGAATGATTGAGAGCTATTGCCTGGGGCTCAGAATGTCAGAGCTGCATTTTAATTAAGCCATTCTGATGGCAGTGGGGGGAATGAATTAGAGAGAGCCAAGATGCTGGGAGATCAGGAGAAAGGCTATTAAAAGCCACAAAGTAGAGAAGATGATGGGCCAAACTGAGAGAGTGGCGGCAAGAGTCAGAAGACATATTGTTGGAAGTGTGCAGGGAGAACTCAGCCCTTAATTGAATGTGGCTGGGAGATGAGGATGGAGTGTCATCAGGGTTTGAGATAACAAGGAAGGGCCAAAGACTAACACAGGAAACAAGTCTGGCCTCTATGCAGTCAATGATGAGCAGAGAGGGGACAAACTTGGGTAGAGACAATGTTGGCATATGGCTGGGGCCACACCCGTCAAGTTATTGGCTCCACAGTCTGATACTTAGTGGCGAGGTGGGCTAGGGATCCAGCTTTGGGTTTCAAAACCAATATATTGTGTCTGAAGCCTTGATAGCAGGTAAGCTCAGCTGGGAAAGACGTGCTCCTTGAACAGGGCAATAAGGCAGGAATGGAACCTTAAGGCAACCAAAGGAGAGACACTTGGAAGGAAGGCTTAGACAGGTCCAAGGAGGAGCCAGAAAAAAAGGAAGTGGGGATATAGCTTCAAGGTAGACCACTTGCTTAGCATTTGTGAGGCCCTGGATTCAAATCCCAGTAATGCAGCAAAAAACCAGAAAGAGGAGCCTGGAGGTAAAGAAAGGAGAAAATACCCAATATAAGATACCCAATGTTAAGTGTTAGAGATCATCTTTCAGGATGGCATCTGAAATGTCCTTTAGAGTCAGCAGTGGGTTTTGTTGAGGGGATCGGTGTCTCCTGATGATGATATCTGAGTGAAGAGGCTCAGGGAAGGCTGAGGTTTGCAGGGGGAAGTAGATGACAGGAACCGAAGGCTAGGAATGCAGTGTAGACCCCTCTTCAAGAAGCTTGGCTAAGCTAGGTGTGGTAGCTCATGCCTTTAATCCCAGAACTTAAGAGCTTTGTGAACCAGAAGCCAGCATAGCCTACAGATCCAGTTCCAGGACAGTGAGACTTTTTCTTAAAATACAGAAGCTTGGGCGGCAAATGACCTGGACACTGGAAGTCACATCACATCTTCCATGAAGTCTCCCTCCTTGGACCAGCTTCACTCCCTCCCTTCCCAAATGACCCAGACTGCGGAGTTGGACCACTCCAACAGATTATCAAATGCCAGTTTTCTATGTGAATCCTGCTGCCTCCGTGGATCTGTGAGCGTCACATCCTAGGCACTGGTTGGAGAGAAGCTGAGATTAAATGCAGTCTAGGTTCAGAGAGAGAGAGCTGAGGACATCCTGGGAACCTGGAAAGAGATTGCAGGAGCCACAGAGGGGAGGAGGTCCAGTGGAATATAGGCTAGACTAAGCCAAGGATGAGTGGAGTGCACATCTGTGGCCGAACAAGGAAATGGAGACATCGGACATTCCGAATGAATCAACACTGTTCCGGAAGACAGGCCTTGCCAGAATGTGGGGGCCCCCCAAGAAGGGCCCAGAACAATTCCTTCCATCTGTCTTATCTGTGCCGCCAGGCACCTGGCAGCTCCTTGGGAGAGGTCGAGGACAGCATCTTGTTGTCTGTGCCCTTCACAGCCCTGGCACAGGCCTCCGAGCAGATGAAATACTTAGTACAAACCTGTTGCATGCCGTCAGAGCCATGGGGGGCAGGCCAGCTGCCCAACTTCGACTTCCCACACACAGGACTGTGAGCCCCAAGCTTCAGCAGAGCCCCCCCCCCCCCCCCCCCCCCCGTGTCTGTGGCGGACAACACAGCCTTGAGCCCTGCTCCTCTCAGCTCAGCCTTTTGTTCTCTTTCTGAAAGCATGTTCTCACCTGCAGAAGGGAAGAGAGGAAATCACACTGCCCTTCAGCAGGGAGCGTGGGAGTCAGGGCCTTGGTCCGGCAGACCCGTGCCTGCCAGCGGCCTGCTAAGGCACTAATCCTTTCCTATGGCTCGGCTATGGAGCTTGTAATGTTATTTCCAACTCCAAGAGATGCATGAGATGAGATTTTAAAAGGCTAGTTATTTATGGCCTGGCTCCTGATGGATACAACAGATGCAATTTCATGGGCTCCATCAGAAGCGGACAGTTTTTGGTGTGGCTTAAAGCAGTGCGATGTAACAGGGAAGGAGAGGCAGCGGGGGCATCACACAGCTGCGGGTCAGCAGCAGGGTCCTAGTCTTGGCTGCCATTGGTCGGCTTGCTCACCAGATCCCCCGAGTCAGGCTCAGCATCCCCAGCCCTGTACCACTCCCACCGCTTTCTGGACATCTCTGCCAGAATGGGACCTTGATCTTGCCCAGCTTCTGCCATTCAAGGAGGAGAAAAACCTTAGAAGACATATTCCAGGTGCATCAAAGGGAGCTAGGGCATGTGATGGTTTCACAGGCTCCGCCCCCCATCAGGAAGGTCTCAGGGTCCACCTTCCCCCTCAGTGATGTCATCCTTGACCCTTTTCTCCCATTCAGTCTCTTCCCATTCTGCTCATTTCTGTTATGAGATTTCACGGGTGCCTGCTGTTCACTCCGTGATTGTTTTGGGATCGTAAGTTCCACAGAAGCACAGGCCTCCATTGTCTTCTCCACCACCATGTTCCCAGGGCCAGGCCCAAGGCCACACAAGGCACAGGCCTAAGAACTACGTGAAGACAGATAAAGCTGTGATGGAAGGAGACTGGTGATAAAGATGGGTGGCCTGTGACAGTGAGGGTAAAAATAAAGATGAGCTGTTGACTCTTCAGGGAAATCTGGCACCAAATTTGGCTGACATGACTGCTGAGTTCACTGACCACCCTTGCAGGTCTTATGCCCGAGTTCTGTTATTCAGAGCTATGAACGGCATGCAGCCTTATTTCCATCCTTGCTGAAGACTTGGCTTCCTTACACTGCCTGTTGTATGCTAGAACGGCCTGCAGGTACGACCTATCTCCTCCACCTCAGGCCAGCCTCTTCCCAGTGTACTCCGTCTAGTATGCGGCCCCCACAGTCATTCTCTCAGAGACACGGATGCCCCCCAACTCCTCTCCTTCATTCATCACCCTTCCTGTGAGCCTTCAGGTCTCATGTGGCCAGGCTAGCCTCAAATTCACTCTATGTCTGAGGATGACCTTGAACTTCATGATCCTCCTACATCTGCCTCCTGAGTTCTGGGGTCATAGGTGTGCACACCCAGTTTATGTGAGACCAAGGATTGAGGGGCTCCCTACATGCTACTACTCATCAAGCTGTCCCCTCAGCCCTGTATCTGAGATGTTTTTAATGCCCTCCCTTCCCTACCTCAGAGCTGCAGCAGCAGTCCAGGCAGGTCCTTCTCCAGCCCCAGTGCCTGCGAGCAAGTTTTACAGCGGCCTTCTGGGCCTTCAAGTTTGACCCCATTAAAATTCAGAGTATTCTTGCTCCTGTGCTTAAGACTTTCCGCAGCTTCCCGGAACTGTGGAACCTCTCTGTGAACACAGGGCTTGCAAGGTTCTCCTGAGCCCACACTCTCCTGTTCATTGAGAGCCTCATGTACTGGCCTCCTCCTGCCCCAATCCTTGTACATGGCTTACAATGCCCCCAACACTGGGGATCCTTCCTTCCTGTTCCAAGCTATTGGCAAAATCTTATTCATTCTTTGGCTCAACATAAAAACCATCCCTGGGGACACATCGCTCAGTCTCAGATGCAATGTCACCACTGTGTCATGAAGTCTGATGACTTTTTTGAAGGACAGACAGTCTTAATGTTCAACTTTCTATCCCCTAGGGTTAACATCCTTGGACTGACTCATCCCTACTCTACTCCCAGCGAGAGGTCTGCAGTCATGTGACCTGGCTCTGGCCAATGAGGACATCTCTGGTTTCAGAGTGCTGAGGGGTGGACATGTGATTGAGGGCAGCTGTGGTATTGCCTTTGCAGGTACCATCAAGAAAGGCAGTGGTCACACAGACACCTCCCAAAACATTATAGCCTATCACCACTCTTCTTGGTTGCTCTCTTGGACACCTCCCAAACTTGATGGTAAGACCCTATTGCTGAAAACACCACATGTTTGACTCAGAACGTGAAGAGTTTAAGCTAGTACTGACCAGGAAGCTGCATCCTTACTGGCTTAGCTTTCACAGTGCTGGAAGGTGTTATGCATGCTACTGGGCGAAGAAAGATAATTACCAGTCCTACCCAGCTGTGAACCCTGCAAGCTATAGGAATGACTGGCCTGTTAAAATAAGTGCCCACTGGTAACAGAGGCACCAATGTTATGGGAGTAACCAAACATTTTCTGGTTGGAGTTAAGGCCCACTCTGCAAATAGAGAACTTATTCTTGGCACCATTAGTGGAGCAAGAACCTGAGGCCAGCTAGGTCACAGGCCCTAGGGAAGGACTGACCACTATTATTCTGCTAAATGGACAAAATAGTAAACTGACTCCTAAAGACATATTGTTCTAACCACAGATCAGTGCATCTCTCAACCCTCATCAGAGAAGCTTCTTGCAGTAGATGATGATTGACACAGAGACCCACAGCTGGTCAATAAGAGACTGTGGAGGGCTCAGCCCTAAATGGAATGTCAGTATCACACCCCTTGGCCCCCAGCTCAAGAGTCACTACAGAAGAGGGGAGCCAGAGGCAGTGGTTGACTACAGTAAAAGAATGTTTGCTGGACACAGCATGGGAGTTGTGCATATGAACTGATGGTGACCGTGACGGCATAGACAAGTCCTGCATGGGATCAAGCCAGACAAAACCCTGGCATGGAGTGGGCAGTAGGTCAGGAAGTCCCACACCTAGCTGAGGAGTCACTGGCAACTGATAGCTGCTGGGAGAGGGGAAGTCCTTTTTCTTTAGCGATGTGGCCCTTGGGAGGCTACGCTTGCCACGATAGATGGCCCTACACTCATGCATTTATTGGCCACACTAAATGGACTTCATTTATTAAGAGAAAAAAAAAAGAAGAGGGGATGGAGATGGAGGGGATAGAAGAGGAACTGGAGGGAGGGATGGGGGTGGTCTGGATCCAAACATATTAAATGCGTGTATGAAATTTGCAATAAATAAACAATAAGAAGAAAGAAAGGCACTATGTCCTCTTCCTACTAGGACAGCTAACACAGGTGGATGGCAGGGACCTCCTCATGGGGAAAGCCCGCCTGAGGAGGAAATGAATCCACAAGAGAGCGAAGGGGTGGGAGGAGAGAGGGCATGGCTTGCTCGCCTTGATCCAGCAGTAACTGAAGCCAGAACTGGACTGTTCAGTGACAGACATAAACACATTTACTTTTTAGCTTAAGTCAGTTGGAAATGGGGTTTCAGTTCTCGAATTGAAAGAGTCTTAGCCATTGCATTTCTCTTTTTAGCCTCTGGGAGAACCTCTTTTATACACCTTAGAAAAATACCTAGTGTATGATATTGTGAACCATTGAATAATAGTCTCCTCCTGGTGCTAGATGTGAGCCGCAGGGTCCAGTACAGTGCTCGGCTATTAGAAAAATGTTTGTGGACTGAATAAATAACTCCCCAGGCCCTGGGCCTGTGTCTTTGTGTCCTCAGTATCTAGGAAAGCCTGGTTCATAGAAGGGTCTCAATAAAAGGTTATAGAAAATAAATAGGAGGAGTAACAAAGCATGCAAATAATCGAAACCAACTGTTAGTTGTGAATGAACAAATAAGCAAATAGGTATTATAAGCAGACCCCCACAGGCATCCATCGTGCGCCTTCTGACTCCGGCTGCTTCTAATGGTCCCTCAATGAAACACCTAGTCAAAAGTCACTGAGATCAAATGGCTGCAGTGTGTTTAAATTTCGTGCGTTGAATGCCCAATAATTAAAACGAGGTCTTTCAAAGGGAGAGAGAGTGCTGCCCCATAACATTGAAACGACTGCCTTTAAAGGAGACTAGAATGTTTGTGTCCCTAACAACACAAACAAAAGCGAGCCAAGGAAGGGGGAATAATGTAAGGGACTCTGAGGGCTAGAACGGAGTCTGTGAAGCTCTGGGTCCCTAGAGATGCCACATCTTGTCCTTTGTCCCTCAGAGAATGGACATGGAGTGGTCTCCAAACCGGAAGTACCGTACCAGGGAGGAGCCTGGCAGCAGTGCACCTGTTCAAGCCTCTATGCATGTTCTGTATGGCATGAACCCCATTTTCAAATGTGTAAACTGAGACTCAGAGGGGTCATTTACTATGTGAGATTATAAAGCTACCTAAGGCCAAGTGTATCTGACTCCCAGGCTCGCCCTCTCCTCATCTGGATGGCCTGATGGATGGAACTCGAGGTCTAACCCTAGAAGAGCTGTGTTGGGATGATGGGCCACAAGACAGAGGAGTGGGGGGAGGGGCAAGTCTAGTGGTCTCTCCTTGGCTTTCCCTGCAGTGATTACCTCATTGGTGGAGAGGCTGTCTCTGTAGGCAGCTGGCAGTAATTTCTCATCTCAGCCTGACCCAAAGTCCTCCAGAGACCCAGGTCTCACATAGTAACAGAGTTTCTTACATCCCCAAACCCAGCCTTTTGACGATATCATGGTCTCTTGAAAACAGCAACACTGAGAACATTTTCATTTAATGTGATAGGAAGGTGTGGGGTCCACTGAGGGTCAGAGGTCAAACTCACCCACTCAGTAAGAGCAGAACATGCAGAGAGAGTCACCCCCCCCCCCCCGCCACATCAGCCAAAGAAAATCTGGTGTGTGTGTGTGTGTGTGTGTGTGTGTGTGTGTGTGTGTGTGTGTATACACACCTGTGAAAGGGGCTGGGTGTTGGCTCAGTGGCACATATGTGGCAGTGATGTGGAGAGGTATGCCTGGGTACCATGGCAGCACATAGATGTCAGGAGTAGGGCAGACTGTGTTGGGATTATTCAAGCACAGCTTTTGCTCATGGTCAATCCCCTGCACCCATACAATGAATGAAGGGCAAGAGGATCTAAGTCCTAGGACTCTCTAAATATGGTGGGACGGCCCAGTTCAGGGCTCACGGTAGTAACAGCTTTCTCCATAGTAGGCACTTGGGGATTTCTAGAAGGCCAGAAAGACCAAGTCCACCAAGATGTCGAATGCTGATGGGCTCTGGGGATGGGCTCCCCTGCTGTTTCTCTGCAGTTTTCTCCCCCAACTCTCATTACGTCACTGCGAAGTCGCCTAGTAATTATTACCTGCCGCACTCTTGGCCGTTGGTTTCCTCTGTTTTATGAACTCCTGCACTGAGAGGTGGCAGGCTCACTTCTGAAATAGCCTGACTTGGCGAAACAGAAGATTGCAGACCATATTCCTGCACTAGTCCAGACTATCCCAACGAGAGGAGCCCCTCA
Organism: Peromyscus maniculatus bairdii; assembly: GCF_049852395.1. Taxonomy (NCBI): domain Eukaryota; kingdom Metazoa; phylum Chordata; class Mammalia; order Rodentia; family Cricetidae; genus Peromyscus; species Peromyscus maniculatus. The sequence continues at coordinate 146,654,467 of NC_134853.1, read as the reverse complement.
GGCAAACCCCAATGTTTTTCTCACTCAGTGGAGGGAAGACTGGAAACTGACTCAGGCTTATTGTATGCCCCCTCTCCTCTGAATCCACAGCAACCTGCTGCTAGGGAAGAGGATGGCAAGTATGCTCTTTCAAAGAACTCTCATCTCCTCCACAGGTAAACAGATGCCCAGTCATTCACATCTGTTTCTTTGAACAGGCCCCAGAGTTCGAGGTCACAGCCTGGAATCTCCTCTATGCTCACAAAGTGGTCTACCCACACCAGCAGCACAGCTTTTGGCAAGCATCTGGGAAGTCCTGAAGGAGAGGGGCAGGAGAGAAGGTTTCTTCTTCCCACATCCCCATCCCGAGCCCCAGGCTTATTTTACCTGTGATTACCAGGCTCATATGAACTAGAACAACAAATACATCCTGCCTGTCACCTACAACACCAGCCCTCTCATTAATTCAAATTTAATCTTATGGCCAAGAGTTGGGAACGACCTCTCCAGCGATCTCCTCGGTGGAATACCTTCCCCACTGGGTGACTTAAAGGAACTGACTGACTCTTTGAGCTCTGTTTCGGGTCACGAGTTCGGGTGATGTGTAGACTCACAGCTGGGGGCAGAAGCCATAGGAGATCATTTGGTCCACAGATGGAAAACTGAGTCAAAGATGCCTGGGGTTGGAAGAGAGGGGGCAGGTAAGGACACCATCCTTACATCTGTATAGAGGCTAGAACAACAGACGTCGTCGTAAGCAAACCATGTCCCAGTCTTAGCAGGGGGAGAAAGACATTGTAGCGAGCTAGCTACAGAGCCATGGGAACCCATCCTAGAAAGCATGCTAGAGCTGGCCCAGAAGACAGGTTTTAAGTGGGGTTAACCTGGGCTACAACCCTAGCACTATGTGACATCAAGCAAGCAGCAGAACCCCTCTGGTCCTTATTTTCCTCTTTTATAAAGGGAGGGAAATTATGTAACTTACTTTATAGGGACCTTATGAACATGCAATGAAATTATAGCTATAAGGGACTTAGAACTGGCCTGGCACCTACGGGTAAAAATGCTCAATAATTGCCACTTTCATCATATTCTATTTTGGAGGACTCTGTAATGATGCAAGACAAATTCTCATGATTCCATGCTAAGTTAAAAATACATGAGTAGAGAGATTCAGATACCATTTTATAATATTAAAATGTATAAATAGCCAGCGAAGGGGAGGAAGGCCAAGGGGCACACATCATGGTGTTAATCAGTGCCCCCCACTTCTCTCTGTCTTTTCATATTTTCCCCAAGGAGCACAAAGATTCCATTTACTGTGAGAAGAATGAGTAATTTACAAAATGAGCCTGGGGCTCCATGGTCTGCCGGCTGGGCAGCTCAGGGAAACTCCAGGCCTTTGCTCCCACACTGCTCAGAGGTACATTTATAGAATCCACACAACCTCCAAGGTGGACTTCTTTGCCCAACAGAGAGCACACTCCTCAAAGGACTGCATCTGGCTCAGGCGCGGTTTCCACCACCACGAGAGCTGGCATGCAGGAAGCATACAATCACAGCCTTTCTTTCCTCCTTTCCCTCCCAGCTCCCTCTTTTCCTGCCTGACCAACACCCCAGTAACTACCCCATCTGTGTCCTGAAACATTTTCCTCTCCTGGTTCTCAAGCCCCTAGTTCCTGCTTCTTTTGGAATATTCAGCAATGCCCTTCTGCCCCTTGGGCCATGCCCTGAGCCATCTCTGCCACAAAATCCACAAAGATGCCCATCCCAGCCTGCCCTACATCTGGAAATTTTTCTGCTGGATCCTGATGTGCCACGAATACCCCCAGGCAGCCTCATCCTGATAACAGAGTCACAGTATGACTCTAAGGTCATGCATGTATATATCACACAACTGAACACAGTAACACAGTAAGGCTGGTCACACACACACCAGCAATCAGGCAGTTCCCTAAGCCCTCCTCAGCCTGCCTGGGCACATACTATCATCTGAGCTTGGTGTCTTGGATGCCGAGCCCCTAGCCTCTCATGCCCTCCTTCCTCCCTGGCCTGCCAACATCTGGGAGCATCTGGGATATTCACGAAGAAGAGTAGCCCGCTGGCACAGCTGGCAAGAGGGAGGTGAGTCCCTTCATTACTCCTCCTACACGCACTGCCCACGCCTCCAGGTCCCAGCAGTGCTTGGAAAAGCAACGTCCCCTGAAGGTGCCTGTGTCATCCAGAAATGCAACAAAATTCCACACAGTGCTACCAGGGCCCGTGTCATGAGACCAAAACATTTTTAGCTTTAATTCAGGTTTCTTAACCGAGTTCCATCCTTAAACTCTTTAGCAAGGGCACACTTTGAATCAGATATGAAAATCCCTGTAAAAATGCAGCTCCGCTTCAAAATCATGCAGTGATTTCTCATTATGATGAGATGCAAAGACTCTTGGGTTCAAAACAAGCCGGCGGGGGCAGGGAGAGGATGCAAAGGACACCTTGGGCAGTCCGGTCCTCCCCAGCTGCAGAGGCCACAAGGGAAGGAAGGGGACTGACAGGGAACTCACCAGAGAGAGGAGCCTTCGGTCCCTGTGACCTCCAGGAAGTCATAGCCGTCCTCTAGCTGGAAGTCAATAAAGACCAGGGCGATGGTGTCCCCAAGCTCAGCCAGGATGGTCCATGTGCAGTCAGCATTGTTATGATACTCAGCGGGAAAGTGGGGGCTGGAGATGATGCCACTCTGGCCCCGCAGGGTACCGCCACAGGCATCATCCGCTGTGGGGAGAGATAAAAGGTTCCTGTGAGTGGTAGGGTTTCTGGGCCCTGGTTTCACCCATTGGGGCAGAAAAATCACCCCTGGCATGTGGTTGTGTGAGCAACTATCACAGGTCTGGTCTCCTGGGAGGACAGCTCACTCTCTAAGGACATAGAAAAATAGCGGAACATGTTACTTAAATGAGTCAACTTGGAAAGGAGGAATAGAAAAGGCCTCATTAGAGCTGGGTTTTGTGGGATAAATAGGAGTTCACTAGATAGAGTGGGTGCAGAAGAGTGGTTCTTGGGGGAGGGAACCAAAGGGCTTCACCTGGATGGCGCCAGGGCTCAGGACTTCTGAAGGAAGGGACATTCATCCCAACCTTGAGAGGGGAATGGAGAAGAAGGAAAGTGGTGAGGAGGCGGCAGTGGGTGTGGAGAAGCAAGCGGGTCAGGCTGGGCAATGAACATGGCCAGGTGCATGAGGCAGGAGCCAGAGTGGGAGGAAGGGGAGGTCAACCAGCCCATCAGCCAGGGTTTACGAAGGCTTTGGGATCCGCTTGGCTGACGGAAGGAGAGCTGCAGTATGACGAGGGGTCTCAGTATGGAGTCAGGGGCCAGGCCCAGAGTAGAAGGACACCCTTGGTGCTCAGGAAGGTACCTGGTGCTGTGGATCCTGGGTAGAGGAGGGTAGAGGGGGAAGGGGAGAGGAAGAAAGTGAGTGTGTTAGGGGAAGGGCTGGGGTGGGGGTGGAGCCAGAGCAACGTGGCTCTGTTGTTGGGAGCCACAGGGTCTGCAAAGTCTCAGCCTAGGCCTGGTCCCCAGCTATCTGGCCAGGGTGTGGGGCGGAGGGTGGGAGAGATAGGAGGATGCTGGCCCCGGGGCAGAGGACTTCAGAGCCCCATGGCAACTTCCCCTGCATACTGTGTCCTCACTCAGCTCACCGGACTTGCCTCTGTGCATCCTGTCCTAGACCTGGGTCTGCAGGGGTGGGCCTGCTCCTGCTGGGGACTCCTTGGTGTCTCCCACGTCCACAGCACACACCTGGAGGTCACAGGTGCTCCAGTCACCTCAGTCATGGCTCCTCCCCCCATCTCCCGCCGGATCTCCCATCCCCTCTCATAAGGGCAGGGCTGGATGCACACAGGAGTACCAGTCTGAGCCTATGTTCTTACTCAGTAAAAACCATCCCTAACCCATTGTCACTCAGGATCAGGGAAAGCCCCCCCCCACAGCTTCCCTTGCTTCCTGCTCCCCCCTCCCCCACACAAGCCCCCTCTTGGATCCTTTAACCAAAGTCCACATATCTCTCTTTCTGGAATTTTCTCTCTCTTGTTGAGCCTGCCCAGATTCCTCCTAAGCTTTTAGGTCCTTGTCTAAGTGTCACTTCCTCAAGGATCTTTCCAGAAACACCCCCTGACTCCCATCACGCATGCCATATGCATCATTACTTCCACCCTTTTTTGTACATGACATTATTGCTTACTTCCTATCTAGACTGTCTGCCCTGTGCCCAGCACTTAGCACATTTCTTGGCATGAGACAGGCATTCACCGAGTATCTGGTGAACCAAGAGACTAAGCAGGAAGGTAACGCCACATTGTCAAGGCCACCCAGGAAGTGGCTACGGCAGGGTTCTAGCCGAGTCTCTACACCAGGATGCCAGTCTCCTCTACACTAAAGACCTTCCCTGGTTGACAGTGGCTTGTTAGGCCATTGGAAGACTTTCAAATGTCAGGAACTCCTGGACCATGCCGAAAGCGGGAACCAGGTCTTGAAGAGTCCTTAGGCCAGAGCCACCTGTGTGCTCAGAGAGACTTGTCTTTCTTCCGTCCTGAGCTCCTCTGACCCACTGGCTCTGGAACCATTCTGTTTTGATTGAAGATGCTGTAAAAGCTGTTTGGAGATTTCCTCACACTTTAAACAAGACGTCGTATTTCATAGTTACAACTTTGGAGTCGTAAAATACGACCTTCAACGGATGCCCAAGCCCTAAAATATTCATCCATGCTTTCTCCTTTGGCAGGGGGCCTCCTGCGCCGCCATCAAGTCGTGCGTTCCAGGTGCAGGTGCGCCATGCTGATATATGCCTTGCCAAGCTTATGACTTTATTTATGATTGGCTTTAGCTCCTCCTGAAGTCTCTCCAATTAACTATAATTTCAGAAAGCCATCCCTCTGTCCCCTCTGCCCCTGTCATTTCTTCGGTGACTCAGTGAAGGAAGGAATGAGAAGAGCAAGCCTCTCCTTTGAGCACCCTGGGATGTCTGGGAGCTACAGGGTCCTGCCCTAAGAGTCACAGCTTTAAGGATCTTTCTAGAATCAGACTTTCCCATCATATGCTTTCAAAGCACCAAATATCTCTGTAACTAATTACATAGATTCTTTCCATCCCCCCACCCCCTGTCCCCCAGGTCCCTGGCCTCTGCAGAGTGAAAATGGCACAGAGAGATCACTATCCTGAAACTCCGGAGTGAAAACCAGAGTAGCAAGGCTTAGACTCCCTAAATGTACAGCCCTAAGGCAGGCACACGGGGAGAGTCAGCAACCCAAAGCCTCTGTGGCTTGAAACACACACACACACACACACACACACACACACACACACACACACACACACACACACACACACAATTTCCCAACAATGCACTTAGAAACCTAGAAATGCACTGAGATGCATGTACATCTTCTCCTAACAAAGCAGTCAGCCATTCTGACCTGTCGCTCCCCAGAAACCCTCAGTATTGTTGCAGTCAAACACCTCCCTGAGCTTATCCTGAAACCAGGGTCAGGGTGATGATCTAGTCTGAGCTGGCTTCAGGTGTATGTGCAGTAAGGCAACCTGTGTCCTCAGAATAGATTTGTAGGGAAAAACCCTATTTACCATCCTATGCCTATGCGTAAGTGGGCATGTGCGTGATTAAAGCTGGATACACCATTGGAAAAGGTATGCATAGTGAACTAAGGCTTATATAACCCTAGTCTATCATTCAAAACAAAAAGACCACTTAATCCATGCCCCTCGAAATAACTCCTTCCCCTCCTCCTGGACCCACAAATGGAAGCATCTAGGTAATAACCAGAGGCTCATGGGAATAGTGTCATTAGCCAGATTCTTTCCACAGACAGTGTCCCCTCATCTGGGCCTCATGAGGGGAGAGTGAAATTCAGCAGCTCTTTTTGGTTGGTGTAGTTTCACAAGTATTCTTCAAAAGGCTCGTGTTGGACTCTTGGCCCCAACGAGGAGAGCCAGTCATCAAGAGGTGACGGGATTCTAAGGGCCCCGCCTTCCTCCATGGATTGACCCACTAATGGCTTCATAACTGGACAGAAACTTCTGGAGGTGGGGCATAGTTGGAGGAAATGGGTTGCTGGGATCATGTCTTTTGAGGCCATCTCTTGCCCTGCGAACCTATCTTCATGCCTCCTGGATGTCTACAGTGAACAGTCCCCTCCACACAATCCCACCACCATGATGTTCTGCCTCCTCTTGAGCCCAAAGCAAGGGAGTCAGCTGACCTTAGCCTTGAGCTCCTGAAACTACAAGCCAAGACAAGCCCTTCCACCTATTTAGGATTTTCTCTCATGGATTTGTCATAGTGATGAGAAACTGATCAGTGTAGGCTGCATTAGGGAGCTCTTTTTTGTGAGTGTCCTTCATGGGACAGGCTGTGCACTGAGAACCCTCAAGCCACATAAGAATTCAGCCGTGTCACCCCTGTGATGGTTAGTGTCAGTTGTCCACTTGACAGAAACTAGAATCACCTGGGAGATGGAGCCCCTGGGCATATGTGGAGGGTTTCTCTTGACTATGTTCACTGATGTTCACTGATGTGAAGACTCTGCCTACTGTGGGCGGCACTATTCCCAGGCTAGGATCCCAGGCTATATAAGAAGAGACAGGGAATTCTGCAGCAGCATCCATCTCTCTTTTCCTAACAGTGGATGCAATGCTGCTTCGAGCATCTGCAACCGTGACTTGCATCCTGCTATGACTGACTATATCCTTGAACTGCAGGCCAGAAGAAACCCTTTCTCCTGTAAGTTGTTTTTATCTGAGTATCCTGTCACAGCCACTGACGAGAAACTAAGGCAATCTCCATGTTATGGATGAGGAAACAGAGGCTGAGTTTAAAACAGCCCCATAGCCACAGCTACCTATGCCAGAGCCAGAATTTGAACCCAGGACTCCTTGGCTTCAGAGCTGCCCCAGTCCACACCTGTTTCTCTGCCTCACAAACTTCACTAAACAATGTCTGATCCTGCTGCACTCAGGCAGACATGTTAGGCTTCGCACACTCCCCTCCCTGACATGCAGAGGGCCCAGCTCTCAAGCCCTGCACCAGCAAGGGGAAGGCGCTTCATAGTCAATGTGTCACTGTGATTATGAGTCTCCTGCTGAGGTAACTAGATGGCCAACATCCTTGTCCACAGTTGGAGGTGGGAGGGGGGCAGTGGTGGCCAGGAAAATAGGCAGCAGGGACACAGCCTTGGGCTATCCCAGCGTCACTACCTCTTCCTATCCCATAAACAGAACCACCCACCTTGTCTCGGGGCCTTGGCCCCTTCCCTTCATTCCCAATAGGGACTGGCAACATCCTGGCCTCTTTAGGCTTCTGTAAGGATTAAATTAGACAAAGCAGGGCCAGCATGTCAATCAGTGCTGGCCAGCAGGGTCTGTGGCAGAGAGTCACAGTAGCAGCTGGAACGAAGCCCTCTGTCGGAAGCAGCTCCAAGCAGAACCTCAGTCCGTTTTGAACTCAGCAGTGCCATTATTCCCAATGACTGCTGGGAAAACGGACACAGGGAAACTGAGTGACTGGCCCCACGCCTCTTAGCATGTTGATACAAGTGTAGACCTGGATCAGGGGATGGGACTTCAGACCCCATGCCCTGACTTGTCCTACTCCAGGAGGTTGTCTGTAAGAACTACAACTGCACGGCTCAGGCTCAGTTACTACCAGTCCACACCACAATTTACTTCAGCTGCAAACTGATGAAGTTGACTGACAGCCACAGCAGGCCCCATGCGTGGTACCTGGGTCCCCTACTATCTGCACTGCTGCACAGGACATCTGACTCCCCCCATCAAGTTCTTACTGCATAGTTGTGGCTAGCTCAGAACTCCTTTGGCTGGAGAACGAGCATCCCCACATCCCCGGCTCACAAGCACCCTCAAATTTTACCCCGAGGAAACTAGTTCTTGAGATTCTGGAGGGCACAGGCCCCTGACCCTGTCCTGGTCAACCTCAACTTGCCTATCCCTATCTGGCCAACACTTCAGAAAGAGCTTTCTGGTCAACCTCAGACCTTCACTTATTAGCAAGGCCTATGAGCTCCACTCTAAACTGAGCCCCAGATCTTGTATGTTCGACCCTTCACTTCTACCAAGGCCACCCCGGGTCTAGTTTTATCAGCTCTACCAACCTGTCTGAAGCAGCTACTTCCTAATTGTCTCCCCTACGCCTCCTGCCCAAATACAGCCCCTCTCCGTTTTGTGTCCAGAGGGAATATGTATGCATGTGTATGAGTCTGTACGGGTGGGTTCTTTTAGAGGCCAGAGGTCAAAGTTGGGATCTTCCTCAGCCTTATTTATTTAGTTTTATTTTTTGAGACAGGGTCTTTCAGGGAACCTGGAGCTCACTGATTTGTCTAAAGCAGTTCATAGCGAGCCCCAGGGAGCCCTCTGCCTCTGCCTTCTCAGCTCTGGGGTTATAGTTGTGAGCTGCCTGGCCCAGCTTTTACAGTAGTGCCGGGGTCAAATTGGAGTCCCCATGCTTCTACTAGACACAGTTTACCCACCAAGACATCTCCCTGCCTGCTCCACGGACCTTCCTTTAAAAGTAAATTGAGGGGCTGGAGAGATAGCTCAGCCCTCTGCTTTTCCAGAGGACCCAGGTTCATTTCCCAGAACCCACATGGCAGCTCACAACCGTTTATAACTCCAGGGGATCTGGCACCCTCACACAGACATACATGTGGGCAAAACACCAAAGCACATAAAATAAACATAAACACATCATTTTTTAAAAAGTAAGTTGAATTGAGCCTGACCTTCACTTAAAGCCCCCACCCCCAGCCGCCTCCTCAATTTTGACCTTAACCACACCTCCTCACCCTGCCTCACACAAGGCTACCCTCCCCACTCACCCCTCACTCCCATTTTGCACAGAAGCCTATTTTCCGTTCCTTTAACAGGTCCCGTTCTTTTCTAAGTCAATCTCTGTACTCGCTGGAATGTTTTTCCCCAGTCTGTACTCAATAGGCTCTTTCTTGTCATTCAGGACTCAGTTTACTTGTCTCCTCCCATGAGACCTCTCCTGAAGCACACCTAGAAAGATAAGCTTCATCCCTCTAAAGAAGCCTTCCTCACTGCCTTCCTGATACTCATCCATATCCGCATTTATTTGATGTCTGTCCACTTCCTGTCTTTTGACTTCCAGAATACAAACTCCATGAACTTGAATTTGAGCTTGCCTCAGTCATCACCGTAGCCTTCTGAATCCAGACCAATACCTGGCACAACAAGCAGTTAATTAACGATGCCTAGATGGCACACAATAGGCAGTTGATGAATGATGTCTAGTTGGTACACCATATGTAGACACGTTAATGGAAAGTTGTCAAATCACTGAGGAAACGAGTGAAGATTAGCGATTAGCCCTGTAAGGCTATTGTGAATAGACCAACTTTAGGGCTCAGTGAGGTTTAGCTGCATTCTAGTGACCACACAGCTCTAGCTGCTATTGCTAGGACCTGTCTGATTCCAAATACTGCCCCATTTTACAGTCTGCAGTTACTGACACACACACACACACACACACACACACACACACACACACACACCACCACCACCACCACCACCACCACCACCACCAGGGCCCAGAAATGCCGACCAAAGCTTGGAACCTGCTGTCCAAACTGCTGACTGAATGCTTGTCCTGTGGGGGGTCTAGTGGCAGCTAGCAGTGTTTGTCCTGACTCTCCAAGGCCAAGCCCATCTTGCTCTAGCCAGTTTCTCCCAGGCGCCCGCTTCTTGGCCCCCTGTGCATCTGAAATCCCCCCTTCTTCCTAAAGCTTTCTTTGATCCTGCTCCGATGCTCTTCCGAGTCAGAGGCCGGCTGCTGTCACACACATGGTCTTCCTTGCTACGGATCAGAGAGTTTCCAGCATGCTTGTGTCTCTTAGGGACGTCTGCCTTTGTGAATGCGCCTGGAGTGGAACATCAAGGGAAATCACAGGCCTTGCCTTCTGCTCTCCGCTTGCTGAACAGAACCCAGATGGGCCAGGATCCTCAGAAGGAGGGATCCTTGAGAGTCAGCTCCAGGATTGCTGTGCCTGGAACCCCAGTTTCGCCATAATTCCCCTCTGCTTGTGCTCTGACTTGCACCCTGACCCCGATCCCCATTTCAGTGGCACTCTGGATAGAGCAGGGCTTCTGAGTCTGCTTAGGGAGCTTTGGCCATGTGTCCCACAGAAAGCTTCCTCCTTGGTTGCATGCCTGCTGGCCACTAATGCTGAACAAGGCCTAGACAGGCTGCTGCTCATTCAGCAAATACTTGCTTTCCATTGGGGGGCTAATAATCTACTCATGATACCAGCCCTGGAGAGCCCTGTGTGGGAGGCTCCTTCCAGAGCATAAACCCAGCCATGTTGGTACAGCTGTGACACCTGATGTGGTTTGGGCAATCGGTGAGCACTTTTGCTCCAAGGCAGTTGACCTCCTGAGAACAGCCTAAAGAATTGCTTTCAGGTGGGCACTTAGGTTACTGATGATGCATCAATAAAGGCAGAGCTCTTGGGGTAATGACGAGGGAGGCACAGGATTCTGAGAGCAGGAAGGGAAGGCATCTCAGCCCCATGGGCGGTTGGGAGGTTCTGCCCTAAGCTTTACTTCTGTGTGCAGATGGAGACATTTTCCCTGTGGCTCATGTGGGAGCTCTTTCAGAGGAGACTGAACAGCAGAGGACAAGTTCTTTCTAGAAAGGTCTTGTGCTCCATGTTAAAGACACAAAAGTTGTCAAAGTTCATGAAGAAGAGCTCCTGGGGTGATGCTGAGCAATGAGAGACTCGGTCAGACCTGTGCCTCCCATGGCTGTAGAGGATGAATGGGATGGTATGTAGGTAGGGCCTGGTAGGTGCCATTCTGCAAAGGAATGCCTGCAGCTATGAGGGCTCAGTCTGCAGCAGGACAAGGAGGTGGGGGCAGGACCTATGGGTGGCTCAGCTTGGCCACCAAGGACAGCGAGGCTTCGCAAACCTACAGCCATCGGCCAAAAGAGCAGATTTGGGAAAAACAGAGTTTGGATGAACCGAGTGGGATGCACATCCAAGGGGGGTTGTAGTGGTGTCATTTCCACCTGGGCCAGAACACTGAACAGGCTGTCATATCGAAGACAAGAGATCCCGAGAGATAATGGGGAGCTCCAGGATGAAAGTCAGGGAGAAAAGGAGAATCGTGATCAAGTGTGGAGCTGCAGGGAGATGGAAGAGACTAGGAGAGAGTACTCTCCTCGCCACACTCACATACTCCAGGTGTGGTGTGGTGTGGCTGCTGTCCGCAGGCACCCCCCACCCCCCCACCCCCCCACCCCCGCTCCCATGGCAGGGCATGCTGGCACTGGATGGTGGTGACCTAGTCAGAACTGGCTCGTGTCACTTACCTCTGCTACTGGGGTTTGCAAAAAGGCAATTTAGCAGCCAGCCCCAATTTCTTGGTCTGTGTGTGTGTGTGTGTGTGTGTGTGTGTGTGTGTGTGTGTGTGAGAGAGAGAGAGAGAGAGAGAGAGAGAGAGAGAGAGAGAGAGAGAGAGAGAGAGAGAGAGAGAGGTTCTCTTTGGTTAGGAAAATGCCACTCTATGCCTTAGAGGGGAGGGGAGTGTTAGAGAATGCAAAATCAGGAGGGAGCCAGGCTTTTGTGCTTACAAAGTGGACAGAAGTCCTGAACCAGGGCCAAGTGCAGGAAGCCTTCAGGCAGAAGGGACTGGAAAAAGAGGAGATGAACAGCATCTTGTGCTTTTTAGGGGAAGCTGCCATCAACAAGGCAGAGCAAAGAGAAGTACCAGGAAGGCCAAGCCACAAGCATGAGGATCAGCGACATGTCTGTGGTAACTCATCTGCTGCGGAAAGATGGAAGTTCCCAGCACTGTGACACCCTTCAGTGAATGATGTGGTCCCACAAACGCCTCTGGGTTTCTGTTCACCGAGCTTTACAGGGTTTGGTTTTACGGAGGTGGGAGAGTCCAGAAAAATATTCCAAGTTCCCAACTTACTTGCCAGAGTAGAACCAGTGCTGGGAGTTAGGTAAGAAGAAAGTTGAGGAAAAATCCAGAAAGTATAGGCAGAGGAGTTCTGCCTAACAGGACAAATCTGGGCTCTGTAGATGAGACTTGGATTACATTTGTATTGAGTTTGTCTTGGACCAAAGGGTGTGATGTCTGTCATGCTTAAGAAAGGACTGTGCTTCCTGGATTTCAACTGAGACACACAATTACATTTACTCCTCCACTTCCTGTCCTAGTACCAGGTCACAACTCTAACATGTCCCTCGGAATATGAGTGTGTTAAGGGTGACATCCCCAGGGCCAAGTTTGGGTAGAGGTGGTACAAAAGTCAACGAGTAGATTACAGAATCAGGCCATACAGGGCCACACACCTGAGTGAGGGACCCAATGTCAGACCCAAGCAACCTGGTCTTTCTTGCTAACCTCCTAAAAGGAGGCAGATCCTGGGCTAGATGTGGGACCTAAGAAGGATGGGGGTGACAGCTCTGGTCCCATGGGCTCTGCCAGGAAAGGCAACACCAGTTCTCTTGGAGGAATATACAAGCATGAGGCAGCGAAAACTTGGGTTGACTGGTGGCTTGTCTGTTGGAAGATGGACTCCAGCAGGCGAAAGTGCTGGGATCGATTGATGATGTCTTGTCGTGTGAGTGGGGAGAAGGGAATAGGTATGTGTGCCAGATAATTTTCATCCCTGCTGCTGAGAATAAACAGTGCAGATGGAGGGAGGCGAGAGCGGCTTGGCCCTTGGGGCTAGTCTTTGGAGAGGAAAGATTCATCAGAGAGGAAATTCAGACTTGAGGCAGAAGAGCTACCTGCAGATATTTCTTAACTGCCAACGGATCTCCTACACAAGCATCCCAAGCATCCGTGAGTTCTCATTCTACGGGATTTGAAGTTGTGGGTTTAGGAACAAAAGTGTGGTCAGTAGTGCGAGAGGCCATGGGAAAGTCGGGCGATCTAAGGGCCAGAACAATTCCCTTTTGATTGGGGCGACACGGTGTGGGGACAGTGTGCAGGCTTAGCCAGCAGTGAAGAAGGGTGGGGGTCAGGATGGGTTGCTAGCCTGGCATCAATTTCAGGAGTTAGGCTTGGGGTAGTGGGATGGGAAGGCCCAGGCTGCTGTGGGTGATGCCACCCCTGGGCAGGTGGTTCTAGGTGGTGTAAGAAAGCAAGCAGCCTGAGTAAGCCATGGAGAGAAAGCCAGGAAGCAGTATTCTTCCATGGCCCCTGCTCGGTGTGTACCTTGTGTTCCAGCCTTGGCTTCCTCTGGTGATGGACTGTAAACTGTAAGCCAAATAAACCCTTTTCTTCCCCTAGTTGCTTCTGGTCATGGTGTTTTATCATAGCAATAGAAAGCAAGCTAAGATAGACGTTCTTTTGAGGAACTAAAAATCACCTCCAGGCATAATGATACCAACCCAGGTGCATACTTCAAGATAGGAACAGACCTAGTACACAATGGAAGACAATGAGAAGGTGTGACAGTTGATTTTGACTGACACTTTGACAAGCCTTGGAATCACCTAGGAGACATACCTCTGGACATGTCTATGAGGACATTCACAGACACGTTTAATCAAGCAGGGAAACTCATCCTGAGTGTGGGCAGCAACACCCTATAGCCTGGGGTCCCAGACTGAATAAAAAGGGAAAACACCAGCATTCATCTCTCTCTGCATTCTGACACAATGAGCTGCCTTATGCTCCTGTAACCATGACTTCCCCGCCATGATAGATTGTATCCTTCCAGACTAGCAGTCAGAATAAGGCTTGCTTATGTGAATTGTTTTTGTCAGGTATGTTGTCATAGCAATGAGCAAAGTAACAACACAGAAGATGAGGCACACGTACACCATGATGGAAGGTAAAGCACACATATGACAGCAGGTAATGCCCGCACACCATGACATAGGTAATGCACGCATACCATGACATAGGTAATGCACACACACCATGACGGAAAGTGATGCACACACACCATGATGAAAGGTGATGCACACACATCATGACATAGGTAATGCACACACACCATGACGGAAAGTGATGCACACACACCCTGATGAAAGGTGATGCACACACATCATGACATAGGTGATACACACACACCATGCTGAAAGGTGATGCACACACACACTATGGTTGAAATGTATTTGTTTCGTACCCCCTCTTTTCTTTTTCTGTATTTTCTAAGCTCTTAAAAAAAGATCATGTATGACTTCTTATCAAATAGGAATGACCGACACTTTTTTGGCTTTGATGAGTGGGGAGGAACAATAAAGAACAGCAGGGTGACCTACGTCTTGGCTTGCTGGGGGCTGAGTGGGTTTCCTAGTACATGAAGCTTTCAGAACTAAAAACAGGATATCCTAGGTAAATGGGCTAGCTGGTCACCCAAGTCGTGGAAAATGGTGGGTTTGGAGGTAGTGAGAGGGTGGAAGGAGGGAATTTCTAAATTGGGAGACCAGTTGACTGACAGGTGACAAAGGAAGAACACCAGCACAAGGCCAGCAGGGATCTTCTGGGCATGCTCCGTGGATGAGTGTTTGACAGTGATGGCGTCTAACAAGATGGAGGCAGACACCTCCTCTGAGATAGGGCCAGTGGGAGCATCCTGGGGAGTGTAGATCCCAGGACTAGGAAGTCAGGTGGGGCTCAGGAGCCTGGGGGAGCACCTGGGGACCCAGGGACCTTTGGTGTTCCTGGGTTTGAGACTCCCACAGAAGAGAAACCACGCCTCACCAGATAGGGTGCAACTCTGCCAAAGACAGGCCCCACTAGAAGCTCGGGGTCTCCCCTCCCGGCCTCCACAAGCTCCCACGGGCCTTCTTGAGTCACCTACCTCGGCAGGAAGGCAGAGGGAAGTCCCACGTGGCGCTGTTCTCGGAACTGGCATGGCACGTGAGCACAGCGTGGCCTTCCAGAAAGAAGCCAGGGTTGCAGCTGTAGCGGACTTTGTCGCCCAGGTTGAAGGTGGAGCCTTGCTGGATGCCGTTGGGCAGCCTCCCCGGGTTCCCACAAGTGTGGCTCGGGAGGACTGTGAAGAGAGGAAGATATGGCCGGTGAGCTGGGCTCAGCCTACACACCCTAGATCCTAGCAGCTCCCCTTGGGCCAGGGCACCTGTCTGGACCTCATTTCTTCTCCGAATGGGACTGGCCGCTACTGACCGGCTCTCCTCTCTCAGCTGCCAATCACCGGAGAATGGGTGATGGGCAAGAGGTCACAGGTTGAGGATTTTTCCTTGAACATCCAGGTGTTCGGCTTGTTCATGTGAGGCACTGGGTGTGAGTTACATCCATCCTCATTACTAGAGAAGGGAGCCCCCCCGGGAGGGGGGGCACACTAACCGCATGGGCATAGCGGCCTTGATTCAAAACCCACACAAGAGCCAAAGAGTATGGCTACTCGCTCATTGCTCTTTAAACCTGGTGTCCTTTCTTTTGTGGCCGCCACCCTATCTGATGGCAGAGGCTTCTGTGGTAGAGCAGGTGCAGGGAGTTAAAGGGGCTGGATAGTGTTGGGCCGAGCCCAGAGAAGGGGAGATGAACTTGAATTCTTGAGTCCTCATCAGCCCGGCCTGTATAACGTGGGGCCAGGGAGCTGGGAACAGGCTGTACAGTATGCAGCCAGAGCAATCACAGCACCTGCGTGTGCAAGGCCATTATCCAGAGCAAATGGCCTTGGTGAGAGGGCAAGAGCATCCCGACCCGTCAGTCTTTGGGGCAGGATGCAGCCCTTCTAGGCCTGTGTGTCTCCTGTGGTCCCCTGACCGACAGGCCACCCCTCCCCCCCACCACTGCAGAAGAGCAGCACAGAGCAATGACCAGGGACGCCAGCCGGACGGGATCACTGGTCAGCTTTTCTCCACCCCCTCTCCCCTGCCAGCAGCCGTTTATGAAGCCACCCCTGAGAAGCCCGTCGCGCAAAAATGGAGAGAGTGCAGACCCCAGAGCCTCAGTGGGGCCCTGCCGAAGTCTCTGAACTGGTCCGTGACTCTGTTTCTCCACTGTTAAAGCGGAGATTGCAACAGCACCTTCCTGAAAGGGTCATGGTGACTACTTGAGCTCGGGTACTCAAAGGACTTAGGACAAAGCCTGGCACACACGTAAGCACAAGTCAAGTGAATCTACCATTCAGCCCTTCGGGTGGTACAGGCACCATTAAGGATGGCCTACATGGCATGGTAGGAGATAGACCAGGCAGGGGGCTCAGAGGTGACTTCCGGAAAAGGTCACACCTCTGCAGAACTTTGAGATTAGCAAGAATGATCAAGGTCAAAGGTGTTTCAAGGCAGATGGGAGAAATATGCTAAGGCCCTAAAAAGATAATGTAGGGGGTCAGGAGTCTTGGAGTGGGCCATGATGAGGAAAGTGGAGAAGAGCTGGCTGGATCCCTGGCTTCCCTAAAGCCCCGGAAGCATCCACTTCCTGCCTACATTGCTCTTGGTGCCTGCCTTCTAGACCCTCTCCACCAGGTCCAATGATCTCAACCATCTTTAGGACAGAATTCTCCAACTTCCTCTTCCTCTCCTCCCACCCCTTTTTTCCTCACTTTCTGTGAGGACACAGCTCTGTGCAGAAGGAAATGGCTGTGGGGTTATTCTGGTCTGGGTCTGCAGCCAGGTGCCATCACTGTCCCGTCTGACTTTGAGTCACGTGGGTTCTTTGAGCCTCATTTCCCTCAACACATCCACTGGTTGGGGGTGGTGTAGGGGTTTATTCATGAAAGCTCCACATACCACAATTTTATCCCATTGGGCTTCAGGAGGACAGTGCCTGGGGATGGTTCACATGTGTACCCTGGAGACTAGCAGTACTTAACGGGACATAATTTTGTGTTCAATAATTAGTGGTTGAAATGTATCAACAGAAATTTATCGTGGGCTGACTGTGCTCAATGCTTGGAGTACAGCCATCTAGGTAGAACAGGTCTCCATCCTCCGAGGCTTGCTTTGGAAAAATGTTAAGGACCCAAGCATTCTCTACCTCTGACACGTCGGATGACCGAGGTAAAAGGATTTGCTTCTGCTACTCTGACAGTTGCCCCTGGTTAGCATTTCCCATGAGCCTCTGCTATGCCTCGCTCATTGTTTCCCATGATCATCTCTTGCTGGATCACGAAACATGGGCCGCAGTCCTTGGCTGCTAGCTCACGGATGTTTCCCACAATCCCTTGCTGCTCGCTTTGTTTTCCCATGATTCCTCACTTTTGACCCGTTGTTTGTTTCCTATGGTCAGTTGCATTTCCCGTGATTTCCTGCAGGTGGTTCTCTGAACATTTCCCAGGATGCCCAGCTACTGGCTCAGCTCTATTTCCTATGGCTACGCCCCGCCCCCTATTGCTGGCTCACTGAGCATTTCCCATAATCCCTGCTGGTTCATCCAGTCTTTCCGAATATGCCCTGCCGCTGGCTAGGTTTCATTTCCCATGATCCCCTTCTCTGGACTCACCCAGCCTTTCTCATGGTGCCCTGCTGCTGGCTTACAGCACAGGCAATAAGGTGATATGTGTGCGAGAGCTGGGAACGGAGGGGGCCAGGTAAACATTTAGAGAAGAAAGCAAGCTAAGGGGAGGGGAGGGAACCAACGGCAAACAGGCTGAGAACCGGTGTAGAACTAACGTTTCATTTTCCGCAACAAGACGCAAAGACCCAATTTAATTAAATTACTAATGTCAAAATTTTAATGAACCTGCTTCTGCTTTGGGCTTTCTTCCTTTGAAATTAATGACTGGAACGTCACTATAAATAAAAGTTGATTCTTTTTA
This sequence comes from Peromyscus maniculatus bairdii, assembly GCF_049852395.1. Taxonomy (NCBI): domain Eukaryota; kingdom Metazoa; phylum Chordata; class Mammalia; order Rodentia; family Cricetidae; genus Peromyscus; species Peromyscus maniculatus. The sequence continues at coordinate 146,636,703 of NC_134853.1, read as the reverse complement.
AAAAGTCACTCTCAAATGCTTACTGCTCCTTACTTAATGAGCTGTTCTTAATCAGACTACTCTGAAATGGGTCTCAACTGGGACCAGGCTGTAATGCATGGGGCCCGCTCCTCACGTCACCTTTTTAATCCCAATCTCTGATCCAGAGAGGTCACACAGTGAAAGGAGAGTGAGCTGTCTTGGGGGCTCAGAGAGAGCAGGGGTTCAAAACCAGCTCCTCCACCTCTGGCGGGATGAACCAAACTGCACCCCTGGCCTCTCTTGGTTTCCATTCCTCATTTGGAAACGGGGCAGTTTCTCTCTTCTAAGGGTCATGCTAGCCAGTAGGGCTGATGATGTAACAAAGCGACACTAGGTGCTAACACAGCCAGACTGTCACTGTCATTGCGGCATAGAGGACAGAAAGTCACGGTGAGGAAGCCTTGCCCGGGCAGGTGGGGGGTAGGGACTGTCTTCCCTTCCCCCCAACTTTTTCTAGCTGCTGGCAACCTCTGGAGTTCTTAGTGGGCAGATGTGCCCCTCTAGTTGTCCCTCCTCGCATAATGTCTATGTCATACGTGTCCTGTGCTGGACAGGGTACACCCTTATGACCTCATCATGAAGTCATCTGCAGAGACCATTTCCAAAGGTCACATTTGACCAGATTTTCAGAGACAATTCAATTTGACACGTAATAGGGCTGCCGTGGAGGTTAAAAAATTATTTCTAATACCCACTGAGTGCTAGGCATGCTTCTGGGCCTGTGTAACGAGTTTACTTAATCTAGCAAAGGAACCTATAGGGCATGTGTGTTGTCCCCACTTTACAGACGTCAGTGCTCGGGCAGAAGGTGGAGGCTTGGCCAAGGCCATGCACCCAGCCAATGAAAGAGCCTGGCTGTGAACCAGCTCTTCCCAGCTCTGTTGTTCACCAACAGCTAACATTCTTTCCGACAGAGGCACAAGGTGTCCACATGAGTTCCCTTCCTCCTGCATCCTTCTAGGGATGAGGACTTCAGATATTAGAGGTCATCACCTGAGTGTCTACATTTAGTAATCCGATTTAAAAAAATTCAATGTACCCATCCTATGCATTTGTCCCTAAATAATATCAAGGGTAACGTCTACAGTCTAGTCTTCTGTTGGGTGTCTGATGAAGGTCTTCGGACAGACACAGATTAGACATAAGCCACAAGGCAGTTTTTCTGAGGCACCGGGTTCTCTGATTGGTTTTGTTTTCTCTGAGTTTTCCCGCATAGACATTATAATCGTTCTTGCTCTCCTGTCTAGAAAACTCCCCTTTGATTGCTTACAAAATCACGAGTGGGATATTTACATCCAACACGGCCCAGAGCGGCATTGTTAAAGCCGTGCTTGGCATTGAAGAGTTCTGTTGTAGATTAGCAGCGGGGAATTTTGCCCTTCTACCAAGCCCTGCTCTTGCCAATCAACATAATATGCTCTGTGATTGTGTGACAATGGCTCTCCTCTGTGGTTGGACCACAGCTAGGACTGCATCATGCTAGGTTGTATTTTTAATTTGAGACTTGGGCTCCCATTGCATAATGAAGAACTCCTTGAACTTCTATCCATGCACACCGTCTGTATGTCTTGATGTGTTAACTACCATCAAGTAACCAGACTGGTTTTCATGGCCATGTGAGTGATGCCTTAAAGTGGCAGGAGCTGGGAATGACTGGGGGGGGGGGGTCAAGGAGCTTGTCTCCCCCAAGCCCCCTTTGCATGCAAAGAGAAAAGGACGCTGTGGGAGTGATGTTTGCATCCGGGCTGGGAGGGCCAGGGGCCGGGGTGAAGGAATGGAAGAGATCTGATTACTGGCTTGACGCAGGCCCTTCTGCCTCACCATGGTCCTCATGACCTTCACAAGTCCTGCAATTTAGCCGGGCGTTGGTGGCGCACGCCTTTAATCCCAGCACTCAGGAGGCAGAGCCAGGCGGATCTCTGTGAGTTCGAGGCCAGCCTGGGCTACAAAGTGAGTTCCGGGAAAGGCGCAAAGCTACACAGAGAAACCCTGTCTCAAAAAACCAAAAAAAAAAAAAAAAAAAAACAAAAACAAAAACAAAAAAACAAGTCCTGCAATTTTAGCTGTTGGACTTCTGAATGTAACTCATTGCGTACTTACCCATGGCTTCATTCATCTCAGCCCATCTGTTAGATTAGAGATGTCTATATGATACACTGGATATCATCACATATTTATATAAAATTTATAGACTATATATATATGACTTCTTCCTCACTTTTCCCTTTCATTTGCTTTTTTTTTTTTGAGGCAGAGTCTCATGTAGCCCAAGCTGACCTCAGATTGGCTTTGCCACCAAAGATGGTCTTGAGTTCCTGATCCCCTCTGTCTCTACCTCCAAAGTGCTGCCATTATAGGTATGCGACATCAGACCCCAAACTGTAATATATTCCCACATATAATTTAATATGTTTATATAAAATTAACATCAAGTATGAGATGTCATCTGCTGGATCATCTGTTTGACCCAGTCACTGATTAACGGTGTCCCCCTGCATAAAGCACACTCCAACCTGGCATTGGAGGCCTATTTTGTTCTCCACTGGGTTTCATAGAATAAAGCTTGGTGTTTAATAATTCTAGTAAAACTTTACTAAATGGCTTAATGATTTCACCCAGTCTTCCCAACAACCTATGGACTGAAGCATTGTGACTCCTTGTTGAGGTACACATGGTTGCCAGGGAACATGGGGATGCTGACTCAATGCCAAATGTGCAAGGCAGGCCAAAAGGCAGGAGGCAAGGCTGCCCCTATCAGTGCCTGGCCCCTCAGCCTACATTCTTCCCAACTCCACTGGGCTATTCCTGTGCTGACCATTCCGTGTGAAGCTCCAACATGCTGACCGGGGACTCATGCCATCCTCTCAGGAACATCAAGGGTGACAATCCAGCCTATGGACCTGGAGCTTGGTCTTGTTCATCCTGTCAGTCAAACCAAGACAGAGGTGCCGAGGACCCCACAAATTAGTGGGCTTGTCCAGTCCAGCTCCCCTTGACCCATGTCAGATGTAAGTCCTCCACCTCCAGCCTGTTCTTATGACTCGGGCTAGTGATCTTTGCTTTCCTTGGCAGTGGGGTCACAGGTCTCAGACTCTTACAAAACCTGATGCTTGCACCGGGTCCCAAACCCGAACCGTCACTTCAGTTCCAGGAGATAGCAAGACAGGGCTGAGATGGACAGCAAGCTATGACAGCTTCTCCCCTTCATTTTCCAGTCAGCCTGGCTTGAAGGAGTCTCTGGGCTCTGGCCTGTGCAGCAGACCCAGGGCCTTTCCTTCTCAACACAGTTGCCTGACTTTTCTGCCATACCCTATTTTCTGAACATCATACCAGGCCCACCCTTCCGTCCTCATGTGAAATTTTACCATCTCTCCCCGGATCTGTGGGACCAAGCTTCCCCATGACCAGCTTCCCTGCTTCTGACACACTGTCCCCATTGGTGCCTCAGGGAGCACTGGAGAGTACCCCTCCACAGTATGCCAGCAAAGATTGGTCCTCTGGCCTCCTGATGACTCACTAGAGAAAAATATAATGGTTTGGAAGATTAACACGGAGTAAAGGAAAAGAGAGGATCCTTTGACCACTTTTCCTTGCTCTGAGGATAAATCCAAACAGAGGCTCCACCTGTGATCTGGCCCCCTGTAGATATTCCTGCCTTCTTCCCTGCTCCCCATCTTCTTCCCACCATCATCACTATTCTAAAGCACAGGTACCCCAAACACCTCCTTTCTCTCTCCAATTCACCATTTAGCAAACATATACCTCTCAAAACCCCAGGTACATATCACTTCCTCTATGAAACACCAATCGCCACCCTGTGTATCTGAGATTGCTAACCATGATGGTCAGGGTCACCATATCTGGAATCAACTAAAACCTAAGCTGAGCACACATAGGAGGGATTTTCTTGATCGGATAGTTCGAGAGGAAAAGACCCACCTGAAATATGCCCACATAAACGACATGGAAGAAGGAAGCTTCATGCTTTTTGCCTGCTTGCCCTCCTTCTTGTCAACAAGTTTATCTATGCCGCTGCTGAGGCTTCCATGCTGGTATTAGAACTTACTTCTTGGGGATTCTAACATAGCCTGGAGACCAGCAGCTCTCTAAGAATTCCTTGAGGATCCAGCATCAGATTGAGACTGCCGATACATCAAGTCTTGTTGGACTGAACAACTTCCTGATTCTTGGCCTTTCCAATGAGAGACAGCCTTTTATGGACTACCCAGACCACAGTCTATAAGCCATTCTAATAAATCCTTTCATGTGTATGTAGGTATGTACATTTTTTTGTTCTATCAATTCTATTTCTTTAGAGAATGCCGATTAATAAAATGTCTTACCATAAACCACAAAAATCCTTCAAGAGCACATCTTGATAGAATCGAAAACACTGTCCCAATGCTTGATTCTGGTAAGTGACTCCCACAGTCCTGGATTTCCTGGCCCACTAACAAAGCGGGCTTCCCCTGCCATTTAATTCATCTTACACTCACGTAAGTCCACACAGTAGGTGCTTGGAGCTTTTGGAGGCCTTCCGTGGAGTTATATTGGAGTTTTCATTACATTCAATTCCTATATCACTCACTCACTCATTCAAATACTACTGCAGCGCCTGTGAGTTTTCTTTACATGACTCTAGACTCCCTGAGAGGCAGAAGTTGTATCAGTGTTCTTTACACAGCTAGTACATGATTTACTACATGACAAACAAGTATTATTGAGTGAATTAAATATAAATCATTACACATTCTATACATGAGAAAACCAAGTCAGTTGTGTGCATATGTGCGCATGTGTATGTATAAGATATATGTATATTAATATGTATATATTATTTGTGTCTATACATATCTGTGCAACAAACTAGGGCTGGTAGATTGGCAAACTTCTTTTGTAAGGGTCAGCTACAAAATATGACATCTGCTGGCTTGGTTTCCCTGTGGTGTGAAAGCAGCCATTGGCACCTAAGTCAAACCTTATAAGAATAGGCCAGGGGACCCATAGGCTGTGGACACTGCCCCTGAAGGACTGATATTGGCCTGGCCTATGCCTGATCTGGGTTATATGATTATATTCTCACTGCTATTGCTTGGGCTTAGAAACCTCATTCTACTGAACAGCAGAGGATCTAGGGAGCCCAAAAACGGCATCCTAAGAAGTAGGACGGAGGAGCCTCAAGAGCTGCCACCTACTGGATGTTTAATATGACCTGGTGGAGTGCTCAGAGCTTCATCTGGACACTTTTTACACGTGTGTGTGTGTGTGTGTGTGTGTGTGTGTGTGTGCGCGCGCGCGCGCGCATACGCATGGGGGTGTAGATGCTCACATGCCCCAGGGCACATGTGGAGGTCAGAGAACAACTTCATCAGTTCTTTCTCCGTCTACTATGTGGGTTCCAGGTACTGAACTCAGGTCAGCGGGTTTAGTGGCAAGCACCTGTACTGGCTGAGTCATGTCACCAGACCTCATCTGGACACAAATCTCACATAGACAGATACTATAACTGTCCTCTTTCCATAGGCAAGGAGATTGAGGAACCGGGGGTGGGGGTTGGGATGGAGGGTGTTGGACGAGTATAGAGCCCAAGGCCACACTGTAGATCCAGACCAGGGCTTGAACCCTATGCCACTGACCTCAGTGCTACATCCCTTGTCATCCACTGACCTTGACCTTCTGTGACACGCACACACCCTATGCTGCTGCCCACACCAGTGACTCTCTCTTGGGTCACTTCCCCTGGCTCAGCTCAGCAGAGACTTCAAAGGAGTCTGTCACCTGACCAGTGAGGCCACAGAAGGCATCAGAACAGAATCCCCCATGCTTCCTCACACCATGGCCTCCTCCCTGTCACCGCTAACTCTCTGGGGACAGTTTCACCAAGGGAACATCACAGGCCCCAGAACAGAGCTCCCAAATGAAACGAAGGGCAAGCAGTGACCTTTGAATTTCAGACATGAATAGACCCCTTGCACTATTCGAACCACATGTGTGCTGAACATGATGGGATCCATGTAATGCAAATGTACCAGGGCATCTTAGAGTGTAACCTGCCAATCTGGCGACTGTGACCAGAGGGGCGTGGTTTCTCATGCTTCACAAATTTTGAGCTGGGGCAGTTTCTCTGGGAGAATAAGGAAAATGGACAGGGGAAGAGTCAGAGCCTGGCTCACAAGAGTGCACCATGGGACTAGAAGAACAGACACAGAATGGGAGCTCAGAGCATCCTGGGCTGAACCTGAGGGGAAGGAGTTGAGGCAGGTTTCCATGAAGGCCACCTCCTCCCTCTGGTCACTCCACAGGGAAGCTGAGTTTTTAGTGCTCAGCCTTCCTTCACTCCACATCCTAATCCCAGGGACTGTGAAGTCTGTCCAGGCGTAAAACTCACAAAGAAGTGGGTCATAAGGGGAATTGTGAAATAATGCTAAATGCAAGTCAGTGGCCACACAGGCACTTTGGGCCTCATTTAGTCACTGCAGGGTGGAGCTGAGATGACTAGTATTGACTGTCAACTTGACAGGCTCTAGAATGATCTGTGCACATCTGGGGAGTTCCTAGATTGGCTTCATTTAGGGCAGGAAGACTCACCCTGAATATGGGTGGTTCCATCCCATGGGCCAGAGTGAATAAAGGAGAAGGCGAGTTAAACATCAGCATTCATTACTCGACGCTTCCTGACCAGACGTAATATAGCAGCCATCCAGCTCACACTCCACCGCCATGGCTTCCCTGCCGTGACGGGCTGTATCCCGTTGAACTGTAAGCCCAAACGAACCCTCTCTTCCTAGTGCTTCTCCAGGTATTTGGTCACAGCAATGAGAAAAGAAACTAACGCTGTGACTTAGACATGTTTTTCAAAGGGGTTGAGGGGCCTGGGTGTAGTTCAGTGGTAGCGTGTACTTGCTTAGTGTGAACAAGGCCCTGGCTCTGATTCCAGGCCCAAACATACTTCAAGTGCAGAGTGTACATACATCAGCGGTTGAGAAAAAAAATCCCATGAGTAAACACACAACATGCTAGAAAACTTGGGGAAAGACCACGGAAGCTTCCTCCTATTTAGGAAAGCAGCGCTTGCTGCCGTGTCTGTGAGTTTAGATCAAGCCTGTTTAGCCTGGCTTGCTTTAGAATCTTTCTTCTCCTTTTCCCTCGCTCTCAGTACTACCCATCACGCTCTGCTCTTTTCTCTGGGCCCCCATGGGAGGTGCTGGATCTGGGAGAAGGTCCACCAGCTCCTCTGTGCCAATCAGCAGAACACTAAAGCGACAGTAGCCAGACAGGTTCATCTCTCCACAGGATGCTCCAGGTAATGTGTGTGTTCTCTTCTCCTCTCTCTTCCATTTCCCTTTTTTGTTTTTTGCTTTATTTTTGTTGTTGTTGAGACAAGGTGGCTATGTAGCCTTTAATTCTGATCCACCTGCTTTAGCTTCCCAAGCGCTGGAATTGCAGGCCTGTGTTTTCATGTTGGGCTAACACCCACTTTCTTTTTATAAATAGGGTTCCCTTTGGAGCATGCAGACTGCAAACCTATGCTTCTCTGGGAATAAGGCTCAGATTTCCCAGCTTCCCCTGCTCAGTAACCTTTGGCGTTAGACCAATTCTCGCTAAAGAGGTAAACTTATTACTTCCAGCTTCTGACCATGTATATTCCAGAAGATGGGCATAGGATTGGGTTCTAGCTTTTCACCTGACAACGTATAGCAGGGTATGCTTTCTGTTTGGCTGAGCAGAACAACCCCACGTATCTGGGGAATGAGGCACAGCTATGAGCGGCCCTCACCCTACCCAGCTGCCAATGGAATACCCTCACTTGCAGATCAGCCCTGACTCACCCGGGGAAAGGAGTTGGAAGAGGCTCTGGATCCAGCCAACTGGAGGGCAGTCCTGTCCTGAGCTTGGGACTTATACCTTCCTATGAAGCTGTCCACCCAGTAGGCCATCCTATCCTAAGGGGAGCTGCATGGCTGGGCTGGATTTCTCCTTAAACTCCTTAGGGGGGACCCTGCTCTGGGGCAGGCTCTGCACACCCATCCCCAGAATGAGGTCCTGGTCTCTGGTACACACTCAGCAACAGAGAAGTGCTGTTTAGACCCAACAGAGCGCCCATGTCCATGGAGATGCTCTCCTCACCAAACTGGCCCCTTGGACAACAGAACCCCAGCCCTTATTTCTTCCACCTCTGCTTCCTGTCTGGGGCCCATGCATCCCACTGAATCAAAGGCACAGTACCCCTCAGTGCAAAGAGAAACGAGGCTTCTAAATACCACCATCCACCTGTTCTTTGTACCTCCTTCACAGGACAAGGGTGGTGGCTGCCACACTTACAAATAGGGTGCACTTGGCCCTCATATGCTTTCTGAGAACCGCCATTCTCTTTACTTCTTAATTCTCACTGTTGCTGACTGATCACATCCGTGGACTAACTTTACCCTGAATCCGGCCCTTCTAAACCACGTAACAACACATTAGAGGAGACAAAATCAGAAAGCTTTGCTGGCTCATCTCACACACCCAGGGCACGTGGAGCAGGGTGTGTAAACGCAGTCAGCTGTCCTCATCCACATCTGTGCTGTCATACTGCAGTGGAGAAAGGGCCGAGAGAGGCATGGCTGCCGTTCTCGCTAAGGAATCAGCCTTGAGGCTCAGTGATGGAGCTCCAGGAGCATCTGAGTTTGAGCATCACAATGGAGGAAAAGGCAGGCCTCACTTTTCCTTGCTGGCTGCTTCATTTTTATTCAGTTCCAGAGTTCAGTGGCTTCTGCAAAGGCCTCATGGAGGCCCCATTGCAGTTCCTGAGATCCAGCCCCAGGGTCACAGAGCAGAAGTTAGACGAGGCTCCACCCTGGAGAGGCCCGGTCTATGAAGAACCAACGACGATGTGCATAGCCACTCAGGCATCCTTATGTTCTCACGCCACACACACAGATCCATCCCCAGGGCACCCTCCACTCATTAGTGTGCACACAATTGTGCACGCCGGAAAACAGACAAATGGAGAGGGAGTTCTTTTCTTCAGTGGGGAAGCCACTTGGAAGTCACCTGGGTTACAGTCAAAAGCCCCCCACCTGCGCTCAAACAATTGGCCTTGATTAAACTTAACAAGAATCTCTCTCCCCCCTCTCACCCCTCCCCCCCCCCTCTCTCTCTCTCTCTCTCACACACACACACACACACACACACACACACACACACACACACACACACACACAGGATTAGTTAGGGAAAAGTGAGAAGGGGATAAGAGAGGGCAATGGGTGTGTGTGAATTCAATCACAGTAGATTATAATCATGTATACAGTTGACAAGAACAGACACATGCAGAATACAGTTGCACACCTGCTCTCCCTAGCCACTGTTTAGTTTCTCTCCAGCCTTTTCAGTATTGGGCTTTTTAATCAAGGGAGGTTGTACTAAGATGTAACGTGTGTGTGTGTGTGTGTGTGTGTGTGTGTGTGTGTGTGTGTGTGTGTGTGTGTGTACATGCATGAGTGTATGTGTGGTTCCATTTGAACCCAGGGGCTTATGCATGTTAAGCAGATGCTACATGGAGCATCACCTGCACCTTGTCTCTTTCATTCACATACCTGATAACAGACCCAAACCATCTCTCTATGCATCCCAAGAATCAACCTGTGTTTCTGTCACAGCACTCACCCTTTCTGCCCAGCCAGCACACTTAATAAGCTTTCCTCACAGGTGTCTCCCCACACAGCCAGAAGAGCCCTAGAAGCCAGTGTGACTGCCCCCATCCTCACAGGCCCATCTGGAATGTGTCTGAGCTCTGGAATAGTCTGAAGATTCACATCAGACCCTAGGACTGCCTCAAGTATCCATGGGCTCAGTCCATGGCCTGTGAGGCCCACGGGAGGTCTGTAGGGGGTTGGGAGGCCATGAATGTCACGGGTCTGAGAATAGCTCTTCCATCCCAAAGACCCGGGCTTGGATTCTGTGCTCTCACTGTCTGTGTCTCAGCGGTTAAGACAGAATGGGAAGCCGAGCACACAGTCCCGTGCAAATCCCAAATCTGTGATGTAAATAGCAAGTCACTGCCTCTCTCCGAATCTCAGCCCTGTCATGATGACACAGGGACACCCCATGCTCAGCTCAGGGAGCTGTGGTGAGGATTAAGCAAGACAGAACAGGCAAAGTGCTTATCTCAGCGCCTGGCACCAAGTAAATGCTCAATAAATTTGGGCTGTGATTACATCTAAGTCCCTGAAGTTCCCTGGGAGATGCCAGGCCTATGCCGGAGGCTGGAGCTGAAACAGAGAGAATGTGGACAGTGGCTGGGGAGAGCAGTTGGCCCCAGGGCTGGAGTGGGCAACTGTCTCTGCCACACTGGTGGCATCGCTTGGATCTTCCATCCTTTCATGGAGCCAGGTGGGGGCCTGCTGGTTGGAGTCTGCAAAGTCTCCTCTGGGCCTCAGAAGAGCAAGCACACAGTCCCATCAACCCCAAGTGACCAGGGAAACAGGAACCAAAAATCACGTCGGGACTTGCAACTCAGGGCTCAGAACCCCCTGCCCTCTGTGGCTGCCCCATGCTGCACAGGCTCTCTGTCAAATGGCTCCCAGCCCTGGGAAGTGTGAGAAGAAACGATGAAGCCATGTTTCCTGGAAGAGGCATTCAATGTGGTCTTGGCAGAGAAGAGCTAGTGTTCCAGGTAGAGCAGCTGGCCCTGACCCAGGAACACAGAAGCCCCGTTCGCACGCTTCTGTTGCCCAGGCCCCTGTCCCAAGGGTCATTGGCTCATTTGTGTTGCAGTCTAGCCCAGGACAAACCATCCTCTTGACTCCAGCCCCTTGCTACCTTCAGGCTCCTCCACGTACATGACCCAAACCATCTCCCACCCTACCCCAGACCCACCTCCTCCTGTGAGCCATAGTGAATCCTGCCTAGTGCTGCTGGATCTGTGAGGCCCAAGGGGCTACATCCAGATGTTTGGGAACCAGAAATCTTTTGAGAAATGTAAAAAACAAACAAACCAACAACAACAAAACTCTTCTTAGGAGTCAGTATCGGGAGGATCTCTGACCCAGGTCTGGCTCCCCCTTCCTTTCGCCCAGCTGGGTAGCCCAGAGCTAAACTCAGAACATTGAGGCCTAATGAGGAACTTGCCTGGAGAACTGACTCTGTTCTCCGAGAGGAATGAATCGATTTCATTGACGTCGTAGCCAGCTAGGATTGTGTAAAAAAAAAAAAATCGTATGAGCTGAGCCTCAGTGCTGGGTGCTTCCTGCAAATGAGCATCTACAGGCCGGAAGCAGAATCCAGCATGGCTGTCTGTCTGTTGGGTGAGGATCCAGAGAGTCCTGCAGTCTCAGTTTCTCAGAGAAGCTGAAGGGATCAAGTCAGATGGTCCAGACTGAACATCCCCAGGATGCTTGGCATGGGCGAGGGGCTGCTGCTGACTCCCGTGTCCCCTCCCCAGCTCTGCAGCACATGTTGGGATCCCGGGTCTACAGATGAGGAAACTAACATCAGCAACAATTAATTATCTGGAATCAAAACCACTGTACACTGCCGTTCTTCCCACAGCCCATGGATACGGATTGCTATGGAGACCGCCAGGCACTGGGCGAGATCTGGTGAGGTATGTGGAAATACTCTTCAGATGGCAGTCCTGTCCGGCGACACGGATGAACCCCAGTCACACAGATTCCCCCAATATAGACAGTCATGGTCAAGGCTGGGGTGAAAGATGAGGTATGCGGGAGCCATACCAAAAGCAACTGAAGGGTCCCGCCGGGGATGCGTGCATGGGGTCTGTCTGTACCATGGAATCCTGTTCAGATTTTAAAGGGGAGGGTATTCCCTCAAGTGTCACAGCACATCAAGGACACCATACTAAGTAAAACAAGCCTGCCACAGGTATTATAAGGTGTAGCTCCCCTGGGGTCCCAGAACTAGCCAGCTCCCAGACACAGGAAGCACAATAGTGGCTGCCTGGGAAGTGGGAACCAGGCCTCCATGGATGCAGTGATGATTGGGAAGAATGGAGATGCTCTGGAGACGGTCAGTGGTAATGGCTGCATGACCATGTAAATGTCCTTAGTGACCCTGAATGGATGCTTTAAAATGGTTAGATTTTGTTATGGGTATTTTACCATGTGGAAAACCAAAACCAAAACTAGTCCTCCAAAGCAGAGAGTAGGCAGTGGTCCCTGATCCCCCCTGCGGATGAGCCCCGCCTCCCTTGGCTCTGGTGAACCTGGCTGCTGTGCCACACCGCCCAGCTCTCCACCTCCTCCACCAGACTCATCTCCAGTTCCAGAATTATTCATCATCAAGGGGTGGCCAGAGCTGGAATGCCAATTAAGAGCTCAGCTTGACTCTGTTTTGTCTTAGTCTCCCCCATGAGGTGCTGCCTGAGGAGGGCAGGGCAGGAGTGTGCCCAGCTTTGCTGTGACTTGTCAGGCAAAAGCAGTGTCAGCTTCTGCACAGGAGGCCGAGTGTGGCGCACCCTGGGGCCTGGGCAAAGGATGCTCACTCCAGGAAATATTTACTCAGTATCCCTTTAAATGGGCCCCAAGAGCAGAATACTAAGGAGCCCACACCTTCCTACCTTTCTAGTTAATCTCCCCATTTAACCTGGGTGTTAGGAGAAAGGCAACAAAGCTTGGAAACAAATAGGCCAAGCTTGAAACCTCTACACTCCACTCTACAGTATTGCATGAGCCTCTGGCTGTCACATGGCCTCAATCTTTTCGTCTGTATAATGGGCACAATGGAAGCACCTGTGCTATAGGTCAGAGTTCAAACCAATAAAACATTATGTAGAGGGGGGCTGAGGAGATGGCTCCGTGGGTAAGAGTACTTGCAACATAAGCATGAGGTTGCATTCCTGAGTTTGGATTCCCAGCCCTCACACAAAAAGCTGGGCATGGCCACATGTGTTTCTGAAATCCCCGTGCTGTGGGGGACGGGGGCAGTTGGATAACTAGGGCTTGCCGCCCCAGGTTCAGGGACAGACCCTGTCTCAAGGGAATACGGCAGAGAATAAGCAAGACACTTGATGCCCTACTTTCTCTTCAGCATGCACACGGGCATGTTTACCTGGGCACATGGGTGCGCACACACACACACACACACACACACACACACACACACACACAGGTGAGCGTATGGGCTCACACAGAGAGATGCAAAACATGCATAGGGTTTGACACACATCAGTGTGGAACTGACGGTGTCTTGTCGACGTCACCACCAGCAGCAGCACCTGTCTTTGTTTTCACTGTGAACAAGCACCCGGCTAAGCAACTGAAAGGGAGATTCATTGTGTTGGCTCACAGTTTGAGGGGATAACAGTCCTATCCTGGCAGGGAACGAGTGGAGGAGGAGGGCAGGTCTACGTTGGTGGTGGTGGGACTGGTCTCTGTCTTATGCCTCCTCAAAAACAGAATGTGGATGGTACAGGAAGTGTGGCTGGGCTATTGGTTTCAAGCGCCCTCTCCCAAAGCGATGCACTTCCTTCAGTAGGTCTCCACCTCCTAGAGGGTTTCAGCGGCGCTACCATCCAGGATCTGTTGTTCAAATCTTAGATGGTCTTTTAATTAAAAACCCAGAGCCAGATATCAGGGTGAAAGATCAGAGAAGCAGAGCAGCCAGCCACTAGTTCTTACCTCTATGAAATCCTCAGCCTAAAGAGAGTGAGTTCCTGTTTCCTCACGCCTGATGTACCTTTCTGTGTCCTGCCATATGTACTTCCTGGGATTAAAGGCATGTGTCCTTCCCAAGCAAAGACGTGAGATCTCAAGTGCTGGGATTAAAGGTGTGTGCCACCACTGCCTGGCTCTGGCTCTGTTCCCAGTGTGGCCTTGAACTCACAGAGATCCAGATGGATCTCTGCCTCCCATAGGATCAAGGGTGTGTGCCACCACTGTCCGGCCTCCATGTCTAATCTAGTGGCTGGCTCTGTCCTCTGATCCTCTGGCAAGCTTTACTGGGATACACAATATGTCACCACAGTCTCACACATGGAAGTGCTGGCATTTACTCACTTCTTTTTGTCACTCTCTGGAGGACAGTTGGATAACTGGCTGGCACCAGACCGGGCACATAAGGTGGGGTAGGGATTGGCGGGAGGGAGGAGTATTGATGCTCATGTTGGGGCCCTACGGCACTGTATGGTTCGCACTGCTCCCTACCCAGTGCTGGTGTCATGGCTGTGCGCTCATTTGGGCTGGGGCCCCGTGATTTTGGAAGTGGGGTGTTGGGGCAGTCAAATATACCAGGCCTGACTCAAACCTAGCTTGGCCTCTTCCAACACAAGGGCCATGACTTATGTTGTTTATTTATAGTAAAATACCTATCAGAGAAGACTTCATCTTGACCACTTCGGTGCTCAGGTCTGCGGTGTTGACTATGTGTAGGTGACGCCCATTCACACGGCAGCTGCTCTGTTTTCTTGCCCCAGCTGGGGCGCCCATCCACCCTTCTGCTTTCTCTTTCTCTTCGAGCACCTCCTAGGGGTGAAGTCACATAGCATTTGTCCTCTTGAGGGTAGCTCTGAGGTTGACCCACGTTGTGGCGGCAGGTATCCGGCCACCTCAAGTCACCTTTAAGCTGTGCAGTGTGGGTAAGAGTCCAGCTCAGATGGATTCTCCAATCCCCTTGCTGCTCACACTAAATGGAGGAGGGTAGACAGGATTCGTGGACCCTGGAGTGGTACCTTGAGTGGCACCCGTGGGCTGGGCCAAGAAGAGCTGGCGGGGCCACCACTCTGTTATCCCCACCCCAATGACATTCCTAAGCTGAGAATAGTCCAGAAGCCTCTCTTTACCCTGGCAAAACCCAAGCCATTGGACCACCTGGTTGGCCATACATACATCTCTCTGACTCCTGGTGGCCCAGGTTCCCACACACTTAGTCTGTGGAGATGTGTGTACCAGAAACCCCAACCATGCCTGCTATCAAGCTTCTCCCAGCAGCCAGCGAGACTGGAAAAGCTACTTTAAACATGTCTCCTCCCTGCCAGTATCCCCCTGAAAGCTTTTCTTGTGTCCTTTCCAATAAACCTGTCATCCTCACCCATACCTACAGAGGCTTCTTGGCCAACCTCTCTGGGTGCTATGGTCTTTTCTTACCTTGTTCCACCCACAGGGGGATTCCTTTATCCTGCTCCTCAGACTCCTGCAATCAGTTCCTCAGGGACTGTGTATGTTAGCTGTAACTGTCAACTTGACATAGCCCAGAGTCATCTGGAAAGAGGGACTTCAATTAAGGATCTGCCCAGTTGAGCAAAGCAGCCTGTAGCCATGTCTGTGATTATCTTGACTGATGGTGGATGTGGGAGGGGCCCAGCCCACTGTGGGTGGTACCATTCCCTAAGCAGGTAGGTATATAAGAAATCGTATATAAGTAGTATATAAGAAAGCTAGTTGATACTGAACCTCTGTGTTTTCTACTTCAGTTCCTGCCCTGACTTCCTTCAGTGACGGAAGTGATTGTGACCAGGAAGTGTAAGCTAATGCAAACCCTTTCCAACCCTAAGTTCCTTTTGGTCACAGTGTCCTTTGCCAGTGACACAAAATAAACTAGAGGAGGGACTCTGCACTGGTTGTAGGTTGTCCTCGGTACAAACTTGTGCTCGGATGTCTAGAGCCACCCCATGCTACACACATGGAAAAGCTACACACATGTAAAAGGCCTGCGGTCTTCTGCAGAGGGTGTTTCTGTTTTAATTATTCACCCAGCACTTTCCACAGCTCGCTATTTCCCCTGCTTTGAGCCAGTCTTCATCCAGACTGTGAGGTTCACACGGGCAGGGACTTCACCTGTGCTTCACCTGTGCTCCGGAGCGACCGCTCACTGAGCACTTGTGGGATGACGTGACAGACGGGTGAAAATGAGACAGAATGCGGGCAAAGCACTTTGCATGGGGTCTGGCACTAAGGCCCACTAGATGGCAGTCACAGTGATCATCTTGTCCTCCTTTGTCACCCTGGACTTCCTCCAGCCTCAGCCATCTGCAAGGCCAGTCCTGAGGTTAAGACAAGAGGCAAAATCATTAGTGTCCCAGACTGTGTGTGTCCTGATGGGAGCTGGAATCCATTAAGGGAGTCTCACGGCTGAGTATATCTGAGATTAACTTCCGAGGGCCCACACGGTCTTACCCCACCCACCGTGGGGCTGAGGCTCCAAGGCTGCTGCTGTGAGAGGCCTGGGGAAGGCAGGGCAGGGAAGGGCAAGGGTTCTAGAAGGAAGACCGAAGCTGGAGACAGAGGCAGCAGCTGACAGCAGGTTGTCTGAAGACGGACAGCATCACCGCCATCTTAACCTGACTGGCTCTGATCCGGTTCTGTGCAGCGAGGACACAGAGCAGACCCGGGATCCTGCCAATGAGAGCATCCACTTACCAACGGGCCTTCAGCTCTCCTGGCACGCGCCCGCTGTCAGACCTTTTAACTCAGCCACAGTGTACGCGTGTGTTTGCACGGCTGCTCTGCGCCTGCAGACGCCACCCCGCAAAAATAATCAAACAGCTCTTTAAGTGATGCTCCATGCAGGGTTTCCATGGCAACGCTTTATGAAACAGCAGTGAGAACTTCGGTGGGCTCCTCTCGCCTCCCCTCCCCTCCCTGCCACAGAAATCCTCACTGGAAGAGGCTTTCAGCAAGGGCCTGGGTCAGCTGGACTGTGGGACCTTCAGCTTATATACCCTCCCCCTGCCTCAGTTTCCTCCCTTATAAGATGAAGGTGCTAACTGTGTCTATCTAGGATTGTTCTGAGGGTTAAACGTATGGGCGTATGTTGTTGGTGTGGTGGGTAGAATTCTAAGATGGCTTCCAAGAATCCCAGCCTTGGGTCCCACCTCTCACACCCCTCCTTCTGGGTATGGTGGCAGCCATTATTATGATGGGATGCTTCTCTCATGATTAGGCAAAGATATATGGCAAAGGGGAAGGAACCTTTGCACATGTCATTCAAGCCCCCTCCTTCTGGTTGGTGACTCTGAAGGAAAGGAAAACGAAGCTGTCCCCCATGGGCCTGACCCAATCTAGCTGAGCCCCAAGGGATCAGAGGTCAGCCATCAGAAGGGATCAAGGACTCTGCTGACCTTGAAGAAGCAAGTTCCATAGATTCAAAACCGAACCTTTTCCACAGTCCTCTGACCTGGAGAGAGGACGCTCTCCCCAGAACCTCCTGACAAGACCCTAGCCCCAGCAACACTTGAGGATTCTTGGTTTATGAAATCTTCAAAAGAGAACCCAGCCGAGCCAGCCGAAACTTCCAACTTGGGGAAGCCTGCGGCTATTTGCTTATGCAGGCCAGGGAGTATTTGTTACAAAGCAGTAGGAAGCTGATACACTTAGTATGGATTGCACGTTCATTCTAGAGGCTATCACACCTCCTGCCACAGGCCCTTAACCCCACGCTGCATGGGAGCTGCCCATCTGCCTCAACTCTCCCGTTGTCCTATGACCTTCTGACACAGGCACCCAGTGAAAGTGAGTCACAGCTTCACGTTCAGGATGACCCGGGTGTCAGATAGTGTGCGCTCAGGGTCAAAGTCACGGTAAAACAGAGTCTGTAAATGATGTCTCCTTGACCTTATGGCATTGTTGGCTTAATTGACAATGGAAGGGACCACAGGAGCCCTTCGTTCCACAAAGGTAAGATGTGCACACCCCACTCCTTCTCAGTCTTGAGTGCAGCACCAGGCAATCTACTCCTTAGAAATGATCCACTGTCTTCCTTCCCATCGCCGAAGCCCTCCCCAACACGCCAGGGGTGCCCTTCATGCTCCAGGCCCTGCTCCTCTTATACTTCTCTGACCAGCTGAGTCCTGGTTTCCTTGGGATGTAACCAGGTCTAGTACCACAGGTCCCACATCCTGGGAAACCAAAGCAGTTAACCTTGGTGGCCCCTTCCCCTCCTCTGGATGTCATTGACTCCCTCTGTGAGAGCTTTCAGGGGCTCTACCTCTCAGTCCTCCCACATTCCATGTTGGCTCTGGCTCTGTGGTATCTAAATGCTCAATGGCTCACAGCCCTTGGCTTTTTGCTCTAGCGTCAGCTCCTTCAGGAAGCCCTCCAGAACTGCCAGTGATGCGGCTCACAGCTCTCTGTGCCTCACCCTACTTGTTTCTGCACAGCACCATCCTCATCAAAATCATATGAGTATTTGGCTGCCCCCGTCCCCTGGTGGTCTGTGTCCCAGAAGTCAACTCATGTAGGCGGTGACTTCATCACTGCATGCTGGGTTCTAGTGATGTGGACAGATGTCAAATCAATGAACCAAGCTCTGCCTGCTGATTTGACTTTCTTCTTCTTTCTAAATTCCACTCCCCACTAACAGAGCCCCCTGGGTCTCAGTTGGGCTGTGGAGGTTGCTCTGCCTACCCCGACCCCTGGTCCACTTAGATCATACCTGGTGCTCCCAGGGTCATGCATTCTATCTGTCCTTCTCTGCTCAGGTTGTGGCCCTACCCCAGTCATTCTCCTACCACGATCAGGCCAGGAATCCCCAAAGGCCAACCTTTCAGTGGGTCTTCAGTATTGGAAACGATCTCTTCTCTGTCGGAGGTTTGAGAAATTTCTGCCTGTTTCCGGCTCCCCTCAATTATTCAGTACATAAGATCCTCCAGTGCTGGACTCAGGTGGATATTATCCGAGTGCTAGCTCAGAATTGGTTCTCCTTAATCCTGCAGGAATTTATGCTAGAATTGTGTGAAGTAGCCCGAGGCCAGAGACATGGGGCGGGGTGGAGGTCGTGGGGGGAGGGCAGGCAGACACTGGTCCTGCCCTCCAGGGGCTCAAGGTATGGATAGGCAAACCGGAGGGTATGATGGAAGTGGCTGGAGGCTGGTGGGAACACTAGGTAGGAAGGAGTGGGGGCCTTTTCTCATGCAGATGTCTTAGCCACCAGACTGGGCTGGGCAGTCAGCAGCCTCAACCTCCCTGAACAGGGCCCCTCTGAGGAGAGCCTGGCGCTTCCTTCTGCATAGCAGAATCAGCGCGTAGGATGTCTGGGAAGCACCCACTGACTGTGGAGATGCAGGCTTTACAGTGACTCTAGAACTGATGAGTCTTGGGAGGCAGCGATCCCCAGGAGGATACCCACAGCAGGCTGAGGTTTCTCATACCTGTCCTTAGCTGCTCCATGTTTGGGCCCAGATGATCTTTGAGCAGGACCGTTTCTGTCTCCTGCCCTTCTTTCCCATTAGGTGCCAGCACTGGGCCCAGAACTAAACACTGTCTCTATGCAACAGAGAGCAATATCCTTCCCCTGCATCCCCCACTCACCAGCTGGACTCTTAAAGACTGAGGATCAGAAGTGTGGCCGAAACAGCTCAGTTGGGAGAGCGTTAGACTGAAGACTGAGGATCAGAGCTCTATAGGTCAAGGGTCACCCTGTCCAGTCTTATCTCCTGTGTCAGCCCCTGCTGAGGTGTCAGAGGATTCCAGGCTTTCAGCTGGTGTGCTAGGCACCCTTCTGAGAGTCGGCTGCCTCCTCCAGCCTTGTCCCCACCCTTCCCAACTGTTACAGGCGTCCCATTAAGCCATGAATGGCTGTCTGGGTGGGCTCCCTACCAGCCTAGTGTGCTCTGTCCCACTGGGAATGCAATGGATGCCAGTGTCTCTGTGACAGGTTAGAAGGGGGTGGCAACGTCACAGAGAGATTCTAAGCCCAGTTCTGGAGTCAGACAGACCCAGACATTTACTTTGGCCGTATGACTTTAAGAAATACACCGCTCCTCTCTGATGATCCTCAGGGGCCTCATTTTCGCAGGTGTCTGGAGAACTGAATGATGTGGGTAACATAACCAACACCACAGATCCTAGTGTGGGCTCTGTAAAGGGGCCTGTAGCTGTTGAGGGTGGATGGAACAGACATCATCCCAGCAAGTTCCAGTGGTCTGAGCCAGAGAGGAGAAGGCAGAGGCTCCTTTGTTCAGGACTCCCACTGCAAAGCCAGGCAGCCTGGCTTACAACAGAGAGTTCCCCTGCGTGCTTCCTTCCCTCTTTGCAGGCTTCATCTAGATTTAATGAGGGTGAGAGGATCCGCCTGGGAGCAGCCCCTGGGGAGGAGAAGCGGGCTTTGTGTGGAGGCAGTATTGCTATTTGAGGGGGTTTGCTCTCTTACCCAGAAGGCTTTGGGGTTCTGGAAGTCATATCAAAATTTAATAGGGAAACTCGCGGTTCAGTCTGCACAAACCCACCGTCTCTACAGGATCCGGACATCGCATGCAGCCTGGGTTTCCAGAGGGGGTTTTAATGAGATTAACTTGACTTGCAAATATACAGCCGAAGTGGATGTAACACCACCTCTCTGTTCAAAGCCTTGAAGCTTCTCCTAGCAACTTCCTGGGAATTCTTAAGTCCTTGTCAAGACCCGCTGGGGCCCCTTAAACTGCCCCTTCTCTTTCCTCTTGTCATCCATCTCATAAGGTTCTTGCCCTCAGGACTTTCGCATGTGATCTGTCTCTTCTCAGATCAAGGAGATTCACTCCTTCATCTCCTTCAGGCATTACTCAAATGTCAGCTCCTCTGGGAGTTCTTTCCAGGTCCCTCCCTTGGGCTCAGCACCACAAGCCCTGGCCCTCACCTCCATGTCGCTGTCCATTTTTCTTCATGGAATTTCCAAGCATCTAACACATCCCAGGGGACATCTAACCACATCACTTATTTTTATCTAGAAGATTCCATAAGAAAGAGGGAGTCTGTTTCACTTATTTTGACCCTTAGTGCTTGGGGGTATACCAGGCATCTGTTTGGCCCTCAGTAAACAGCTGGTTTGTGCAGGACTGAAAGAGAGAAGGCCCCTCCCCTGCCCAAGAGCAGATGCTGCCATGGAAGGAAGAGAGGCTGGGCAAGGTTTCCTCCTCTTGGTCTACTAAATAAGATATTAGCCCCTTTTTCTGGAGACATGGTCTTTGACTGGCCTGTGGGCAGGCTGGCCACTGTGAGACCTTGAACTCCACCTGTCTCCTGCTCCTCAGTGCTGGGATTACATGCCCACATCACCAGGCCTGTGTTTTTATGTGGGTTCTGGGGCCCAGCCTCCAGTCCTCATGCTTTGAAGGCGAGCACGTTCCTGGCTCATCTGTCTCCCCAGCCCAGCCTGGCCACTTCTGCTCTGACAGCCCAGTGGAGTCTCAAGGAGCCTTCCCAGGTACTACGGCCTGGCTCCATTCCTAAACACTGATTTATTTGGTCTGGTATGAGGTCTAAGCACAGAAATATTTTTCTTCCTTTTATAATTTCCTTGGAGTTATAATTTCACACAAGAAACCATACATACTGTAGGTGTATGCTGATAAATTTTAGTATCCGATGTACAGACAACACAAATCTGCCTTCCCTCTTAATTAGTTTGCAACTGCTAGAATTTTAATTTCACACAAATGGAAACATATACTATTGTGATGGTTTAAAAAAGAATGGCCCCCATAAGCTCATAAATTTGAGTGCATAGTGACCAGGGCGGGGCACCATTTTAAAAGGTTAGAAGGATTAGGAGGTGTGGCCTTGTTGGAGAAAGTGTGTCACTGGGGGTGGACTCTGAGGTTTCAAAAACCCATGCCAAGCCCAGTGTCTCTCTCTCTGCTTGTGGATTAGGATGTAGCTCTCAGCTACTGCTCCAGCACCATGCCTGCCTGCTCTTATAGCCCCTGCTGTGATGATAATGGAATAAGCCCTTGAAACTGTAAGAAACCCCCCAATTAAATGTTTTCTTTTTTAAAAGTTGCCTTAGTCATGGTGTCTGTTCACAGCAATAGAACAGTGAGTTTGAGGCCAGCCTGGTCTACAGAGTGAGATCCAGGACAGCCTAGGCTACACAGAGAAACCCTGTCTCAGAAAAAAAAAAAAAAAGATATAGATAAGAGATAGATTTGAATCTACTCTGAAAAATAAAAGATAAAGAAATAATAGAATAAAAGAGTAGATTATTGAATCTACTCTAAAGAAAAAAGGAAGATATAGAGATAATAAGATAAAAGGTAGATTTTTTTAAAAGGGAAGGTATAGAAATGATAAGATAAAAGGTAGACTTCTGAATCTACTCAGAAAAGAAAAAAGAGAAAATATGGATATGATAAGATAAAAGGTAGAGTATATAAAAATGAGGTAGATCATTGAATCTACTCTGAAAAAAAGATATAGAAATAGTAGGATAAAGGGGTAGATTATTGAATTTACTCTAAAAAGAAAAAAAATAGAAGCTATAGAAATAAGATAAAAGGTAGATTTTTTAATCTATTCAGAAAAGAAAAAAGCAAAAGAGATCCATCTGGATCTCTGTGAGTTCAAAGCCACACTGGAAACAGTCAGGCATGGTGATACATGCCTTTAATCCCAGGAAATAATGGCAGGAAGCAGAAAGGTATATAAGGTGTGAAAACCAGGAACTAGAGCTGGTTAAGCTTTTAGGCTTTTAGCTTTTGAGTGCAATCCAGCTGAGATCCATTTGGATGAGGACACAGAGGCTTCCAGTTTGAGGAAAGGAGACCAGCTGAGGAATTGGTGAGGCGAGGTTAGCTGTGGCTGGTTCTGTTTCTCTGATCTTTCAGTGTTCACCCCAATACCTGGCTCTGGGTTTGTTTTTATTAATAAGACCTTTTAAGATTCGTACTACAGACCAAGGCAGCTATATGACAAGGACTGTGGTAGTTTGTAAAAAAGACCTCCATATGCTCATAAATTTGAATGCTTAGTAACCAGGGAGTAGCATTATTTGAAAAGACTAGAAGAATTAGGAGGTGTAGCCCCCCCCCACACCCCAAAAGAGTGGAAAAGACAACTCTTGTTTTGGGTCTCTGGATTTTTCCATCCAGGATAACTCATTTGAGATCTATCCATATTGTATGTATGTTGGCTGCTCTTCTTATTTATTGTTGACTAGTATTCTATTGAATGGACATACCACAGTCTGGTTATCCATTCACCTGCTTATGAGCATTTGCATAATTTCTGACTTTGGGTTCTTACAAGTAAAGTTAGCTGTAAGCATCTGAGTACACCTATTTGGGTGGACACACATGTTTATTTTTCTTAAGGTAACACTTGGGGTGAAATGCCTGAGTCATAGGGAAGTGTGTGTTTACTTATTTTTTTTTAAGACCAAACATTTTTGTCTTGGTGATTGGCTGTATTCTGTATTCTCACTGGCAGTGAATGTCTGTCAATGGGCACCAGGATTACTGAAGGTTCCCTAGGGTGTTCTGGGATTCAGTTGAGGTTCAGAACAACCACTTTGAACAAGACCTTCACAGTGGAAGTGGGACCAGGGAGTGAGCATCCCATTAGACTTCCTGGGTTCATATCTTAATTTCACCACATGTTGCATGTAGGACTTAATCCTCTCTATGTCTCACCTGTTCATAAGATGGGGTAACAACAATACCTACCTCCTGGGGCTGTGCTGAGAACATGCACATGGATGTGTGTAACATGGCCCATGGCATGGGGTCAACACTTCATCAGTGCCCAACACTGCCTTTCACCTCTGCCCTCCTTATACTTAGCAGAGTTTTGCAGATGTAATAATCAGATGGGAAAAACAAAAACAAAAATAACTGGGGCCAGGGGGGTGATGGCCAATCTAGAGCTTTACACACAAGTGTGAGAACCTGAGTGTGATCTCCAGAACCCTCATCAAAACAAAGCAAAACAATAAAAACCACCAAGGGTAATAGCACATCTGTAATCCCAGCCTGGGGGAGCTGGAGACAGCCCTGAGGCTCGCTGGTCCAGCAAGCCTAGCCTACTAGGAGAGGTCTGTGAGTTTCTGTTTCAAGAAACAAGGTAGATGACACCTGAGAAATGGCACCCAAGGTTGACCTCTATCTTCTGCATGCACATATGTTCAGGTACCCACACACACACACACTGGAGAGAGGTTGAAAGGGAAGGAGAGAGGGAGGGAAGGAGGAAGGGAGGGGGGAGAGGGGGAGCCCGGCAGAGCTCCCAGAATCCTCCAGGTTCTTCTACTACAGGTTCCACACATCCCTTGACATGTTGCTGGCACTCAGCACTCGACTCCTAACCTGGTTCCTGCCCCTCCAGTTGAAGCCTCCTGTCTTCGGTCTACTCCCTCCTTGTGAAGTCAAGGGGCTTCCTGGCTGCAGAAGGGTGAGGGACACCGGGACGCCTGGGTTTATCTTGGTCTCCATCCCTAACTAGTCAGATGATGGGAGAAAGGTCACTGGTTCTCAGAACTTCTTTTCTTGTTCAACCACTGGCCCACTTCCCAGGAGAAGCCACAGAGACCTTAACAGAAGCTTGGGGAGTAATGTGACAAGTAGCACACAGGTGACATCAGGAACCTCTCACTAGTGTTCTTTGAACCTTGAAGGTGTAGAGGCGGAGAGGGCTCCATGGCCAGGGCGGCTCCTCTGGCCCCTTGCTTTTGCCAAGCGAAGTCCATGAACCTTCAGTTGGAGGCACCGAGCTTGTCATGAACTTTTCCCACCCTCACCCTCTTCCCTTTGGTCCTCTTCCCATTCCCCACTGAGGACTTCTTGGGATGAGTCCTGATGAAGAGCTTGGACTTATGGTACCATGTCCTCTCTGATTAGTGCCGCCTTGTCAGAGCCTGTCATGTCTGGCTTTCTCACCGTCTGGCTCTGAGATGATGCCAGGAACAAACACATGCTATGCTTAGCACCATAAACACAAAGCCACCACAAGGAGGCAGAGGGTCATGCTGGAGGGTCCGCTTAAGGGCAAGGGGTCCTCTCCTTTCCAACCTACACTAGGCAAGGCCGTACCCCAAGGGTGACAATGAAGGATGTCTTTCTACCTAAACCAGCTGGGCACTGTTCAAAGGGTTCTGGAGCTGGGGGATGCCTGCTTCAGGACTTCTTATCTAGTATTCAGCTAACATCAGAAACCCAGGCCCAATAGTACACTGACCCCTCACTTAATAAATGTAGGCAGGGATGGCTACTCAATATGCAGGGCCCAGGGCCCGGGACCCAGGGATGCGTGGGACCAACTTGTTTAAAACATGGCTATGAATTCCAAGATGGCAGCATTAGGGCATGGGACCACACAAGGCCCTTGGTACCCTGGGTAACCACTCAGATTGCCTATGCAGAAAGCTAGTCTCAGTGCTGACAGCCACATCAACCATGGGATAAAGACCAATAAGGGACCTGGGGGACAGTTCCTGCCTAGAGCAGCTCATGGTCTGGTGGGTGTCATGGGAGCTGGGAACAGGAAGTAGCAAGAAGGGACAGCATCCAGGGGATCCCCTGGCCCATTCTGGATGGTGGAAGTCGCACACCTGCTCTGGGCCGGCAAAAAGAGGTCGGAGATGACTTCTAAAAGGAAATGTTGCAAGATCTGAATCTACAGGAACCCCTGACCTTCCAGGGAGTTCTCTCCTCTGTGAAGTCAAACCGCGGGCTCTGGTGTCAAGGACAGCTTCCCGGCAGCCCTTCTGTCGCATGGCAACCCTTGACAATCTGAGTCCCTCCTGCACATGCTTGGGCAGCAGCAGCAGCAGACAGTTTCTGCCCTTAAGATGAAATCCTCCAAGGTACAGGCCACAGCACGCGAACTCTCGGCTCAAATCCTAATTTCTAAATATGCCAGTGTTTAAGACCAGATCATCCACAGGGGAGGCTGGCATGTGGTGGAAGTGCCCAGCCAGCAAGGAAGCCTAGCTGACGCGTACACTGCAGCTTCCTGACGGAGGTACGTGTTATTCTGCGTATGCAGTGTCCAGTGATGGGAAAATCTTTGCTTGGACTGTGAAAAAGCAGTCTCGCCAAGTTGAGTCCACTGGCTGGGGTGGGAGCTGAAGCGGGGAGGAAGTAAGGGAGCTGAGGAAATAAGAGCTTGTAGAGAATAGAAGCTGGGGGTGAAAGAAGGAAGGAGCGAGCGCTGAATGGGTCAGAGGCTTCAATTCATGGGTGTTTGGAAACAAGAAAAAAATGATTGAGTAAATGGTTTCAGCAAATGCTTCAAGCCAGGGCAGGAATTGCTCGCTGAGTGGGAACGGATACTTTGGTGACAGTTTAAAAGGCAGTGGAGAGTGCCGTGAGAGCGTGCCTGTCTCTGGGAACAGATGCCCAGGGTATAGCTGTGAGCCACGTCTGTATTCTTGTTTAGCACCAGGTGGCTTGGGCAGCCCTGTGGAGTAGCACCGGCCTTTAAGCGGGAGGACAGGTTTAAAGACTTTGCAAGGTTCTGTCTCTTTGGGGAGAGGCTGAGGAGGGTGTGGCATCTGCAGGCCTGGGGAGGCCTCTGCAGCTTCCAGTCACTTGCCCGTGAATGTTGGTCACCGCCGTGGGAGGAGGCGCCAAGGCAGGAAAATTGACTTTAATATTTCATAAATGGCTCCCGTCTGATATTTATTGAGTCATTAAAGGTCTGAAGAGGTCACAAAAAACATTTATTTTTTTTCCTCAAGTACATACTCTTCTAATTTTTTTTTAAAGACAGGGTCAGGAGCCCAGGCTGGCCTCCAACTCATTCTATAGCCAAGGATAACTATGAACACCTGGTCTTCCTGCCTTCATCTCCCACATGCTGGAATCCTAGGCACGCCTCAACATGTCCACTCTTTGAGTTATGTAATAGGAAATATGATTTAAAAAAAAAAAAAAGATGCCTAAGCGGGGCTGGGGAGATAGCAGTTAAGGGCACTTGCTGCATACACACAAAGACTTGTGCTGAATTCCCAGCACCCACATAAAAGTCAGGCTTGACCACATGGGAACCTGTAACCCCAGTGCTTAGAGGCGGGGAGGGGCAGAGAGGAGGATTGCTGGGGTTGCTTGCTGCCCTGTTTCCAGGTTCAGTGTGATGCCTGTCTCAGGAGAATAAGAGTAGGGTGGAGAGTCATAGAACAGGACACCCAGTGCACGCACAAAGGCATGCACATCCGTATGTGCACACCCACCTGAGCAACACACACACACACACACACACACACACACACACACACACACACAAGAAAAGAAGGGTAGGAAGGAGAAAGACAGGAAGGGAGGGAGGGAGGGAGGGAGGGAGGGAGGGAGGGAGGGAGGGAGGAAGGAAGGAAGGAAGGAAGGAAGGAAGGAAGGAAGGAAGGAAGGAAGGAAGGAAGGAAGGAAGGAAGGAAGATTGAGAATTTGGGCAATCAACTCAACACACCCTTTAGCAGAATTCCCAGGATCTTCACCCACAGAGGTGTCAGGTATGGCCGGGTGGGGATATCACACAGCACACCTGCACCCACAGATGAGCTCAGCTTCCAGTGCTCCTCCCCCAGACCTACCTCTATCTTTACAGCCTTCCTTCTTTTTCCAGAGATGCCACTTTCTCTCCTCTCAACCCCCACCTCAAACCTACTCCACAGGTCCGCAAACATGCCTCCGGAGGACTTTCTAGTGCCATCATTAAAACAAGCTGCCTCTCTGTGACCAGCTGGGTGCTAAGCAGGAAGTTAGAGCTTCCTGCAGGGCAGAAGTGTCACCAGGGCCAGGCCAGGTGGTGTGAGTGCTTCAACCCAGTGCCTCCTCTGGGGCAATGGGTCCCTGAAAGACCCAGACTGTACTCTTGGGCTTCACTCCAGCAGCTCTTTCAGACCTCTAGCCTGTGAAGGAGGATCACTGTGGAGCAGTATATACAGAGAGAGTGGGGGTGGAGCTGGGGAAGAGGGCAGGGTGGGGGTGGGGCTGGGGAAGAGGGTGGGGGGAGGGATGCAGCATCGGAAAGCTCCATCAAGGTCAGCAGAGTCTCAGAAGGATGACCTTCCTCTCTGGATGGATTTCTGCAGGAGCCCAGAAGCCCAAGTGAGACTGTCCCTGCTGGAGCATGCTCAGATGCCAAAGCCTGGGCACCACCCACACCTACTGTGTCCCTGTCCCTGTCCCCTTCCCCAACCTCTGGTTAGATGCCAGAAGCAAGGAAGATCTAAATTCACAGAAACAGAACTCCTGGAAAGTCTATAAGGAAGAGTCTAGATGAGGTTAATTGAAGTAGGAAGGCTCACCCTAAATGTGGGTGGCACCATCCCTGAGCTGGGGTCCTGGATTGAAAAAAAAAAAAAAAAGAAAGAAAGAAAGAAAGAAAGAAAAAGTAAGCTGAGCACCAACATTCCATTCCCTCTGCTTCCCGACTGTGGACACTGTGTGACCCCACTGCTTCAGGCTCCTGCCACCACAGCCTCCCTGCCACGATAAGATTTTAACCCCAAGTTATGAGTCGAAATAAAAGCTTCCTTTCTTAAGTTGCTTTTTGCCATAGCAACGAGAAATAATTTAATATCCAAGAAGCAGCTCATGCCTGAACACAGAGGAGCAGACAATTCAACATCCCCTTCCCCGTCCTGCCTGCCAGGGCAAAACAGATGTTTGCCCAAAAGAGCAGCTGGGTCCTCCCCAGAAGGAAGGTGGCTGCTTCTCAGGCGTTTCCTTGTCTATTCAGACTCGGTGTGACTGAGGAGGGACCATTTGCTCGCACATGCCTGGAGTCATTTAGCAGGTATGTGGCAAACTCTGGAGTGTAATAGAGATCTATGTAAGTTAGGCGACATGCTGGTCACCAGAATCCATGCTGCTGCTCTCTGGAGCCAGCCATCTGCACCACCACATCATTTTCCTGCACCACCCCAGCCTCAGTTTCCTCAACAGTGAGATCAGGCCGGTAATGATAGGACTGCTGGGGGGATTAATTGGGATAATGTGCGGTGAGGAGCTTGGCACAGTGTCTGGCCAGCTGAAACACTACGCAAATGAGCGCCACAGTCATTATCAGGGCCATTATCATCGTCATTACGACAGCCCTTGTGGTGTCTGAGGCAATGGTTCCGAAGTGGCTGGCGTTGAGGAGGACCATGGCCAAGGACACTTTCTGGAGAGGCAAGTGGCTTGGGGCTAGCGATTAACATGCAGTGGCAGGTCTACACCTGTCTTGGTTCTCCCTGGAGGCCCCACATGGGCCACATTAGCAGTGACCTTGAGATCCCAGGATGGGCAGAAGTGGCCTCGTGGAAATGAATGCTCACGGCCCATCTTCCTCCAACCTCTCAGATGTTTATGGATGGGAGGATTGCTGGAGCCTCCAGCAGTACAGAGCCAGGCTTGAGCCTCCCTCCCGATGCCCCAGAGTCAGCTTTTGTGTGAAGCTGGACACATCCTGATAATCTTCCCACACTGCACTGTGTGGGAGTAGGAGCAGGGATACAGGCTCCCAGGCAGCTCCAGGACTCGCATCCCTGAAAAGGGACGTTCCCCTGGAGCTCAGCGGAGAGATGCTTACTCGAAACATTTTAGAACACTTGGGAAGGCAGACTGGGTCCCACCTCCAGCTGGAAAAGTGGCATCTACTTGGAAAGATGCGGGGGACAGTATATTTCCCAGAACCCCAGCCTCCACCTGATGCCCTCTGCCACTTAGCTTCTCCAAGGGTCCTGGGAGTCATGGAGTTTGGTGGCATGCTCTAGCTCTACAAGATGTGTGAAAGCAAACTGGATGCTTGATGCTTCTTCCTGCATAGGAAGCAAAATTTATGATGTCTACCTTCCAGCCATAGATACTACCTCGGGCAGCGTCTTTCAAGGTCACTGCTTGGGAGCAGACAGCAAGACTACATTCCTGAAGACCACTCTTAAGTTTGGTGATCCCTAGCCAGGAGCAGGGCAGGAGGGTTGGGCAGATCTATAGGGACTCATCGGAGCCTCTGGATGGCATTCAGGGTGGTGCAGACGGGCAGGGCTTGAGAAAGGGGTGAAAAGTGAGTTCAACCAGTCTTGGAAGCTAAGCAGGGACTGGCTTGGTGAGAAGGTGGATGGGAGTAGAGGAGAAAAGGAACTGGACAGGACTGGCCCAGCCCTGCTGCACCTGAGTCAGGGTCAGCTCCAGCCTCACCTCTCAGCATGGTGCTATGTAGCCAGTGCTACCTGAACTCACTGGAATGCCTTTATTTAATGGCTATTTATTCATAGTTTTCCGTTTCGCACTGTGGCTGGCTTCATAATAACTCCACCTAGATATGTCTATCCACGTCCCAGTTACCAGACCTAGGAATGAGATGGTCCGTGCTAAGAACCCCGAAGCTATAATTAATGGACTTGAGATGGGGAAGGTGCCCTGGGGTTATTCAGATGGATCCTACTTGGATCCTTTGGAGGAGGTAGGATAATTAGAGAATTCAAGTGAATGGTTGAAGATGTGACCTTAGCATCCAGTTTGAATTACTTGGGAGTGCCACAAGGCAAGGGGATGTAAACATCCAAGAAGCAGAAAGGGGACCAAATATGTTCCCCTCTGAGCCTCTCTAAGAAACCAGCCCCACCCATACTGGGACCTCAGCCTGGGGGGGCTGATCTGGGGCTTCTGGCCTCAAACTAAAAGAGACTACATTTGTGTTGCCCTCAGCCACCCAACTGATAGAGATTCGTTTTAGTGGTAAGAACAAACCAAGAGTGTCACATGAGCAGCCGAGGACTTGTCCCCTGATGCTTCCCATCCCAGTGCCTAGCCACCCATTATGACCTCAACCCTGCCTGCCTATAAACCTCTCCTCAACCCGACACCAGGCTCAGGCAGACCAGAACCCAGCATTTACTATCTGCCTTAGGAGGCAGTGGGCTGACTGGAATGGCCTCCAAGGTATTCATGAATTTGACGTGAGAGAGAGGACATCTCTTTCCACTGCAGAGATCAAGCAGGACCCTTGCAAGGAGATGGGGATTAAAAACAGCTTGGAGAGACTACCCTGTCTCTCACTGTTCACCCATCCCTGTAGATACAGTTCAGGGCTCTGCAGGTCTCTGGTACTCCCAGGTTGCCCTTCGGCAGGCTCCAGCCAGTGGAAGGACAGTGCCCTGAGGGCGGTGGGGGGTGGGGAGCTGTAGTTTGACGCCTTTTTGTCACTGTAACCAAACACCTGACAGAAAGCAACTCACGTGAGGAAGGGCTTGTTTTGGTCTGTGGTTTAAGAGAGCAGAGAACATCATGGAGAAGGCGTGGCAGAACTGGCTGCAGCACCGTGCGGCTGGGGCTCCTCACATACTGGCAGATCAGCGGTAAAGCAGGGAACACCGGGGTTTGCTGTTCGGGACCCAGTCCGTGGGATGGTGCTGCCACATTCAGGATGGATTGTCCCTCCTCAGTTCGACCTCTCTGGAAGCGCCCTCACAGACACACCTAAAGGTGTATCTCCCAGGCGATTCCAAGTCCCTAAAGGTGTATCTCCCAGGGGATTCCAAGTCCCATCGAGAAGATGAAGCTGAACCACCACAGAAGTGAGAGCAGGCAGCTGCCTGAAGACACTTTTCTTCTCACTGAACTCTTACATGCAAGAGACCCAGGAAACTGCACTCAGTTCAAGAGAGCCCTTAAAGGGACAACCATGTACCAGTTAGGGCTCAGGAGCTGGCTGAAGACACAGGGGTCTCACATGGGAGGAACCTCCCCCATGCTTAAAGGGTGGGTACTCCCTCTAGTTTGGGAAGGGGACATGGACCAGATCAGCCCTCAGAGAAAAGGCTGGACCCTTTGTAGGTCAAACATAGACAAGGTGAGAAGAGAGAGCCGGGAAGGGCTGGCACTGTGGACTCTCTGGCATTGGTGCAGGCTGAGGAGCTTGGGCATGTGGCTGTGGCTTCTCGTCTTCCAGTCTAGCCAAAGTCCACAAAGCTAACAGCCCCAAGCAATGGCTGGGATCCTGTAAACACATATTATTCATTTGCCTACTTTAAGGGCAGCTTGTAAGTCTTTCTTTGTGTGTGTTTTCATCAAGAAGTAATCTTTACAACCACCAAAAAAAATGTCCAATAACATTTTTCTCCCTTGGCAAACATCCTCCGTATATCAAAGGCTCAAATACACAATGCAGAGGCTCACAGGGCCAGGTGCTGGCAGTGGCTTTAAAGCAGCCTGCAAGAGCTGTCTGTGGGTCATGTGGGCCCGTACAGATCTCACGTGGCTCCCAAAACTGAGAACTCCACTAGCAGAAGGGATTCCTCCTGCCCTTTGCTCATTCCGCCTTTCTTCTGAGCCTGCTTCTAAAACCAGGGACCATGCTGGGCAACAGAGGCACAAATACAAGCAGATCAGGAGTTAGCTGTATTGCATAGACTGAATACCCTGCATGCCGGAGCCCATCAAAACTTGGCAGACGCTGGAGGTGACTATCTCCATTTCATAGATGAGGAAACCGAGACCTGGAGACATTTAAGTGGACTTCCTGTTGTTTTGAGCCTTGATCAGTGGCAGAGAAGATTTTGTTGCATGTCTCCTCCATGGGAGCAGCATCCCCAGGTCAAGAGATAAACACTGCCCACCACAGCACAGGCTGGGTACACAGCAGCCCTGAGGACAATACCAGCAGAAGTATGAAAATGAACTCAAGGACCAGAAGGGACCACAAGGACTCCTATGCTGCACAGCAAAGTCACTGGGTCCCAGAAGTTTCTAGAAGTCTCCTGAGGACTAGCACCATTAGCATCTGCATCTCTGGCTCATTTGAATGACTCTTCTCTCTTGAGTGTCTTGCAAGACAAAGGACAACAGTATCCCAGATGATGCCACCACTGTGAGCTACACACGATGCCCAAGGATCCAAGGATCGGGCTGGGTGGGCCCAGCTCAGCTGGACCAGGCTGGGCACTCCTCACTGCTAGAGCTCCACTCATCTGCCCAGAGCCAGACAACTCCAGCCTGACCTGCAGAAGCCAGTACAGGCTGGGTGCAGAGAGGAGAGGGAGGCCCACCATGTATACCCCCAGCTTACAGTCGATCAGAGAGGGCCTGGCCCCTGAAGTGCCACACCCTGACCTGATCTCCAAGTATGATGGCTCCGGGGACACCCTTCATATGTTCTGCAATCTGCTCACCAAGGGACGGTAGTGGCTTGAGGGTCCCGTCCATCAGTACTCCTGTCAATCTTTTGTGAGCATGGTTCTCCGTGGCACACACAGCCACAAGGGCTGGGATAGCTGCATCTGTGTATGGATTGACTTTCTCCCGAATCAGAGTTGACAAAGACTTTGTTTGGCTCATGACTCTATCCCTAGTACTCACAGGATCTAGAATACAGTAACTGCTCAGCAAGTGCATTTCAAGTAAATGGAGGGACCCATCTGAGTACATTAGGACATGCAATCAGGGGCTGGAGAGGTGGCTCAGAGGTTAAGAGCACTGGCTACTCTTCCAGAGGACCTGGGTTCGATTCCTAGAACCCACATGGCAGCTCACAACTGTCTGTAACTCCAGTCTCAGGGGATCCAACACCCTCACCCTTGCACAGACGTGAATACAGACAAAACATCAATGCACATAAGATAAAATCTTTTTAAAAAGGACATGAAATCAGAGCCCTTCCCCTCCCAAATGCTCACACACACTGCATAAATCAAGGGATCTCTGACACAATGTCTGGCTGCCCAGATCCAAGATTCCTTCTATGATAAATTCCAGACAACCAAGATCTGGCTTGCTCTAAGTACAGGTAACTCCACACATGGAGACCGTCCACATGTGCTATGTAAGTGACCACCTGTGACCTCACCTCCCCAGTGGGCCAAGGATTTATGGCCAACAAGGCTGCTTCCATCACACCTGTGGACACTCTCACTGTGCCTGGCAGTAGTCCTGCCCCGAGTATGCCAAGCTGGATTTGAGCTCTGATGGCCTCCAGACAGCAAGAAGCTCAGCTTCCATTCTCCCCTGCTGTCACCTCTCCCGCCTCCAAACTTGGCTAATGAGGATGCTTGACTTCACACGCTCGCCCCAGCGACTCCACAAATGTCATTCAAGATCCATCCTGGAGTCCAGATGCACTGGGCACTGGATTTTAAATGAAAAGCTATATCCTTGCACATCTCATTTCTCAACTTTTTCAAAAGCAACAACTTGCCGGTACTTCTGGGGTTGGGTCATGGGACCAGGGTCACTGTCTCTTTAGAGAGGACCTGCCTGGGAATCTCAGGGTGTGGATAGTTCAGGGTTCCATTTGCCACACTGGGACCCAGGAAGCAGCTTGGCCGGTTCTGGGCCTGAGTGTGGAGTGGAGCACAGGGACACTAGCTTCACTGGGAAAGAGAGGGGAGGAGGGAAGGAGGAAGAAGGAGGAAGGGAGAGAGAGAGGGAAGGAGGGAGGGAATGAGAATGTGGTTTGTGTTGGAGTGTAACTTTTACAAGCCTGTGTATCTTGGTTGGCTGTGCTCCAAATCTCAGACTTATGATACAGGGGCAACAAGGACCCTGGAATCCACCTGCCCAGGGCCAAAGCCCAATGCTGCCATGAACTAGCTGTGTGGCTTTGGACAACTTCCTTCACCTCTCCGAGCTTCAGTTCGAAGCAAAGCACCTGGCATTCAGCAGTGGTTTTTAAAATTCCTCTAATTCCTTGGAGTCCCTGATATTCCTGTGTCTGCTTGTGTCTCTTTCCAAATCGGTGAGATTCTTGTAGGCAGCTGGGCAGATGGAGCATGTGACCCGGAGCCAGGAAGAACCATTATTAGGGACCTTTTAGTGGCCATGACGGTGAGCCTCAGCAGCCAGGCCCCAGGCTGCTTTAGGAGCTCAGACTCCTGAGGAGGACCTGGTTGTTCTTGGAATGAAGTCATAAAACTACCTCAGAAAGAAACCACAGATGCAGAGAGCCACATTTGGCACCATTGGTCCTCAGGGATCATCTTGGAGCAAAGCACTCTCTTAGCGTAGGTAAACTGAGGACTAGAGGCCACAGGCTCCTTCCTTGCTGAGGCCTGCAGTTGGATGAAGAGAAACTATGGCAGAGTATAGGGGTAATTCAGGTCTTCCAGCCCTCTGGTCAGACAGAAAAAAAGTTTGGAAATGTACAGCCAAACTGGCTAGGAAGGCACTGAGCATGGGGTCTGGTACACAGTAGGTGCTTAATTCATGAGAGGCACTTTGGTTTTTTCCTTACCTCTGTCCAATCAGCCCTTACTTTGGCTCCTCCATCACTCTGTTCATTCTCAATGCATGAGCATCTGAGACTCTAGACCACAGTGCTAAGCCTATGCTTCCTGGAAGCTTCCAGAGAGCTCAATACATATGCACAAAGGTACCCTCATCAACTCTCTTATTGAGGATGAAGACAGGAAAGAGGATGGAGAAGCAGAATTTGGCCTAGGCCTTCTGAGAAAGTGATACAGGAGTTAAGATCTGAAGGGAAGGAGGCTTTTCCAAGGCAGGGACTGTCTTACGCAAAGGCCAGGCTGTGGAGGCATCACCCACTAGGTGAGGCGGCTGACCCACAAGGGGAAAGGAAAGAAAAGTCCTAGGAGACCATCCAGGAGTGTGGACAGGATATTGAGGGCTCAGGAGAGACTCTCTGGGGACTCTAGCAAACTTCATTAGGTGAAGGGTTCAAAGGAAGCAAAGGACGCTGTAGAGGGACCTGGGGCCAATGCAGTCTGAGCACGTCACAGCTACAGGCCCGGATATGTGTTCACTCTGCTCTCTCTAGCCTCCACCCAACTGCTGCAGCCCTGACTCCCAGCTGCCAGGCTCAACATCAGATCTCTGCATCACCGCCCACCTCTCTGTGGGCCTTATCCTCAGGAGTACGTAGCCTTGGCTCTAGCTGCTCTCAGTCACCACCCACAGACATTCACAGTCACTATCCCCTTAACTGGTCTGTTCCCTCTCTGGCTGCAGAGGAAGCCCTCAAAGCTCTTGGTGGCCTCCTACAGCTGTCTGCAGTCACCATGCCAATCACCTGAAATTTCCATCCTTATTTGGAAGGAAGGCTTCCTCAAGACTGGTTATAGCCTCTTCAAGACCTCCCAAAGGACTTAGGTTCAATTCTACTCATCTAGTGCCTGTGTGGGGACGAGGACCTGGGCAGCACCCTTTCACATGCCTTTTCTCCTCTAACCTCACAAGCCCCCGGGTTTTCATTTGTTCATCATGTATTTCTGGCCTGAGTCAACCCTTCCCCTTGGGCTAGGTGCCAGGGACACAATGAGAACTAGAGGTAGGCAGATCCCCAGCCTCTGAGAGTTCTCAGCCCCTTTGAGAAGACAGTGACCGTTGAGTGACAGCACCACCATGTTATCCTAAAATAGAGCAGGGGTGCTGGGAGATGGCTCCATTGCTAAAATGCTTGTCATGCAACTGTGGTGATCTGAGTCTCTGACCCCAACATCCACATAAAAATGCTGGGTACGGTGGTATGGAGCTACATCCCTAGAGCTGGAGGGGTGGAGGCAGGTGGATGCCTGGAGCTTGCTGGACAGCTCATCTTGCCAAATCAGTGAGCTCCAGGTTGTGATAGTATTGGTTACCTTTTCTCCAAAAATAGGGCAGAGAGTGATAGAGCAAAACACCTGACTTCAGACCGTTGACCTCCCCACATATGTGTGCATGCATGGAAACACACACACACACACACACACACACACACACACACACACACACACACACACACACACGAAACATGCCTATGAAGCCAAGGCAGCCAAAGAAGGTGCCTGGGGAGAGGAACTTAGCTAAGTAAAGGGCACAGCTGTTTTAGGGTGGAGGTTAAGGACATCCCTCAGGCAGAGGGGGGACCAATGAGTGAAACCTGGGAGGTGGAGGTGCTGGGATCAGCCAGAGAGGCCCAGGAGGGGTAGCTTGGCCAAGCTGACTGGGAATCCTGTTGAATGGGCTGTCAGGAGCAAGAGTGAATGCATTGAGGCAATTAATGGGGCAGCCAGGTGAAAAAGGATGGAGCCCGGGGCAGCAAGGATGATGGAGAAAGCAGGCTGGTGTGGGTAATAAGGAGGAGACAAATGGGACTAGGAGAGGCTGGAGTTTCTGACATGAGCAGAGGGTCTAGCCACTGAGCTGGGAGCTCAGGAGGAGGGCAAGGGCGGGAGGATTTGGAGGACAAGCAAGTGGCCTCTCTGCCACCAGTCTACACAGCAGCTCTGTGCCCGAGGCTTGGGGTCTGAAGCCAAGCTCTGCATTCAAATCCTGGCCTTCTACCTTTGAGCTGCTTGCCCCTGAGCAAGTTACTGAACCCTCAATGTTCTCATTAACAAAATGTCAGAGGGAGGGCTTACCTATCCTGCAGCCTCTGGTCCTCCAGAACCTGAAGCGAGTTGACTGTACCTACTACAAACCCAACTTGGTTCACAGAACCTGGCAGAGGCTTGCAGAGCTCCTGTTGAATGGCTGAATAATGGATGTGCTGGGGAAGTGGCTTCTGGGATGTCAAGTAGATCTGGGGAGCAGAAAGCATGTGGAGAGACTGGAAGAGACAGTCTGGGGACGGAGATGGCTCAGTCGGTAAGGTGCTTGCTTTGCAGGTACAAGGACCAGGGTTGAATCCCCAGAAGACACAAAGTCGAATGTGGCAATGGGAAAACAGGGGCAGGTGGTACCCTAGAGCTCTCTGGCTGAGCCTCTTCAGTGGGTTCCAGACCCACTGAGAGATCCTGTCTTAAGAAAAGAGAATGGACAGCACCTGAGGAAGAATATCTGAGGTTGTTCTCTGGCTTCCACAGGCTTGTAGACACATGCGCATGCTCACATATGCATACACACACACATGAACACACACAAACAGAGACACACAAACGACTCACCCTGGGGAGACATCAAGGTCTGGAAGGCTTCTTGAGTATTTGAGCCGAAGAGTCATTGGGGTGTATGGGATAGAGTGAGGAATGGTGGGGCCTAGGACCCCAAGGAGGATGAGCTGAAGGATGGGTAGTGTGGAGGCAGGAGGGTCTTTTAGACAGTTCCCACAGCAGCCCAAGATTTGAGAGGTCTCTGTGTCTCCTTTTCCACTTCTGGAGCATGGCCATGCACTGTGAAGGTGCTCTGGGGCTATCCTCAGGGCATTGCCTGCCCAGCTGCCTCCCACCTAGCTCCACCTACCCCACCACTTCCCACTTCAAGCAAAGAAGATCACTGACTATGTAGAGTATAATGGCAGAATCTGAAGATCAATTTCCAGATCTGGTTTGCGACTATGTGGCCCCCGTTTGGGTGGGACCTGGTCCCCCACTGTGTTTACTGCCTTTGCCTTTCTCTTTCTACAGCAGAATAAGGAAGGAGATTGCTATGGTCAAGGCCAAAGTGAGCTCTTGTGAAGTGTGGGTCACAATTGCTGTTCCAACTGGTCACCATGCCACTGCACCAGATAGGGTATCTTGGGGCAAAGGGTCTCTGGACAGGAGATGAAGGGACCCTGAAGAGAGAGGGCATTCCTGTGTAGCTGGTTCCAGCAGCAGAAGGAACATGTCCATCTTGAGGGCAGAGGGATAGTGCCACCCAATAGTCGGGGCTGCTAGAACAATCAAGAAATTGGGGCCCCTCTACTCCCGAGTCAGAATGGAGCAACGGGGTGGAACTCTGTGATCTCAACCCCACCACCCCACCAGGGTTCTCCCTCAGATGTGAAGCCACCAGGGATCCAGTAAGTGTGGGTTCTGACATCCTCAGTGTGGCTCAATTCTGAGGTCTGTATTTCTATGCAGCCCTCATCCACACTCCAGCTTTGGGTGTTTGGACCACAGCGGGAATAGCAAGGAAGCAATGTTGGAATTACGGAGGACCAAACGTTTTAATTTTTGAGACAGTCTCAGATATCTCAGGCTTACCTCAGACTCTCTTTTTTTTCCCCCTCAGGATGATCCTGAACTCCTAATCCTCCTGCCTCCACTTTATCTCATGCTAGGATTACAGGTGTGTACCACCATACCCTACAATGCTGAGATTGAGCCCAGGACTTCCTGACCCCTTGGAGGTGCTCTAACACCTGAGCCACATCCCTCAGCCTTACATTTGTTTGAAAAAAAAAAAAGAAAGAAAGAAAAGAAAACCTCCCCAAAGAACTCTTGAGCAGAACCCCCATGCAAAAGGCAGATGACGCTAATATGACAGTACCGCAGACGCGCAAATGTGTTCTGTTTGCTTATTATAGAAACTGTCAGTGGAAACAAGGCAGTTTGGACAAAGACAGGAGTCTGATGTTAGAGCACTCACTGCTCTCAGGATCCGCCATACTCAAACCAAATTCATACGGTAGCTGAATGCCAAGGCATTAAGACTGTACCT
Source organism: Peromyscus maniculatus bairdii (assembly GCF_049852395.1). Taxonomy (NCBI): domain Eukaryota; kingdom Metazoa; phylum Chordata; class Mammalia; order Rodentia; family Cricetidae; genus Peromyscus; species Peromyscus maniculatus. The sequence goes on along the minus strand of NC_134853.1, from coordinate 146,597,720 downwards.
GCTGGGGATGGAGGACTGGAGAGGCTGCCTGGAGGCTCCGTTCAGAAGGGACCATGGGGCTGGCCGCCACTCTCTCTCCATGGGTACTCAGAGCTCTAGACAGCCTTCCTTCCCCATCCATCTCACCTCTCCCTGAGACGACAGCCTAGAGCCAGGCTTTCGGGGTTTGAGGGATGCGAGCAAGCGTAAGGGAAGCTGTGAACAATTGCTCTCACACACTGGAGTATGAAATGCAGGGGAGGGGGGGGGAGTTGCTAGTTAGTGCTTTGGCAGTGGGGGAGGACAGGAGGGACTGATCTGGGCCAGGGCCTGAGGCAGCCTGGGCTCCTCTGAAGGGAGGCAGGCCTTGGCAACCGGGTAGAAGAGCCTCATCTGTTGGGAAGGCATCCTGGCTGGCAGTTGCGGGGTGCAAGGGGAAAATCTGAGCCATGGAGCCGGAGGACCCGAGTGAGAATTCTGGGTATTAGTTGTTCACTGTGTGTCTCTAGGTAAGTCATTTGGCTTCCCTGGGCTTTGGACAGGGAAAAGTGATAGGTTTGTGTTTCAGGAGATTTAAATGGGATGTGTCTGAAAGCACCAACTCAGTGGTACAGGTGTCTTTGTTTTCCTCGAGGTGGGGGTCAAAATCCCCAGGCCTTGCTTAGTCCTTCTCCCTTCCAAGCCAGCAGTGCTCACCTGGAGCCTAGATCCTCCCTGACACACACCCCAGGGGAACACAGTAGACATGGTCTAACCTAGGCTCTAGGGAACACCAACACCATCAACTGCTCCCTTCTGAGCTGTTCTCCGCTCCACCCTTGATCATGGCACTTAACACTCTGGCTGAATTGTGCCAAGAATGGGACCAACTGCCTCATCGCCTGGAGTTCCAAACAGGCCAAAGGATTCCTCCTTTACCTCGGCACCTCCCAAATCCAACACAAGGCCTAGCCCAAAGCTGGCACTGGTCAATCCCTTCTTCCTTAGCTACTTCTGCCCACTATTAGCTCAGTCCTGGAAGCCTCCACTCTGCTGCAGTGTCTGGGGTACAAGGCTCACATTCTGTTCATGCAATCCGCATTCTTCCTCACCTCCCATTGCTTCATCAGGTATGTCCTCTGCAGAACTCTACCCTCGGAAGGAAGGGAAACCATATACAACACCCTTGACGTACCATGAGCCCTCGTTGTTACATGCGTGCTGCCGCAGAGGGGACCGAGGGCCAGAGAGATCAGCCAGTACTTTACGATGGGGAAGTAAGCAGAGCAGGGCGCCATGTCTACATCTACCCGCTCCCAGTGCTTTCCTCTGGCTTGCTTGCCTTTCTGCTGGGCTAGGGCTCAGCCTATTCCTTAATCAGGCTTCTGTCACAGTGTCTGCCTCTGTCTGCACTTGGTTTGCTAACAGCCTTCCCTCCTGCAAGTCCACACTCCTGGCTTCAGCCCCAAGCCTCTGTGCTCTCTTGGCCAGGACTCTGTCTAGCTCTCTTCTCCAAATGGGACAGCTGGAGCCTAACACGGGACACTGAGCAGGGTCAATAGGCTCCCATCAATCTCTGCACAAATCTTTTCCTCCTCTGCCCTGGCCAGGTAAGGGACAGGCACCACCTGATTCTGACCTGGCCCATGAGCTATGGCAAGAACATCTCTCCATAAAACGACCAAGATAAGAGAGCCAGGGGTGCTCAGAACAGGGGCATCTTTGGAAGGAGATTTTCAGGAGGGATTCCTAGGAGAGGAGGGATCTGGTTATAAAAAGTAAAAAATGCCTGCAGGGTCTAGGCAAGGCAATGTCCCCTATGGGGAAGGCCTGGGAGCTAGTCTGCGGGGTTCTCTGTCCCCAGGCTTGAGGTTTAAAAGACCTGTTGGTGGTTCACAGCACAGATGTTATGAAAGCCCAGGAAAGCATTGGTGGGTGAACTCTACCCAGAGGGGTGTCAATCAAGAGTTCAGTGATGCACAGGGCTCTGCCTTCAAGGGAGACAGCCTTGCATGGTGGACTCTGGAGACATGCAGACTTGGGTTCAAGTCCTAGTGGTTCCACTATCTGATTCTATGACTATTGGTCATTCTCTCATCTGTAAACTTGATAATGGTACTGCTATTTTTTATCAGAATTAAAAAGCTATTATAGCTAACATTCATCGGCCATGCAACATAATAGTACACCAAGAAGGATGCTTGCACCAAGTGATGCATCCTTCAGAACACCCCACAAGGTAAGTTTATCCTCCTTAACATTTTATAAATGAAGCAGTAATAGAAGTGAGGTGGCTTGCCCAAAGCTGTTCTGTTAGGAAGTGGTGGTATTGAGATTTGAACCCAAGAAATTGGGCCTAGGATTCCAACATCTTAACTAGTATACTGGACCCTTGGCAAAGTGCCTGGAAAAGAGAAAGCATCCATGTAGATATCTCCTAGATGTAGCTAATCTCCCACTTGTGTCCATCACAGCCTCTGTGGATGATCTCGAGGTATGACATCCGGCCTACACCTTTTCATGAGCAAGGACCTTTATGTCTTACAACACAGCACTAGATATCTCTACCAGGCTCTCCTTACCCCTACCACATCCCCTAACGATCCCTTCATCATGCTACCCATCCATTCAAAACTGTTCATCCTCCCACACCCTCTACAGAAATGGATGGCAGCAGCAGCCCACTTCGCTCAAGTCAGAAACCTTGGGCCCGACTCTCCTGGCACTCCCCGACTAATTGAATTCATGTCTGTATCACTTCTCACTTGGGCTATTATGAAAGTTTTCCTAGACTCAGCCTGACTATGCTCCCAACCCTGGGAAGAAAGCACCCGGCCCAGCGGCCACACAATATTAAGAGCTGGTTTGAGGTAGAACTCACTGCAGAACAATAATCTCTTGTCCTCAATGCATGTAAACCTCCTCTTACACCTGCACCTGCTGAAGCAGGAACTAGGCCTAGCCATTCATTCATCCCTGTCTCCCCAGGTCTAGCACTGTGTCAAGGACACTTATGGGTACTTTGGAATAAAGAAAAGGATGATGGAGTCAGATCTGCTGAAATCGTCCTTAACCACCTGCAGCCATGATGCTGCGTTACAAGCAGCAGACAGAGCATCAAAAACACAGAAGGGCCTGTGATAGGACATCTGATGGAACATGGGCTCTACCAGGGGTCCCAGCCATAGCAGTGAACCCTACAGGGGAAGCCAAACTGGACATGGACACTCTGGGGTGCAGGCTTTTGCCTTAAATGCATATCCACAGAAAGCTGAAACCTCTCCATGTCCTATCCTCCAGGTCTCTGCCCAGTGGCTGCCTTCTCAGAAGCATCTCTCCTCATCTCATCCCAGCATTACCCTGTTGCTGTTCTGAACCTTGTCTTATCTTGCTTAAGCGCCTGCTTAATTTTTGTTGTGACATTTTTGCTATTGTTTTGTTTTTCTCACTTCTCAACACCCCTTCACACTATCTCCTACAACCTGCAGCCTCTGGAGACCACCATTCTGAGCTCCGCTTCTAAGTTTAACCTTTTCAGTTCCACACCTAATTGAGAATGTATACAGCCTGTCTTCCTGCACCCGGTTTATTTCACTTCCAGGTCCATCCATGCTGCGAACGGAGGAACTCATAGCAGAGTTTACTTCTTCTGAAGACTGAATAGTAGTGCTCCATTGTATACATACATCTTTTGGTAAATTGTCTTCTGAATCTAGACCTTGGCCTCCATGAAAGCAGAAACTCCTTCCATATTTCCAGCTGGTGCTCAGCATTTGAAACGTTGCCTAACATGTGGCAGAAACTCAACAAATATATGTTAATTGGAAACCAAAGCTGAAAAGGAGTAAGAGCTGACAGCTAGTCAGCCATGTCACATCTCAGTCGCACCATAACTAAAATCCATCAATGCACTGGAAAAGTTGGATATCCCCTGGGGGGAAAATGACCCTTGACCCTGTGACTCTTATAAAAATATTAACTCAAAATGGGTCATAAGCCAAAATATATGTATAGGAAAATGTGCAACTTCTAAAGAAAGTAAGAGACATTGCTTAGGACCTCAGACAGGCAATCAACCAATCTCTCCCTCTCTCTCTTCTCTTTCCTTCTCCCTTCTCCCCCTCTGTCTATCCTCTCACAACCCCAAACACATAGATATACACTTATATATAAATAAAATACATGTACACAGTCACGTAGCTATTAAGAAAACAAATACCAGAAAACTTAAACTGATACATCCAAATGGTTGTGAAAAGATGCCTACTATCAATAGCCATCAAGGAACACAAATTAAACCATAACGAAACACGCAGGCACAATTAAAACTCAAAAGCCTGGGGATTACCAGGTTTTGAAAAGCTATATCTATCACATATCACTGATAAGAACATACAATAGTGTAACCCCTTTGGAAATTATTTAAGCAGGTTTTTTTTTTAAAAAAATAACAAAGTTCAGCACACACTCACTACAAGATCCACTTCATAATTTCATTCCTGGATATTTACCCAAATGATCATGCTAAGAACAAGACACAAATGTTCCTTATATAGCACCTTTATTTAGAATAGCTCAAAACTTGAAACAATACAAATTTCCATCAATGGGTGAATAGATAAATACTCCATGGCATATGGGCCCAAGTGGCTATCCCTCATTGGTAGAAAGGAATGAGCTACAGATTAAGTACAGGAGGAATTTCAAAGCCTTGATCCAGGGAGGAACTAAGCCCGGAAAAGTAGATACAGTGTGATCATATTGTATCATTTCATTATGTGAAAGCCTGCCAGAAACAAATCAATTATGAAGTGAGTTGCCTCAGGCTGGAGGTGGGGGAGGGGGTGGAGGATTAAGCAAAGGGCAGTGAGGAAGTCTGGGGTGACGGAGGTACCTGTGCTTTGCCTGTGTTGATTTCTAAGTGAACACATTAGCTGGTCAGATTCTCAAGTTGCACACGTAAGGACAGTACGTTTCAGAGCTGGGGAGATGGTTTAGTTGGGGGAAACACCTGCTGGGCACACACGAGGATCTGAGTTCAGACCCCAGCACCCATGTGAAAAAAGGCACATTACAGCAGCATGTGCCTGTAATGCCAGTGCCGGGGGTGAGAGCTGGCAGGGCGTGGGTGGTGACAGGAGGATCTCTGGGGCTTGCTGGTCAGCTCCTCTTGCCAAACTGATGAGCTCCAGCTTCAAAGGAGATCTTGTCTCAAAAAATAAGATGGAAAGGAGTAAGGGGATGATGTTGACCTGTGTTCTCTAGATGCACACTCACCTGTGCATGTACACACGCATGCACCACATACACACATGCGCAAGTTGGTACATGTTAATGCTATCTTTCAATAAAGCAATGAAAAATTTAAAATAAGCATCCAACAAAATGATAGCATGGGTAGTAGCATAAGATACACAGTAATCAGAGGCTCAAGGATCCATATATGAGCTGTGAATTCACTCCTGGGAATGGAGTTAGAGCCAATTAAATAGTTATTTAATCTGAATTAATGTGGATTCACTCCATTTAAGGTGATGAGAGTCTTGGAGGAAACACACATTACTCTCTTGCCTTCCATCCCCTCACTCCACGGTTCCCGAGGGATTGCCTCTGCATCCCTCTCTGTGTTCCTGAATGCTCTTCACCATCATGGTAAGGGGTAAGAAGGGAGGGAAGTGTCCTCTTCCTCGGAGCAGTCAGACAAAACTGCTTACTACACCCACAATGATCAACGTCCCAGCTCTGCCAAGTCACTTGATCTCTGTACTTTACCTTCTGAAATCTAGACATGTGGGCATTTAATGGGGTTACCCTTTGGTTAAAGCCAGAGGTGAGCATGTCTGAGCCCACCTGCTACCTCTCTGCCTTGTCCCTTTGGGGTTGTCAAACAAACAGGATTTCAGTTCTACAATGAAGGGTTGTTTTAGTATAAGCAAGTGTAGAGGGGCCACAGTTATGCTGGAACATCATCTGGGACATACTTAGAACTAAAGGGTAATCATTATCTATTTGAATTTCACATTTATCTGGGTGTTCTGCATTTCAAATTAAGAAATCCGACAATCTCATTCCAGGTGGCCCTTGAGGCTACTATGCTTGAATTGTCAGGGTTCCAGAGAACACTGGAAACCATTTAGTTCACAAGAGCATCTCCTTGGAGAACTTGACAATGTCACTGGGAAAAGCAGAACAAAGAAGAGGTGGTATGGAAGCCAGGGAGAGCCATCATCACAGATTCACACCACCACCACCACCACCACCACCACCACCACCACCACACTGCCTTGGCCAGCCCTGCAGCCAGATGAAATAGGCTTATACTTCCAAATGTCTCCAGTTGCACAGCTGTCTGAATGGGAGGCCTGGGAAGACAGAGCCTCAGCACCCTACAGGCAGATGAGGAACTTTGCAGAATGGATCTTGGGAGTCAAGAAACCCTGGCAAGTTTTTAAAATATATCTTTTACATTTAATCTTCTCTAAAATATGCCTCAAAAGAAAGTTTAAATGTAAGATACAGAGTAGAATGAAAAACCCATTGTGGTGATATATTGTGTACTCCAATATATTGTGTGCCCTAATAAACTTATCTGGGAATCACAGGACAGAGCCAGCCACTAAATTAGACATAGAAGTCAGGCAGTGGTAGCATATTCCTTTAATCCTATCACTTGGGAGGCACACACCTTTAATCCCAGCACTTGAGATCTCTCATGTCTTTGCTTAGGAATGACACACATCTTTAATCCCAGCAATTCATGTTACATTTGGTGACCCAATGTTTGTGACACGAATTCACAAAAAAAGCTGTTTGCTGGGGGATCAGGCCTGAGCTGCATGCAGCCAGAGACTCCACTGCTTCTCTTCTGGTGGGTTGTGGGCTCTCTCTGGATCCCCATCTTGGACTACTACCACAGTAGGTAGCTGCCTTGAAACTCCCTTGGGCTTTTACTGTTCTATGCAGTCAGCAGAGTTAGTGAGTCAGAAAAGATTTCTTAAAGGGAGAAATTAGTTAAAAGAGAATTTTCCCCCACATTAAAAAATGGGAAATATTTTTACAATAGAGGGAATTTGTTCTCTGTTTGATAACACATTAGGTGGTCTGAAATGGAAAAATTAAATGAGAGGATAATTAATGTTCATGGGATTTACATAACATCAATTATGAATATTATTTCTTTGATAATTTTGTTTTATCATTATAAAGTTTGGTTAATATGAGTGCCAAGATAAAAGTTTTAGAAATATTTGTTAAAACAGATCATAGAGATATTCAGACCCAGACAGAAGAATTTAACAGAGAAACAGCCTAAAGCTTTCAAACAGCCAACTTTAATCTATTTGGTAACCTTACAGGAACTGCCAAATGCTCAAGGTTGTATACAAACTGATTAAACTCCTGTGCAAATGTTAGATTTGAGGAGATTCAAGGATGATATAGTCTCACATGGTATACATTCTCCATTGTATAGCAGATGTTAAACTTGTGGTCAACTTGTAATAGAATTATTTCTCAGGACTGGAACGATTTGGTTACAGCTGTTTAGAGGCTGGCCCACAGTTACAATGGAGGACCTGGTAGAAATATGAGGCTAAGACAATTGAACAGCAATCTAGGGCTAGAGGTATGAAAATTTTCCAAGATCAACTTCTTGGAGAAGGCAATATGCTGATATACAAAGATAATCTTTATATGATGACCACACTCTAATTTTATGCCAAATGGCAACCTTGAATGCTTGGGACAGAATTGAAGAAGTAGGAAAGAAAACTGAGTCATTTACAAAAGTTATAAAGGGCCCAAAAGAAATTGTCACAGATTTCTTACAAAGGCTGTCTTCAGCAGTAAATAGAATGATAGCAAATTCAGAAGCTAGACAGATAATAATTGAATCCCTGACTTTTGAAAATGCTAAAGCACAATGCAAAAGGATAATTAGGCTGTTCAAGGCAAGATCAGCACCCTTGAGGATTGGATCAGGGACACAATTAATATTGAATCTCATGACCATGACACTTGGATAAGAGAAGTGATTTTCATAGGTTTGAAGAAAAATAATGTCAGATGCTTTAATTGTGGTAAACAAGGTCAACTAAAAAGGCTCTGTAAACAGGACATTCCTAGAAACAATGTTTTTTCAAGAAACAATGCCAACAGAATGTTCCTCCCTTCTGGATTATGCAGAAGGTGTGGTAAAGGCAAACATTGGACTAACAAATGTAGATCAACAAAGGATAGACAAGGTAATCCTTTGCCTTTGCCACTGAGAAACTCCCTGAGGGGCCTCTCGTAGGCCCCCATTGCAAATTCAGTTCAGTCCTTTCCTGCCATCATAGAAGACACCTCTTCTCAGAGCAATTAAATAAACAAATGCCTACTGTAAAAACCATGTGGCTTGGAATGATAGAACAGATATAGAAGAGAGAACGAAAAATTCAGGGGAAACCATAAAGCAAATTTGTTGGTAAACTTTTATAAATGAACAAAGACCAAAATTAAAAATATGAATAAATGATGTTCTCATCGAAGGTCTTATAGACACAGGTGCAGATGTAATAATTGCACCAGAATCTTGGCATCCAAATTGGCCTCTTCAGGAGATAAATGTTCAGCTGTTAGGGATTGGAACATTATCTCAAGTGAAACAGAGCACAAGATGGGTTGAATGTATAGGGCCAGAAGTACAGAGAGAAAAATTAAAGTCATATGTGGCTAATATAGCTATGAATCTATGGGGCTGTGATTTATTACAACAATGAAATACCCAGATTAACGTTCCTTCAACTTCAGAAACAAATTGTAAACTAACATATGTTTCTAAGAAAAATATTAGAAGGTATTATAAAGAATAGTCTTTTTTTTTTTTTTTGGTTTTTCGAGACAGGGTTTCTCTGTGTAGCTTTGCGCCTTTCCTGGAGCTCACTTGGTAGCCCAGGCTGGCCTCGAACTCACAGAGATCCGCCCGGCTCTGCCTCCCGAGTGCTGGGATTAAAGGCGTGCGCCACCACTGCCCGGCTAAGAATAGTCATTTTGTAGAATTTTGAAAATTGAAATATGTACTCCACACCATTGTTGCCTATTCAGGATTTCCATGGGCAACTGCTCTGAGTTCCAAGAAGGCTGATTCTGTAATCACACAATTGCTAGACGTTATGGCCATCATGAGTATACTTGTACAAATTAAAACTGACAATGCTCCAGCATATGTCTCTGGTAAAATGAAACAGTTTTTTGCTTATTACAATATAAAGCATATTACACGCATACCACAGAATCCCACAGGCAAAGCAGTAATAGAAAGATCAAATCAAACTCTAAGGATATGCTAAATAAACAGAAAGAGTTAACAAAAATCCCCCAGAAATAGATTACATAATGTTGTATTAACTTTGAATTTTCTTAATGCTAATGAGAAAGGAACAATGGTTGCAGAGAGACACTGGATAACAGAAAAACTACAGAATTAAATCAGCCTATATACATTAAAGATGTGCTGACCTCAGAATGGAAACTAGGATATGTATTACATTGGGGAGGAGGTTTTGCTTTTGCTTCTACAGAAGATAGAAAGCTATGGATACCACCAAAATGGATAAAGGTTCAATTTGAACAAGAGGGACCTCTTAATTAGAAGAGGTGATCAACCAGCATGACCATTCAATTTAAACTAACTTATACCACTAACTAATGCTTTTCATTTAATCAGATATAACTTGCCAAAGAGGAACCTCCCCAAAGTTAGGCTTAGGGAAGAGTTTTTGTTTTTGTCTTTCAGGAGAATGAAGGCTAAGGAATCTGAAGAACACTGGACAAATGAGACATCTGAAGAAAAAGAACAAAACATTAAAAAAATGTCCCAAGAAAAGGAGTAAATTGGCCTATTGGTATATCACATATCTAACAGGATAAAATTTCATAAGTCATCCTAAATGTTTGTTTCTGCTGTTCTCTACAGACACATAATACAAATGGTCTTTATGTAGTCCCAGTTCAAGTGAAAATTAAAGATGGCTTTAGAGATGGAGCATAGTTCTCTCCTTCTCTAAATCCAAACATGCTTGTTAAAAGAAAATGCAAAATCTCTATCATGTCAGAAGAGCCACCTGATATGGGACAGAAGAAAAACCAAAATTAAGGGACTATTCTTTTTGTGATGATATTGTATCCCCCAATATATTGTGAACCTTAATAAAATTATCTGGAGTCAGAGAACAGAACAGCCACTAGATAGACATAGAGGCCAGAAAATGGTGGCACACACACACCTTTAATCCTAGCATTCTGGAGGCAGAGATCCATCCAGAACTCTGTGAGTTCAAAGCCACACTGGAAACAGCCAGGCATGATGACACATGTCTTTAATCCCAGGAAGTAATGGCAGGAAGCAGAAAGGTATATAAGGCATTAAAACCACAAACTATAGTCTGTTAAGCTTTTAGGCTTTTGAGCAGCAGTTCAGCTGAGATCTATTCAGATGAGGACACAGAGGCTTCCAGTTTGAGGATATGAGATCAGCTGAGGAATTGGTGAGGTGAGGTTAGCTGTGGTTGGTTCTGTTTCTCTGATCTTTTAGTGTTCACCCCAATACCTGGCTCTGGGTTTGTTTTTATTAATAAGACCTCTAACAATTCATGCTACATCTTTTGCTACTAATCTCATAATTCTTTGGTTTTATTTTGACTCTTTAAAACTTTTCTTAAGGTATGAATTTTATATCAAAATTTATAAGATTTATATATATATACATATATATATGTGTGTGTGTGTACTATAAATTTTTGTCATGCTATTAATGGTCATATAGAGTACTAACTAGTCCTAGAAAAAAGGTTTCATCTAGCTTCCTATACATGATTTGAGGTTTGAGTCTCTATCAGAGGCTCACATGACCACACCTAACAGCAACTTTGAAGCAACTCTGAAGTCTCCAAAAAGATGATAGGGCCCCACAATGATTCCATCAGGACAGTGATAATGCCACCAAGCTGACAAACACCACCCAAAGATTGGCTTTGGACTACACACTGCTGAGGACAATTTCCAGATGGCTAGATGAGATGATCCAGCCTCACAGACTACTTGAGCAAGGACTTGAGACAAGCCCTGTATTTTCTCATTATGCAGAGACTGGACAACAAATGATACAGCTAACTCTTCCAGAATTTGACAATTAACCCCAAAATTTTCTTTTCAGGATCCCCTAAAGATGCTTTCAGCCACAGACAACAGGAAGTAATCTTAAGAACACAATGCCCACATTCCCAAAAGGTGGGATGGATGGTTTTTGGTCTCTCAATGGGTTTTGGATAATTGTCATTGTTTAGGATGGTTGGTTACAAGTTGTTACTGTTAATAGTCAGGAAAAAGGCTAAACATGAGATTACATTTCAGGTTCTTGTTTGGGGAAAAAAAGAGGATATAGATGTAAGATAAGAGGTAGATTGCTGAATCTACTCTGGAAAAAAGATATAAAATTGATGAATAAAGGGTAGATTATTGAATCTACTCTGAAAAGAAAAAGGAGAGAAAATGGATATGATAAAATAAAAAGGTAGATTATTGAGTCTACTTTTAGAAAGTAACTACTAGTTTTAAATATTTTACATTGGATTGGATTTTTATATATTGTATACAAATTATGTATATTGATATGAATTTCAGATTGACTTTGTTAGAAAATACTGTACATATATTTCTAATCTTGTTCAAGGTATTGTACTTATTTAGTTCATTTAACAATGTAATGCAAATTGCTAGTCCTTGAAAATTATTATTACCAACTAATTAGGATATAAAGAAATGAAAGTTAGTAGTTAGTCATTACAATCAAACTTATAGTTAGGTATGTTTTCAAGACCAAACAGAGATATATCTTAGATATATAGGTCATTTTCAAACACTCCAGAGATTTATAGCATATGGCATTTAAGATATTTTAATAACATAGATTTTTTTTTTCAACAATGAGACATACCTGCTCCTGGCAGCACCAATCTACTTCAGAGAAAATAATGGGCATTGAAGAAACTCCTTATGGAGTTCACTTTCATTGTGGCAAAAGTTAGCCACTGGGCAAGAAAGTGCCCTCACCTCGACTGCTGACAGTATGCTGTCCAAACGGACAAGCAGGACACAAAAGAAAGGACTGCCGGTCCTTGCCAAGACAAGCTAGGAAGGCTCTTTAGAAAATCCTGCTTCACAGATGAGTCTGTCAGATATGCTAGACCTGTAGGCTGGAGATCAATGCCCCAACATTGCAGAGGAACCTTGGGTGAATGTACAGGCAGCCAGCTGTTTCTGTCATTTGTCACATTTTTTGGAAGTCACTTGTTTGCACTTCCTCCTTACTCAGTTCATATTATTTCCTTCTCAGGTCTCTGAAGGAGTTGAAGATTACATAGTTATAGTTTTCCTTGTGAAGAAATTCAGAACAGAAACTCACTAAAGAGGTGTAAAGTATATAAGTTTGAAAGACATCAAAAGATAGTTTTTGGTTGGTAATAAAGTTAGGATAGAAAGTGAATTAGATACATTTTGGACACACCAAAATAGAATAAATAATGGAGTATTTTCTCTGAAATTGTTAAATGCAAATAGACTGGACATTGTTAATGTAATTCTTGACTGTATATATTTTATATACTTATTGTACTTACTGCATATAGTTTTCCTTATATTAGTTATAACCTTCTATTATTATTTTAGACAAAAAAGAGGAAATGCAGTAATATATTGTGTACCCTAATAAACTTATCTGGGTATCAGAGGACAGAGCCAGCCTCTAAATTAGACAAAGAAGCAAGGCAGTGGTAGCACATGGCTTTAATCCTATCATTAGGGAGGCAGACATCGTCTGGATCTCTGTGAGTTCAAGGAGACACTGGGAACAGAGCCAGGCATGGTGGCACACACCTTTAATCCCAGCACTTGAGATCTCATGTCTTTGCTTGGGAAGGACACATGCCTTTAATTACAGGAAGTAATATGGCAGGACACAGAAAGGTATATAATGTGTGAAGAAACAGGAACTCATGCTCTGGAGGCTGAGGAGTTGTTAAGGTGGGGTTGGCTATGGCTTGTTCTGTTTCTCTGATCTTTCAGCTTTCACCCCAATATCTCGCTCTGGGTTTTCTATCAATAAGACCTTTTAGCAATTCATGTTACAATCCATACTATACAGAGCAGAGGAAATGATGGTGATACCAGAATACACTAAGAGCCTCAAATCAAAAACAAAAAAGCAAATAATCAAACATGAGCAGGGGATATGAACAGGTAACTCACTTGAAAACAAAAACAAAGAATAAGCATATGAAAAGAGGATCCTCATTAATAATCAGGAAAATGCAAATCAAAACAACAATTAGGAAGCAGTATTTGACAATCAGATTGGCAGAAATGAAAAAAAAAAAAAAAGCTGATAAAATCCAGGGCTGGAAGGAAAAGGAGGAAAACAAACCAGGAGGAGGATGAGAATGTAAATGAGGATGGCTTTGGAAACGGAGGCTGTGTGTGTGCTCATGTGTACGTGGGTGTGTGCACATGTGCACGTGCATGCAGAGAACAAAGGTCAATGGTGGGCATTTTTTTCAATCACTTTCCATCTTTTTGAGGCAAGGTCTCTCACCAACTCTGTGAGCCTGGCAGGCCAGCAAGTTCCAGGAATGCTCCTGTCTGTGTCTCCCAAAGCTGGGATCACATTCACCTTTGACATGGATGCTAGGATTGAATTCAGGAACTTTACTGACCAAGTCATCTTTCCAGCCCCAGTAATTTTTCACCTAGATAAGTGGTTCTCAACTTGTGGGTCTTGACCCCTTTGGGGATCCAAGGACCCTTTCGTATGAGTCAAGTGCCAGATAACCTTCATATCATTATGATTCATAACAGTGGCAAAATTACAATTATGAAGTAGCAACAAAAATAATCTTATGGTTGGGGTTCACCACAACATGAGGAACTGTGTTACATGACCTCAGGATTAGGAAGTTTGGGAACCATTATCCCAGAAAACTCCTCTCCCCCATCCATCTGATAGAGTTCTAACAGAAACTCTTGAACTTGCCAGTGCTTTGCCACAGTGGCTCTTCAGGGACAACTAGAAGCTACTTCAACACCCATCAAGAACCCAGCATGAGAAACTTAGTAACCCAGAGAGCTCCAAGGACAACCCACCCATGCAGAGAATTCTAAAGACACATGATATGAACAGGAAGAGTGAGCTTCAGAACAGCACATCGCTCCATTTACACAAATAAAACCCAAGTGGTGTCTGTGTTTGTACATGTTCCTCCCTCTGTATCTTCATCCTGATATTTCTGCACTGCTCTAGATGTGGAGAAAGAGATCTAAAGGCTTCACCCTGAACCACGAACCCTGAGAATTTCTGCAGCATCAATGGAGGAAAGAACTGACAAAGGATGCCCTAGGTTATAACTTAGATGGCTGTACCATTTGGAAAATTTACATTTTTCTTTATCGCTTTAAAACTTGGCTTATATACATCTGTGATGGGTCGTCAGAGTGTCTCCCCTGGCTTCCCTCCCTCTCCATCTCCCTTAGCGGCCTTCACCTCTGCTGCCTCCTCTCTCAGAAGCTCTGATCTCCCTGACAACTTGCCGTTCTCTGTCCGTCTGCTCTCCTCTTTTGGGGAGCCCACCCTCCTGGTTTCTTCACCTCCCCACCCAATCTCTCTGCACTTCTTTCCTTTGCCAATTCCACTTCTTCCAGATGCCATCTCGTTTTTTTGCTCTTACTAACAACAGGCATCATCCTGAGCTGGCAAGATAACTCAGTGGGTTAAAAAGTGCTCGTCACCAAGCCTGATGACCTGAGTTCGATCCCTAGAACTCTCCCAGTGGGAGGAGAAAAGTGACTCCAGCAAGCTGTCCTTTCTAACCTCCACGTGCCATGGCACGTGCTATGTCCACACACATACACATATTCACATACCAATTAATTAATAATTAATTAAAAACACATCTCTCCCATTACCCTGCCTCTGAACTCCCTGCCATCGAGTTTTTGTTCTCTTCCTGCCGCATGAAAGAAACACTTCTCTGGATGCTTCCATCCGCTGCCACGTGAAGTCTTTCCTCTGCTCCATGGTCCCTAAGCCGCCGGACAATACTCAACACTACTATACACTCCCTAAGTCCCTGGACAACACTCAACACTGCTCCTTTGAGGGCCTGTACCAGCCTCCTCCACGTACTTCTTGCATCCGAATTCCCTTCATTCTGGCATGGCTCAAAGGCTGTGTCCTCCCCCACCTCTCCAGGAAACATAACACCTTGAGCTATTAAGTTCTATGACCTCCTCAGTGTCTAAGTCATAACTGTGAGGGTTGGTGTTATAGTTTGAATATTTAATGCCTCCTCGTGGGGTTATGTTTTAAATGCTCTGTCTCTCACTGCTGGTACTATTTTGGGGTATTCTAGAAATTTTGTGAGGTGAGGCCTGGCTTGAAGGATTTAGGTCATGAGGTGCTAATCCTTAAATGTCCCTTTTGGTCTTCCATCTTACTCTCCATGTCCTGGTCCATGTGATCACCAGCCTCTGTCTAGCACACACACACTCAGGTTAATATCATCTGAGATATCCCACCATGCTTTCCTGCCATGATGGAATGAATTCCCCCTGAAACAGTGAGTCAAAATAAGGAGCCATGTTCCTCCTGGACACCTCAGGCTAGCAACTAAAAACCCCAGTGCAGGGCCGGGTTACCTCTTTTTGAGTTGCTGGCCAGTTGAGCTGCATAGACACCCTAACATTGTAGGCTATTCCCATTGCTCCTGGTTACCCTCCAAAACTTGATGGCAAGACCCTATTGCCGAAGACACCACATATGGGAGTCATAAAACATGGAGAAATCACGCTGGTATTGACCTTGGCAATTCAAACCTAGTGGCTAGCTTTCATAGTGCTGGAAGGTGCGAGCCATACTGCCGGTAGAGAAAAGTTATCATCAACCCGACTTAGCTATGAACCCTGAGAGCTACAATAAAGATGGGACTGGCAAAGTATGACCATTGGTGCAATAACGACATGAATGTCATGGAGTAACCAATCACTTTCAGACTGAATTTAAGACCTGCTCCACAAGATGGGTGCCACATCTGGCACCATGACCGGGGCCAAGAACCAGTACCTAGACATGTCATAGACCCTCGTGGAGAACCACCTAGTGTTATTCTGCTAAATAGACACATTATTAAAATAGCTCCTAAGGAAGTGACACTATATCCGTAGCTTAGTGCATCACTCCGCCATCGTCAGAGAAACTGCCTGCAGTAGATGGTAATTAACACAGAGAACACAGAGACTCCAGAGTGCTCAGCACCAAGTGAGACATCTGTATTATGCCCTTCCCACCCAAGTTTCGGGGATCTCTGCAAAAGAGAGGGCAGAAAGTGTCTAAGAGTGAGAGGTTGTAGATAACTAAGTTGAAATGTTTTCAGCACACAGTGGGGCAGATGTGCATATGGACTTAGAACCATTGTGACAGCATGCACAAGACCTGTGTGAGCTCAAGCCAAACAAAATCATAGCTTGGAGTGGAGAGGATGTCAGGGAGTCTCCCACGCCTAGATGAAGTGTTGTTGACTGACGACTGATAAATGCTGGGAGAAGGAGAGTCAGTTTTCTTTACCAGTGTGACCCCTGGTATGTCGAACACACACACACACACACACACACACACACACACACACACACACACACACACACGGTGGTCATGCTCTTTACACTTAAGAGTATACCAATTAGGCCTGACAGGTTTAAAAAAATTAAAAAATGAAGGTGAGTGGGTAAGAGGTGGAGCTGGTGGAGTCTGGTGGAGTTGGGGGAGGGGTATGTGAAAGGATTAAAAAAGAAAGGTGAAGAGCACATCTCTTGGTGGACCCTGCCAAGGTATTCCACTAAGCAAACACTCCATGTGCAACAGAGTTAGAGCAAGAGGTTTATTGGGGGAGCGGAGAGGGTAGACTGAAAGCGTGAAAGGCCATGTCGGAGTGGGGACAAAGAGAGGCAGGAGAGGAAAGAAGAGGCAGGAGAGCAAGCTGTGCTCTGGCAGGCACTTTTAAGGGGTACCCATGTCACACAGCAGACATGGAAGGCACCTGGCTGCTGCTTCTGCTGTGGCGGAAACTAACAGCATGAATGTGATCAAAATTCTCAAAGAAGTCTTTGAGAAACAGTATTTAAAAATAAGGATTTCTTCAACTTAAGTTGTTTTTTTTCAAGTACTATGGTGGCATCAGTGCAAGAACTCACTGGGTTCATTAGCATATGTCATGCTCTGTGGAAAGAGCTTTGGCAGAAGACACGGAGGGAATCTGACTCCAGAATGTGGGGAACTGTAAAGTGAGACGATAGGACTCCAGGAGAGAAATAAACGGAAAAAGACAGAGATGGTGAAGAAACCTGTAAAGGGGTGCTAGACTCAGCACCCCTACTTGGAGGTCCATTAAAGAGTACCTAGTGAACCGACGGAGGAGAACTGTGCTGTGGAGTAGGGTGGGGGGGCCTGCGGGTGAGGGAGCAGTTCACTGAGTTAGGACTGCTTGCTTTGTTTCCTTGGTGACCTCCAGCTCTCCAGGGTGGACTCAGAATCCACCACCTGCCACTAAGCTGGCTCTCCCAACGCCACACTCATGGCAGCGTAGGCTGCTCCTCCCCGGCCATAATTACAGTTGAATTTGACATGTGGGTTCTATAAGGAAGCTTGTGGGTTCTATAAGGAAGCTTGCTCCTTTAAGATCCATGCAGGGAAGGCTAGCACCTGCTCTTGTTTTTCATTGTATTTCCAGATCCCAACCCAGTTCTCAACACATGGTAGATACTCCATAAATATTCACCCAAAGAACAGAATTCAGTTAGCTATTAGTGGAGATGCCTGTCACCCTGGGGCCCCTGCCCTGAAGTCGTTTCCACTCCTCAGACGCTGATGGACTTGGGAATCTAATCTCATTGGCTTCACCCACAGACCAGCTGCTTTTACAGAACTAACAGGTATTTTCACGAGGTCCTCTCAGCCCCCCTGACAAGAGGCTGTAGATGTAACCAATCGTATTATTAAAATAAGAAACACAGAGCCAAGGTAAAAGAGAAAAGCCGAGAGGTCAGAGCTCAGAGATAAAATCTTACCTCCTGCAGTGCTCCTAGCTTCCCCGAGAGAGAGAGGTACTTCCTGTGTCCCTGTTTAAATAATCTTTCTGTTCTGCCTTCTCATTGGTTGTAAACCCAACCACATGACTGCCTCATCACTGCCTGTAAGTACCGCCCTCCAGGTCTTAAAGGCGTATGTCTCCAATACTGGCTGTATCCCTGAACACACAGAAATCTACCTAGCTCTTCTAACCACCACGCTCTTACTATGGCTCTAATAGCTCTGACCCCAGGGCAACTTTATTTATTAACATAAAATTAAAATAACATTTCAGTACAAATAAAATATCACATTTCCCCTTTTCTATTTTAATAAAAAGAAAAAAGGCAAAAGGTTATAACTAACAAAAGAAAAACTATATACAAAAGTACAATAACTATATACAATATATACAAGTAACAAATACCTAAACGATGTCTAGTCCATTTGTATTTGACAAATCAGAGAAAATAATTCCCTTATCTATCCTATTTTAGTAAGTCCAAAATGTATCTAATTCACTTTCTATCCTAATTAATCTTCAACTATAACTAACTAATCTTCAACTCCCTCAGAGACCCAAGAAGGAAATAATATTAGCTAACAAAAATAAAAACAGGAAGTGCACAAAAGCAACTTCCAAAAATTTTGTGAGTTGACAGAAACAGCCAGCTGCCTGGACAGTCACCTGAGGTTTCTCTGCAGTGTTGGGGCATCATCTTCAGCCTATAGGCTTAGGTATCTGACAGACTCATTTGTGAAGTAGGTTGTACACAAGGTCAACAGTTCAACCTCACACTGGGTGAGAGCAGTCCATGTACCAGAAACACCTGAATTCCACTAGTGTCATGTCATGATTCAGGATTTTAAATTCTGGAAATTGTTGATGGTTTTTGAATTCAGCTGTCCATTCTTCTTGGCTGTGTATATATGGCTTCATCTAAGCATGCCCTTCTCCACATCCCTCTATTAAATGCCAGTCTACTATTGAGAGGCGTGAGCTTTCAGTTGCTGTTCCATTGCACAACAGAAGCCATCGGCCCACTGCCTGTTCAGCTGTCTTTGAAGAAAAGGACACTGTACCTTTTCTGGATTGTGAGGGCCACTTCAGGGATGGTGCCATATTGTCCTGGCCTCAGAAGATGCCTTTTGATAAAGCCATAACCACACTTGTTTTGGCAGGAATTGGTAGTCCTTTGTTTCGTGTTCTATCTGTCCATTTTTTCTGTTGATTTGAGGATACTTTGTTGTCCAGTGGCTAACTTTTGCCACAATGAAAATTAACTCCATATGCAGTTTCTTCAATGCCCATATTTTCTCTGAAGTAGATTGGTACTGCCAGGAGCCGACATGTCTCAAAAAAGAAAAATTTCTAAGTTATTAAAACATTTTAAATGCCATATTCTGTAGATCTCTGAAGGGTTTGAAGATGACCTGTCTAAAATACATCTGCTCAATTTTTAAAACATATCTAATATGACTACAATTTCTATTGTAATGTCTAACTACTAACTTTCATTTCTTTATATCCTAATAGTTGGTAATAATGTAAAGTATTTAAAACTAGTAATTGTCTTTTTCTTTTCTTTTCTTTCTTTCTTTTTTTTTTTTTTTTTTTTTTTTTTTTTTTTTTTTAAAAACAAGAACCTTAAATCTAATCTCCTTTGCTTAGCCTTTTTCCTAACCCTTGACAACTTGTAACCAACCCCCCTAAACAATTGAAAATTATCCCAGACCCAAAACCCATTAAAAGAACCAAAAAACCACCCGCCCCACACCACTTCTTTGGCAATGTGGGCGTCATTCTTAAAATTGCTTCCTGCTGGGTATGGGCGAAGTTATCTTTATCCTGAAAGAAAAATTTAAGTTAATTGTCAAATTCTAGGAAAGGTAACTATATCCTTCATTATTATCCAGTCTGTGTATAATGCCAAAGTTCAGGGTTTATCTCAAGTCCTTATTCAAGTAGTCTTTGAGACTGGATCATCTCAGCTAGTCATCTCAAAATTGTTCTGAGCACCTTGTAGTTCAAAGCTGATCTGTAGATGATGTTTGTCAGCTTAGTGATATTATTATTGTCCACGTGGAATTGTTGTTGTTGTTGTTGTTGTGGGGCCCCATCTTCTTTCCGGAGACTTCAGTTGATGTTAGGCCTGGCCGTGATTTCCTGCAGAAAACTGATAAGAGACTCGAACACAAAGACATATATATGCAGCTAATTGAAGCCTTTTTTCTAGAATTAGTTAGTACTCTATATGACCATTCATATCTTAACAAAGTTTAAAATGTATATGTATCTATTAATCTTGTAAATTTTGATATAAAATTTATACTTTAAGAAAAGTTTAAAGAATCAGAATAGAATCAAAGAGTTGAGATTAGTAATAGAATAGTCCCTTAATTAATTTGGCTTTTGTCCTGTCCCATAGCAGAAAATGGCTCTTTTATTCTGTCATGATACAGGGAGTTTGTATTTTCATTTTAACAACATGCTTGAGTTTAAAGAAGGAGAGAGCCATTCTCCAACTCCAAAGTCAGCTTTAAATTTTAATTGAACTGGGACTATTAGAAAACCAATAGTGTTAAATCTTTAGAGAAAAGCAGAAACAAACATTTAAGAAGACATAAAATTTTTTAGATAATATATACCCATATGCCATATACTCCAATATACTCTGTTTCCTGGGATAGATGATTTGTCCCTTTTCTTCAGTTGTCTCATTTGTCTTGTGTCCTTCAGATTCCTTAACCTTCATTCTCCTAAAAGACAAAAACAAAAACCTTCCCCCAAGACTAATTTTGGGGATGTTCCTTTTTGGCAAGTTATTATCTGATTAAATGAAAAGACATGTGTTATAGGTACAAGTTAGTTTAAATTGGATGTTCATGCTGGTTGATGAACTATCACCTCCTCTAATTAAGAGGTTTCTCTTGTTCAAATCGAACCTTTATCAATTTTGATGGTACCCACAGCTTATCTTCTCCTGTAGAAACAAAAGCAAAACCTCGTCCCCAACGTAATACATACCCTGGCTTCCATTCTGAGGTCAGCACATCCTTAAAGTATATAGGTTGATTTAATTCTGTAGTTTTTTCTATTACCCAATGTCTCTCTGCAGCTGTTGTTCTTTTCTCATTGGCATTCAGAAAATTCAAAGTTAATAGAGCATTATGCAGTCTATTTCTGGGGGTTTTTGTTACTCCTTTCTGTTTATTTAGCATATCCTTTAGAGTTCTGTTTGACCTTTCTATAACTGCTTGACCTGTAGGATTATGTGGTATACCTGTAATATGCTTTATATTGTAATAAGCAAAAAACTGTTTCATTTTAACAGAGACATATGATGGAGCATTGTCAGTTTTAATTTGTGCAGGTATACCCATGATGGCCATAACTTCTAGCAAATGAGTGATTACAGAATCAGCTTTTTCAGAACTCAAAGCAGTTGCCCATTGAAATCCTGAATAAGTATCAATGGTGTGGTGTACATATTTCAATTTTCCAAATTCTGCAAAGTGAAACACATCCATCTGCCAAATTTCATTCCTCTGAGTACCCTTTGGGTTACATCCTGCTGGTAATGGCGTTTGATTATAGAAAGAACAAGTAGGACATTTCTTTACTATTTCTTTGGCTTGTTGCCAGGTTATGGAAAAATCCTTTTTTAAACCTTTACTATTGACGTGATGTTTTTTATGAAAGTCTGAGGCCTCCAGCACATTTCCTATCAATAATTTATCAATCTCATCATTGCCTTGTGCTAGAGGGCCTGGCAGACCAGTATGAGATCGGATGTGAGTTATATATAAAGGATGACTCCTTTTCCTGATTGTATCTTGTAATTGAATAAATAGTGAAGTTAATTCTGAAGCATCAGAGATAAATTCTGCAGTCTCAATATGTAACACCACTCTTTCAGCATACTGAGAGTCAGTTACTATGTTGAGAGGTTCTGAAAAATCCATTAATACCAACAGAATAGCATACAATTCTGATTTTTGCACTGAATTATAAGGACTTTGTACCACTTTACTTAAATTTTCTGATTTGTAACCTGCCTTTCCTTGTTTATTGGCATCTGTATAAAATGTACGAACTCCAGATATGGGTTTTTGCCGTACAATTCGAGGCAAGATCCAATCAGCTCTCTTTATAAAATCAATTCTGTTGCTTTTGGGATATTTGCTGTTAATTTCTCCCAAAAAATTACTGCAAGCTCTTTGCCAAGGTTCACTTTCTGTCCATAATTTTTCAATGTCCTCCTTAGTTAAAGGTACGACAATTTCTGCTGGGTCTAGTCCTGCTAATTGACGAAGTCTCAATTTTCCTTTCCAAATCAAGTCAGAGATTTTTTCCCCATAAGTTTTTAATTTTTTATTTGGTTTATTTGGTAAAAATATCCATTCCAATATAATATCTTCCCTCTGCATTAATATTCCAGTAGGGGAATGCCTAGAAGGTAAAATAACCAGAATGCAATCCAGCTTTGGATCAATACGATCCACGTGCCCTTCATGTACTTTCTTTTCTACCAAGGCCAATTCTTTCTCAGCTTCAGGTGATAATTCTCTTGGACTATTTAAGTCCTTGTCACCTTCTAAGGTTTTGAACAAATTAGTCAGTTCATCATTTTTTACCCCAACAATAGTTCGTAGATGAGAAATATCTCCAAATAATCTTTGAAAGTCATTAAGAGTCTGTAGTCTATCTCTCCGAATTTGCACCTTTTGGGGTCTAATTTTTTGTAGCTCTATTTTATATCCTAAATAATTAATAGAATCTCCTCTTTGTATTTTTTCAGGAGCAATTTGTAATCCCCAGCAAGGCAAAATTTTCTTTACTTCTTCAAACATTCTTTCTAAAGTATCTGCATTTGAGTCAGCTAGTAAAATATCATCCATATAATGATAAATTATAGATTTAGGAAATTTTTTACGTATCACTTCCAATGGCTGTTGTACAAAATACTGGCACAGAGTTGGGCTATTTAACATTCCCTGTGGGAGGACCCTCCATTGAAATCTTTTAACCGGTTGAGAATTATTATAAGTAGGCACTGTGAAAGCAAATCTTTCTCTGTCTTTTTCTTGTAAGGGTATTGAAAAGAAACAGTCTTTTAAATCAATAACTATGAGAGGCCATCCTTTTGGTAACAGAGTAGGCAAAGGAATTCCAGATTGTAGAGAGCCCATCGGCTGAATTACTTTGTTAATTGCTCTAAGGTCTGTTACCATTCTCCATTTACCAGATTTCTTTTTAATAACAAATACAGGAGAATTCCAAGGGCTGGTTGACTGTTCAATATGCTGAGCATTTAACTGTTCTTCTACCAGCTCTTCTAAAGCCTGGAGTTTCTCTGTTGTTAAAGGCCATTGCTGAACCCATACAGGCTTGTCTGTTAACCATTTTAAAGGTAGAGCTGTTGGTATTTTTGGAAGATTATCAGTTGTTGTGCCCTGTTCTTGTATAATATGGATGGCTGGTGACCACTCAAAATAATGCCTTCTAATATTTCTCTCAGAAACATGTGCTAGTTTATGATTTGTTTCTGAGATTGGAGGGATTTTAATCTGAGTATTCCATTGTTGCAACAAGTCTCGACCCCACAGGTTCATAGCTATGTTAGCGACATATGGTTTTAATTTTCCTCTCTGTCCTTCTGGACCTATACATTCCAGCCATCTTGCACTCTGTTTCACTCCAGATAATGTCCCAATTCCTAACAGTTGAACGTTTACCTCCTGAAGAGGCCAAGCTGGATGCCAAAATTCTGGTGCAATTATGGTAATGTCCGCACCTGTGTCTACCAGACCAGACAACAAAACACCATTTATTTTTATCGTTAATTTTGGTCTCTGTTCATTAATAGAAGTTTGCCAAAAAATTTTCTTTATGTTTTCTCCTGAATTTTCTATTCTCTCTGTTTCATCATCCTGACCAGCCTGATTTATTCCAATAGTCATTTGGTTATTTAATCGCTCAGAGCAGGGATTTCCTCTACAGCTGCAGGAAAGGTTTGAACTGGTTTTGCTATGGGGGCCTGCATGAGGCCCCTCCGGGAGTTTCCCGAAAACTGAGGCAAAGGATTACCCTGTCTGTCCTTTGTTGATCTACATTCATTGGTCCAGTGTTTTCCCTTACCACACCTTCTGCATACTCCAGAAGGAAGGGGCCTTCTGTTGCCATTGTTCCTTGAAGAAACATTGCTTCTAGGAATGACCTGTTTACAGTCCCTTTTAAAATGTCCTTGCTGTCCACACCCAAAACATCTAACACTCCTCAAACCTTTTGAAATTACTTCTCCTACCCACGTATCATGCTCATCAACCTCAACATTAATTGTTTCTCTAATCCAATCTTCCAAAGGTGCAGATCTTGCCCTTAACGGCCTGATTATTCTTTTACATGCTGCATTCGCATTCTCAAATGCCAAAGCTTCAATTATTGCCTTACTAGCTTCTGATCCTGAGACCATTCTGTGTACTGCTGAAGCCAGTCTTTCTAAAAAATCTGTGAAAGATTCTTTTGGGCCTTGCATAACCTTTGTGAATGACTCAGGTTTTTTTCCTGGTTCATCAACTCTGTCCCATGCATTCAAGGCTGCCATTCGACATAAAATTACGGTTTGAACATCATATAAACATTGTGTTTGTATTGAAGCATATTGGCCTTCTCCAATAAGCTGATCCTGACAAACTTGTATTCCTTTATCCCTCCATTGTGTTTCTACATTTCTAGCTTCCTCCTTAAACCACGTTAGAAATTGAATTCTCTGGCTGGGTTCTAGAACAGCTTGTGCAAGGTCCCGCCAGTCCTGTGGTATAATCCTATTATATGTTGACCAAGAGTTTAACATTTGCTTTACATATGGGGAATGCATGCCATAAGATACTATTGCCTCCTTAAACCTTTTAAAATCCATCAGTTCAATTGGAGCCCAGATATTTTGTGTAGCCATTTGATCAGGCATCTGCTGTACAGTTACAGGATAAATTAAGGATGACTGTGTGAAAACAGGCTTTCTTTCTGTAACCTTATAATCCAAACTTGAACCAACTTCACTGTTAAAATTAACAGGTTTTTCTAAAGCTGTTATCCTGGCACTTAAATCGACTATCTTTTTAAATAGTAAAATGAGAATAAGCATGGTGATAAACTGCATAATTCCCATAATACTAATCTTTTCATATAGTTGTTCCATTGTCAGACTGCCTAAAATTTCAAAAACCCAATTTTCTTCCAATGTACACAGAAAACCCATTTTTTCCTTTATGACTTACCAAATCTGCGTAGAACAGTAGAAATCCGAGCGAATTTCAAAAGAGCCACCTAGTGTCCTAGGTGTGAATCCAGAGAGAGAGAGAGAAAGAGAGAGAGAGAGAGAGAGAGAGAGAGAGAGAGAGAGAGAGAGAGAGAGAGAGAGAAAGAGAGACAGAGAGAAAGCAAAAGCGAAAGCGAAAGTGAAAGTGAAAGTGAAAGCGAAGGGGTAGCCGGCTAAAGCTTAAAGCCAGCCACTTGTTCCCTCTTGAGCCGAGTCAAGGCTTGGCTTTACAGCCAGGGGCCCTGTTTAGCAGGGCAGGCCTGAGCTGTTTGTAGCACTGGCTTTAAGCAAGCAGCTCACAGTCCAGCCTGAGCCCAGACCTGGGCCGAGACTAGGGAGCCGGCTGCTCCGGCTAGGGAGCCGGCCCCAAGCAGTTTTTAATGGATTCTTGTCACGTTGGGCGCCAGATGTAGATGTAACCAATCGTATTATTAAAATAAGAAACACAGAGCCAAGGTAAAAGAGAAAAGCCGAGAGGTCAGAGCTCAGAGATAAAATCTTACCTCCTGCAGTGCTCCTAGCTTCCCCGAGAGAGAGAGGTACTTCCTGTGTCCCTGTTTAAATAATCTTTCTGTTCTGCCTTCTCATTGGTTGTAAACCCAACCACATGACTGCCTCATCACTGCCTGTAAGTACCGCCCTCCAGGTCTTAAAGGCGTATGTCTCCAATACTGGCTGTATCCCTGAACACACAGAAATCTACCTAGCTCTTCTAACCACCACGCTCTTACTATGGCTCTAATAGCTCTGACCCCAGGGCAACTTTATTTATTAACATAAAATTAAAATAACATTTCAGTACAAATAAAATATCACCACAAGAGGCACCTGGTAAATGTGTTTTGCTTTGATGAAGAGAGGAAAAGAAGTCTCCAAGAGTGGTCTGGGCAGACTCCCGTGAGAATCGTACTGAGTTGCACTTTTCTGGTCTCTTACAAGACGCCTACACCACGGTGCAGTCACATGTGGAGTCTCCGGTTTTATCCCGATTAGAATCATCCATTTACACTCATGATGGCAAGAGACTGCTTCAGGCAGAGCCTGGTGGCTTCAGGGCTGTGTTCTGGGCCATCAAACCTTTGGCGTTCACTTTGTGCCAGCTCAACAATTTAGGACCAGAAGCCACTGCCGGCCTGGCCTTCTGCCTGGGGGAATTCTGGCTCTCTAACTGGTCTCCTGATCAAAGGTCTGTTAGGAACCTTGGCAGCCTCCAGAGCACTTAACTCTAGCTTGGCTCTCAGGAAATAGAAGCCATACAACTGCTTTGCTAGTTGTTCCTGCCCATCCTGAATTATCCCTAAGGATTTTATCCAAAGTCAGTTTCTAATATTCATGGGGCCCTATTGTATCTCACTATTCGCCTAGTGGAGGGGGTGGAAATCACTTATTTCAAAGAGGAAAAGCCATGCTTTAGACATTCCAAAGTCCTCCTGAGATCATACTTAGTAACCTGCAGCAGAGGTACATATACATTTTCCTGTTGTGGGGCACCAGGCTGGTGGTACCCAAGGGAGTGACCTCAACCATCTCTGTCAATATGTATACCTGGATACCTGGGGACAGGTGCCTGCCTCAGTGGAGTCAGCTAGTGAAAATCATCATTGACACTGTAATGGTGAACAGTCAACAGGAAGAAAATATGCCCAACAGACCCAGCCAACGATGGATGCCCTAATGGGATTCAGAACTTGTGTGGATTACTGCAACAGGGAAAAGTATCTAAATGACTCAAGAAGACATGAACAAAAAGGATAAGAAATAGAAGTAGATGTGGTCATCTGGGTGATGGTGGCACGCGCCTTTAATCCCAGCACTTGGGAGGCAGAGGCAGGCAGATCTCTGAGTCTGAGGCTAGCCTGGTCTACAGAGTGAGTTCCATGACAGCCAAAGCTACACAGTAAAAGCCTGTGTTGACAAAAGAAAGAAAGAAAAAAGAAATAGATGTGATCATAAGCATATATGAAATCATCACATGCATGCAGGCACACGCAGGCACACGCAGGCACACGCGTGCACACCCTTGCTTCTCCCTGATGCCCTTTCAACCTGTCCCAACCTGGGACACATACTGCTTGCTGGAATAAAACTCAGATGAGAAATTGCTGAAGGATGATGAGAAGCCATGTTCTGTGGAGCTTGAGTCTCTATGCCTGGCTCCTCTGTGAAAATCTCTCTGCCCACAGGCCCTGGCACAGTGTATGGACTCTGAGTCTGTCAGCTGTCAGAGAGCAGCATGCTGGGAACAGACAGAATGTCTTGGCTGCAGAACCTGGTCATCCTGGGGCTGCTGGGAGCTGAGAGACATGAAGGCCGAGCCAAGTCCTAGGCAGGGGCCATGATAGCATAAAGAAACTGGAAAGAAAGCATTGCCCAAGCAGGGCTCTCTCTTCAGGAAAGGGAACAGGAGCCCCCAAAGGAGCATCTCTGAATGAAACGGGCTTGTATGTGTCTCCTGAAATGTCAAATTAGAGAAGTCATGGAATTGATTCAATGGAACTGACGGAACTGTGCCTGTGAACCAGGAAAGATAAAAGAACGTAGGGAAGGAAAGAAGAAAGGATGTAAGGAAGAGGAAGAAGGAAGGAAAGATGAAAGGAACAGGGAAGAGAGAGACAGGGAAAAGGGTAGAGGGAGGGAAAGAGAGAAACGATAGGAAGTTAGGAAGGGAAGAAGGAAGGAGGGAGGGGAAGTGGAGAGCCAGGGGTGGCAGGAAGGGACACACTGGTGGCATCTGTGCATCCGGCACGTCCTCTGCAGTGCCGCCTCAGCAACTCCACAGAAACGCCTTCTCGAGGGGTGATCATTGGCACAAACACTGACGTTCACGTCACTTTCCCAAGGTTGGTGAGCAAAAGTGCCAGGTGCTGTTTCGAAGCCTTGGTCCACACTGTGTCTCTCTGAAGCCTGTCCTGGGGAACAGGGCTCGATCCTAAGTACCAGGGGAGCTGTGGGCAGACCCTGCTGGTGTTCTTTTTTATTCTTGCCTTGGAAGCTGAGTGAGCTGGCCAAGCCTGGCAGGAAGGACCTGGAGAGCTGCCCATCTGCAGGTTTAGGCCCCATGAGAGAAGCCAGGCCATGGGGCTGTCATTCAAAGATGATTCCCAGCTCAGGTAAGTTTCCCTCACATCCCTTTGGGTCCCCGTGTGTCCTTAGTAATGGCATTATTATTCCCTCTCTGAGTCTAGGCTGATTAATCTAATTTGCACATGTGAACGGGAAGCTGCTCTGATCCATTTAATATGTTGGGACCGTATCCCAGCTCATTTGCATGGTGGGGATGGCCAGAGGAGGTGGCTCCTGTCCCCTGCCTGCTTCCCACCCCTGTCCTGCCTCCTACCAGGCAAATTCTTGCTGAGCAGGCAAATGGTGATCCATGCTGCTGCTTTTAAGTCTTAAAACCCATTAGGAGTGTATTAGCAGACGTGCTGAGAGCTCATTTGAGTAATAAAAATCTTTTTTGTGTATAGCTAATAAAACAGAAGAAAGAAAAGCAAGAAAGAAATGCAGAAGGAAAAAGGAGGCTAGCCAGCCATGGTGGTTAGGGTGGCACCGTGGGGTGTGGCTACAGGATCATCTGAAGGGGATTCCTTTGCCTTGGCCGTGGGATAGGTCATGGGAAGAAAGTGGAGCGATGATCCAAAAGACATCTGCATTTCAAGCAGTGTCCATGGCCCAGCTGCAGCCCAGGAAGGTAAGAGATACATGCCATGGGTCCCTGAGATGCGGTTGAGGACCCCCAGCTCATCTGCATGCAAAATGGTCAGTTTTCAGTATGACCAGTTATGGCCACATGCCCAGAAGACAGCAGCTTGTCCAGGTGGCCCTCCATTTATATACCTGCACTAGCCTTGCTTTGTTTCCAATCTAGGCTGTCCTGACTCCAGCCCATGGGCTGGTAGACTCCCAGCCTGGGGCTGTTCAGATCCAGTTCTCTGGTCTTCTGTCAGGTAGCCTCTGCTGGACCCAGTGAAGAAGTTCAGCACTGTGACTGACACATGGAAGATCAGCTATATGATCGGTATCCAGTACAGGATGGGAAGGCAGGACCCCCTGTTCAAGCCTGAAGAAAACTTACATAGCATTGGAGGAGACCACTGAACTAGGCTTGGGAGTCTTTTGATGCATAGCCTAGGTCACATGCGCATGAATCCATTCCTAAGTAAATGTGAGGCATTCGATTATGCGCCATGAAGAATTGATCCACGATTTAAGAAAGTTAAAATACACAGGTGTTGCAAGATCCAGGAAAGGAGCAAAGCTACACAGAGAAACCCTGTCTTGAAAAACCAAATAAAATACATACATACATACATACATACATACATACATACATACATACACACACAGGTGTCATGCACAGCCTAGAGTCTGTCTTAATGAAAACATTGAAGAAAAGGCTTTGGAAGGTCCTCCCCAGCACCCAGCGTCCTTGATGCTGCCTCTGGCCCCAGATGTTACAGTTTCCCCTAATGGCCCATTAAGACCCCATAAGCCAAGACTTATGTGAGTCCTTTTGTATGAATCCAGGAGAAAAGCTGCAGAGAAATCCTCTTACAGATAATCCCTCTGAGAACAGGGCCTGAGACTACAAGAATGAGTAGCCAAAGGAGGAAGCAAATCAGAGAGGCTTGCCAGTGGGCAGGGTCTCTCCTGTGATGGACAGAGATGTGCACCAATGGCTAGATGGCTTTGATGCTGTCCTCTCATCTTTGGGCCCAGCTGTGTTCTGAGTCTCCGTAACAAGAGCCTTGATGCCATTGGGAGAATATTCTTAACCTCTCTGAGGCTTCCTCCCAGATCTTTAAACTTGCTTGGGGCAACTGGACAAATACCCAAGGACATTCATATGGCCTGGTTGGTTTACGGTTAGGAAAAGAGCATAAAAAGATGAAGTAGAAGAAAAAGAGATAAGATAACTGGCCTTCACGCGAGGATTTTAAGATAGGTCTTGTAGCATAGTCCTGTAATCCAGGATAATCAGAAGGCTGAGGCAAGGGCAATTTTCAGCCAGCCTAGGTAACTAAGTAAGACCCTATCTCAAAATAAAATGTGGAAAAGATAGCTGAGTAGAGTGCTTGCCTAGAGCTTGTAAAACTCTGAGTTCAATGGAGGGGGAAGAGGAGGGAGAAAGGGAGAAACGGGGAGGGAGAAAGAGAGGGAGAGAGGGATGGAGGGAGGGAAGGAGAGAGAGAGAGAGAGAGAGAGAGAGAGAGAGAGAGAGAGAGAGAGAGAGAGAGAGAGAGAGGATAATTTAATTTTTGGTAAATGTTGTTTGTTGTTACATTGGCATAATAAAATTTATGTAACTATTCAACAATGGTAACATTGTTGGGGAAGATTTCTTCTTAAAGATGTCAAAGAAAGACAATTACCCTTTTTATTTCCCCTGATATCTGAAGGGAACAGCAGCAATGAGAACAAAACAGGAGAGTAAAGGCTGCACCTCAGCGGAAGAGGACGCGGCCCAACCATAAAGCAGAAAGCACAAATGCAACGTGGATGCAGGCAGGGAGGGAAGCTCAGCCTGCACACGCATGCTCAGACATCAGCAAGCACAGACGTCACGATGCCTGAGCGTCTCCCCTACAAAGGTCTTCTGTGGACGCTCAGTGAGAGTCTCAGGAAATAGAAATACGGCAACCACATATAAATAGAAACTGGCTGCTCTGCCGGATGTCCTGGGTTCAATTGCCAGCACCCACAGGGTTGCTAACAAGCACCTGGAACTCCAGATCCAGGGAGTCAGATGCCCTCTTCCGGGCCTCTACAGGCATTGCACACAATGCATAGCCGCACATGCAGGCAAAATACCCACAAACATATAATAATAAATAAACAAATCTTGAAATAAAATGTTTCAAAGGAGAGGAGTCAGAAGAGGCCACGATGTCCCCAACCCCTACTGCTCCAGGCCAGCCTCTGTCCTAGAGAAGCTGCAGGGTCAGGCACTGGGCAGAGAGGTTGCACCCCCAAGCCACACAGGGCAGCTCCGGCACAAAGAAAACAGAAACAAGACGTAATGACTGGGTAGCTGCACCCCACCCTACTGTGCACCCCAAACCTACCCTGAACTGCCAAACCTGGCCTGTAGAGCAGAGCTGCTCAGTTCCTTGTTCTCTGAGCAAGAGGCTGGCATTTTATTCCTCAGTAAACAGCTAATTCAAGGAGGGAAAGAGGAGTGGGAAGGGAAAGCGGGAAGAAGGGAGGGAGGGGGGAGGGAGGGAGGGAGGGAGGGAGGGAGGGAGGGAAGGGAAAGGGGACGGGATCAAAAGAAGATGAATTTTAAAAAAGTACTATGATTCTCTGGTCTCAAAGAAATAGCCACTAACTTTTTAAATTATTTATTAAAAAAATAATATCAAGATGTTGAGAAAACTTTAAGGAAGAATGAAAGATGCACCAACAGAGCAGAGGAGGGGGAAGACTACCTGGGAGGTGAGTGAAGGAAGAGAAAGAGCGGGGAGAGGAGCAAGCGGAGGAGGGAGAGGGAGAAGAGGCAAGGATGGAGGAGGGTGCAGGAGGACAGGGGAGAAGTGGGGAGGGTCAACTGGACAAACCCGGATACCCTAGCCAGGATCTGGGCATTGCCAGCAAGCTTGAGGAAATTAAACAAACAAATGGAAAAGATCAAACATATGAATACAAAGAAAAAGAGGAAGACAGAGAGTATTGACAAGAGAGACCCAACATATCCATAAGGGGAAAAGTACAGAAAGATATAATCAATGAAAACATCCCTGAAATAGACAATGCTGAATCTCAGTCAAAGGGGCCCATGAGATCTCCAAAAATCTTATATCTAGCCATCACCTTTAAGCTATACCCTTATGAAGCTACGAGGGGGAACAGATGAATCATACAAGCATCCAGGCAGAAAACCCAAGATAAACAGGAGAGAAATAATGCTGGCGAGCCTCACTCCGATCAATCTGCGCAAGCTTGGAGAGAATTACAGCCGAAGAGCCGCAGCCTCGCTGAAGTTGTCATTTAAGTATTTAGACAACAGGCAGACAAATCGGGAGCATGTAAGAATTTTGAGAACACAATACCCATGAGCCCTTCCTGTAAAAATTACCTGACAGTGAACTTCAGTAGAACAAGAGATCAATCAAAATATAGAACTCTAGAATGCAAAACACATAGTCAAAAGATGGGTGCTGAGTGGTCAGTCTTATTCAGTGCAAAGCTGAGATTCTCCACTGTGAGAAAAGCGGCACAGGACAGTGGCTCTGTGGGGAAAGACACTTGCTACCAACACCAAGCCTGATGGCCTAAGTTTGATCCCTGGGTCCCCTGTGGTAGAAAACGAGAACCACTCACTCACAAAAGTTGTCCTCTGACCTCCACACAT
The DNA here is from genome assembly GCF_049852395.1 of Peromyscus maniculatus bairdii. Lineage (NCBI taxonomy): Eukaryota > Metazoa > Chordata > Mammalia > Rodentia > Cricetidae > Peromyscus > Peromyscus maniculatus. The sequence goes on along the minus strand of NC_134853.1, from coordinate 146,564,941 downwards.
GTGCCATATGTACCCACATTCTCTCTCTCTCTCTCTCTCTCTCTCTCTCTCTCTCTCTCTCTCTCTCACACACACACACACACACACACACACACACACACACACACACACACACACTATAAATATGGGTAAGCATAGCACACACTTTAATCCCATCACTGAGGAAGCAGAGGCAGGTAGATCTCTATGAGTTCAAAGCCAGCCTGATTTACATAATAAAATCCAGGCCAGCTGGAATTATGTGATGAGAGCCTGTCTATAATTAGACAAACAAGTAAAAGCAATAAAAAATTTAATGAACAGATCATCTTTTGAAATAATAATTAATGCTGCAAAAATCATCATCATAAAAATAATGAAAATAGGGCTGGGGAGATGGCTCAGTAGGTAAAGAGCATCCCAAAAAAGCATGAGGACTGAGTTCAAGTACACTTGTGATCCCAGTGCCTGGGTCAAATCGGGGAGCTCCAGGTTCAGTGAGAGACCCTGCCTCAACATAACAATAAATAATGATGGTAATGGCTATCACTTCTTGATGAGTTCACCAAACCTGACTCTTGTTTATAAGTGTATTTTAGGAACTAGGTTCATTTATGCAAAGCTTAATGATGCCTTCAATTTTTCTTTAATTTTCTCCATCTGTTGAAATTAAGTAAAATTTCCAAAAGTAAAAATTAAATTGAGACCATGCAGCCATCCCATTTTTCTCAGAAAGTCTTCCCCTACAGCTGTCCCAAAGACTTGATGTCTTCCCAAGGAAGCCAGATGAACAGATGACACTTTCAAGAAGCTAAAGATGCTTCCCTCTCCCACTGCTGGACTGTTGTTTGATTACAAAATGCTTTGTATTTTGGTTTTATTCTTTTTTTTAAACTGTATTGCTCTAGTGTTTGTAACAGACATGAGTTATTTGAAAAGACTAAACACATTATCTGCTTCTCTATGCTGATAAGGTAAGCTTCCTACTGGGGTGCCTCATCTGTGGTCACATGGGACGCAAGCCCTGCAGTTCTGGGTTCTGGTTTCCGCTCATGTTGGAGTCCAACTATGAAATGCTCCCCATGGGTTCCTGTTTGTGTCTGAATACAGCTGGTGGTGCCATCTGGGGAAGTGGAATCTTCTGTGGCGGGAGACTGCGATGTCTACTGTCAACTGTTAACGTGGCAGAACCCGGAATCACCTGAGAGATGGGCCCCTGGGCATGCCTGTGGAGGCTATTTTGACTGCCTTAACTAGGATGGGAAGGCCTGCCCACCGTGGGTGGCACCATTCCCTGGCTGAGATCCTGAACTGTGTGAGTGAAAATAGGGAGTTGAGCTGCAGCATGCATTCATCTCCCTCTGCTTCTTGACTGCAGATGTCATGTGACCTACAGTCCCCAAGTCCCCACTGCTGTGACTTCCCAGCCATGGTGGCCTATAGCCTCAAACCTTGAGTCAAAATAAACATTTCCTTCCTAAGTCGTCTTTGTTAGGGTGCTTGATCACAGCCACATAACAGTCATTAAGACAGAGATATAGGTGGAAGAGATGTCACTGGGGGTAAGGCTCTCTGAGGGCTGTAGCCTAGCTCTGCTTCTGCCCTGAGCTCTCTGCTTCCTGGTTGGTATCATGAGAGCAATAGCTATGTATCATTGCTGACACAGATGATCAAGCTGCCTCAACCACCATGCTTTTCCTCACTAGGATGAACTGCATCTCCTGAACTAGCTGCCAAAATAAATCCTCCCTTTACCAGGTGTTGGCCACAATCAACAAGAAAAGTAACCACTACGCTCATCTACTATTCTCTAGTGCCTCACTTGCTTCATCTGTCAAATGGGGCCACTAAGAACTCACAGCACCTACTTCAGAGAGCAGCTGTGAGGAGCAAGTAAGATAATGATTGGAATGTGCCAGAGCAATGCCAGTACTCAATAAATGTTAATATTCACCAAGTCTCGCGGCATGCTAATTGCAAGTGATTTGCATGCTACCTTCTACACAACACATAAATTTGAATTTTCCCCATGTTCTTCAGGGAAGAGTTCTCTGGTTGTTGTCTTTAGGTCATCAACAGTTGTTAGGCAGTTAGTTATTAAACAAATAATTAGCAAAGGGCCCGATGGCACGCACAGGGAATTGGCGGCCGTTCTCAACCCCTAAATGAGCACCGTTGCATGAATGCACTCTTGCCGCATCTGCTCCTGAAAACATAACCTTACAAACTACACTATGTATTTTAAAGCAGCACACGTAAGTCAACAGCAGCCACTCGGGGGCTTGGGTTTTGCAGGGGGGGGCAGGTAAGTGGTCTTCGCGGGGATCTGCCTCCCTTAGCCTTTAGTGACAGACATGTCACCTCTGGGACTTTGCCCGGAGACAGGCAAAGTAAAGAAGTCAGTCTGGGCTGGAGGACTTCCCCTGACTCTTCCCAGCCTCCTCTTCCTACAATTTCCTTTCTTCTTCCCTCCTCCCCCCAAGTACCCAGGTCCTAGGTTCACAGGGACTGGAGGAACATTGTTCTAGAAGCTGTGCTGCGGTCCATGGGAATCACAGCCTCTCCCTCTTGAGGTCTCTCACCGGCAGCACTGGATTAATCTTGGAGAACAAGCACTCTTGCTTCCCAGGGTAACGCAGAGGCATGTGACTTTTATGAGAGAGACTCCTCTGTGGGAACTCGGTTTTGTGCCTTATTGTCATCGCTTCTTACAAGGTGACTAATAAATAATCCCCATTACACAAACCCAGCCTGCATCCATCATGCCCCGACTGCCAGCACTGAGGGATGATCCCTAATGGGCAATAATAATAGCTCCCATTTATTGATTGGGTGCCGGGTGCCAGGCCCTGGCCGCAGTATCCCGCTTATTTTCTTCTTTGGGGGAAGATTTGGTGCCTCCTCTGCCTGGCGAGCCTGGCAGATCCTCTATGGGGATATGCCCAGATGCAGTCCCTCATGGGAGTGGGGGGGTCTCATACACCTGCGCACTCCAGTGCTCTCTGCTGGACTGGCCTTCCTTCGGGCAGGAGTGGACAGAATCAAGTCTCTGGTGGGGAGTGATTCTCAGCTCTTCCAGAAGGCCAATCCAAAGTACACGGCTCTTGTTTTTATTTATTCAGCATTTGTCTTGCAATGGAGAATGGCCTCGCCCCATTTCATGTCGTTCTGTACATGTTTTCAATGAAATCACAATACCCTCTCTGCTTTCTTGACACTATCAGATGGGACAACCATGCTGGCTCTTTTTCTCGTTGCTATGCCCACATCTTAATTCATGACACAGACAACTTAAGGTAGGAGAGGGTTTGTTTTGACTTGTGGCTCAGGGGATGTTAGTCCACAGTGTCCAGGGGAGGTGTGGCAGCTGTGTGGTAGAAGCTTGCAGGAGTCAAGCCTTTGGTGGCCAACAAGAAAGCAAAACGTTCAGGCCAGAGGCAGGGCTGGTCTATGATGGAAACAGGCCCACTACCTGTGAGCCGTATCCACCATCCCCCACCATCCATCTCCACCATCCATCCCCACCATCCCCACCATTCCCAAGGACTCCACAACCTCCCCATATAATGCTACCAGTTAGAAACCATATGTTCAGACATGTGGCCTTTAAGAGACATTTCACATTCCGACCACAATATCCTCCCATTCCTAGCTCCTGTGATTTTCACTAAGGTGTGACACATGACCTAAGATGGCCAATACCAGGTATTCCATGACTTCTCTTCTTCTAAGATCACATAAGCCAAAGTTCCCAGGAGCCTCCATGTTGGCGTATAAGAGAGACAGAGTAAGGCCGTGTGATGGACAAGGGGCTGACACTGGATGCAGCTGTTCCTGAATCCACTCACCCCGGAAACTAAGTTTAATAGAGTCCCTTTCTCACTCATACTCTTCTTGCAGTAGCTTTTTCTCATGCACCACGACAAGCTGTCACAAAAGTAGGCTAAAGGCATTTTCACTGGAACCCCGCCAGCTCGCTGGAGCATTGGGAACCCCAGCTTTATCTAGTAATCAAGGGTTTCTTTGCCAGCTTCATTCTTTGAGTATCTACCATAGTTCCTTGATTCGAGCATGCTTTCAATAATGACATGAACTGTCAATTTAATTAGAGCTTTTCTGGAAGGAAAAGAAGTAGAAAAACAGAGCCCAGGCTGAAGTCGTTGATTATAAGATGTTTCAGTTTCTCAAGGGTTAAACTGCTGAAGATCTGGGAGGGCAGGAAGCACACATTGGGATCCTGGAGGAGTGGGTTTCCCCCAGGGAACCTTGTGGGAACAGATGGTGTGAAGTAGGGTCCAGGTCCTCCTGCGGCCTCTTCAAATGCCATCATAATTCCATCCAATTGATCATCTCCAAGTGTCCCCTATGCCATAGAACATGATGTTCTGAGAGAGATTTCCTTTCTGGGTTAGGAGGGGCAGGCCAGGGCCCGCTGTCATTCATGGGTCATTTGCCAATCACCTCTTACGGCAGTAGACACAGAAAGGCTCCAGCGGGGTACTGTCTCCTACTATCTCCCATCAATGGATGTTCGTACTGATACCGAGAATCACGAGCTGAGTCCCCGCTCAGGGAAAATGATCTCTCAATAGGGAGGCCAATTAGATGTGAAATGGAGAAATACCCAAGTAGAAATAGAACCAGACAAAGCATGTCTGCCTCGGAGACCTTCTCTGTCTCAGCCAATAGACACAGATAGAGGGTAAGTGTTCTGCCTGGCCAGTGGCAGGGTGTATGCTCACTTCCCCTTGGGTATTTTATAAGGTCACCTCTGAGGTGAAAATACAGTGCCCAGGCTTTAGGAGAGGGCCTGGTGTGGGAGATGGAGAGAAGCAGTGATACCAAAATACCCCCAAATAGACTGGGTAGATAACTCCATCAGTAAAGTGCTTGCCATGTGAGCAAGGGGACCTGAGTTTGATTCCCAGAACCCACATAAGATAGCCAGGCATGATGGCCAGCTCTTGTAATCCTAGCATGGAGAAATGGAGACAGGTGGATCCTTGTGGCTCACTGGCCAGCTAGTCTAGCCTACTTGGTGATTTCCAGGCCAACAAAAGACGCTATCTCAAAACAGACAGACAGACAGACAGAAAACAACAAAAAGCATACAGCATCGGAGAAATGACACTTGAAGTTGTTCTATGGCACACCCTTGCACGCACACACAGACACACAGAGCTCGCATTCCTTACACCTCACTGCTGGCGAGCCTCCAGCTTCCCCTCTCCACAGCAGATAACGTGGTTCCTTCAGGAGCAGGTGTTGTCCAGGCAGCCCCCGATGGCTCTGTCACACAGGCTCTGATGTACTCCAGAAATGGGAGTGCTGCCTTTTAGAAGGTGAAGGCTACACTAACTGTGTGGTCACAGGCCTGATACCATGAACCAGAAGGGACCTGGGCTCTGGGCTGCAGCCTTCCCACCTCACTGGGTCGGCCCCATGCAGACCTGGCTTTCTGCCTCCTTTAGTTTGACCGGTACGACAGCTCCCCTGACACCAGAATTTTACCTGAATTTGGCCACCAGGGCTGGTACCCTGATGACCTGATGAGCTCAGGGATTTTTCTCCCATAGTTAGTGCCTATGTCTCCTCTGATACCTTAGACTAAGATACCCCTCTTCTGGAGACAACATAAATCATACCTGCTATCCTGGTGACCGGTATTGTCCCTTCTACCAATTCAGTGGTGTCTTCTGTGACATTTTGAGATCAAGGACGGCAAAAGTAACAGACGTACTGCCAATCTTCTCATGCAGATTCAGGCAGACATCACTAAGTGATTTCTGCTCTCTTCTCAGTGAATCTAGGTACGGCAGGCAGGCCCACCTGCAGCTCCCTACAAGCCTTAGCAACTCTTTTTTTTCCCCAACTCTTTTTTTTTTTTTTGGCATTCATTTTTATTTTGTGTATGAGTGTTCTTTTGCCTGTGCACCTATCTGTGTACTTGTGGAGACCAGAAGAGGTGGTCAGATCCCCAGGAACTGGAGTTACGGATGGTTGTGCACCACCGTATGGGTGCTGGGAACTGAACCTGGGTCCTCTGCAAGAGCAGCCAGTGCTCTTCACCACTGAACCATCTCTCTAGTTCAGCAACTCCTCTTTCATGGTCAAGCACATTCTGAAGTATATTGTAGAGACAGGTGCAGTATACCATTCCAGATTATAATGGTTTCGAGCACATGCATGCTAAGGCAAACTGTGTACTCTGATGTTTTAGGGGGAAAAAAGGCCTCTATTTGCCATCTTTAAAAATAAATAAACAAAATGTGTTGTGTGTGTGCCTTCATGAGTTCATGTGTGCCACATGCAGTCAGAGCTCACAGAAGCCAGAAGAAGGCAATGGATCTCCATGTGGGTGCTGGGAACCAAACCCAGATCTTCTGAAAGGGCCAAAAGTGCTCTTAACCACTAAGCCATCTTTCCAACCTGTTTTTGGTTTTTTTTTTTAATCACCTTATGTCTATGTGTGGTTGGGTGTGCATGTGATCAAAATCAGATGCATCATGGCAAAGGGCATGCACACTGAACAAAGCCTTATATGACAAAGGCCTATCAGTCAAAACAGGAAACCATGCCCCCTCCACCCCTAGCAACTACACCTCCTCCTGGACTCCCAAAAGGCAGCCCCAGACAGTGACCAGGGGGCTCTGGAGAAAACGCCCACTCGGATCCCACTGTGCCCTTGCAAGTGTATCAATTCTGTGCCTTCATTTTGCATCCAAATAAAATATCTTTGTGTTCATGTCCTTCATTCTATTCCTTGAGCAAGACGCCAAGAACCCAGAAACACCTGGTCCCGACAGAGACCACAGGTAATGGGAGGAACCCAAAAGCAGCCCAAGTTGCCCTAGGATGGAAGAACAGATAGGCCCAAGAAGTGAGTGAGTGCTGGCGAGGAAGGTGAGCACTGGCCAGGAAGGTGAGTGCTGGCCATCAGCCTGGAAACTGAACTTCAGTCCGGTGCCAGATGAGTTCCACCAGGGTCAGACCAGCTCCAGGCTTCCAGGGGCTCTGCATCTAGTTCAGGAGGAATCAGGCCCTGTGACCCACTAAAGCAAGTTGGAACCCATGGTAGAAGCTAAAGATGACACCAGACGAAGCCCAGAACCCCATCGAAGATGAGGAGGAGAATGGCCTGGCCAGCCTGAGGCTCCCATTTCTCTCTGAGACTCAGATACTAACGAGCATCAGGTTGGACCTCAGTGCCCTGGAGGTGCCCTTTGTGACAAGACTACCTGGAGCATCTTCTTGGTCCTCAGGAAGCTCTCACTTAATCTTTAAGCAGCACTCTTCTGGGTCCTCAGGGAACATTCATTTAGCTCTTAGGGAGCACTCCCTCAATCTTTAAGAAGCAGTTTCCAGCCGGGCGGTGGTGGCGCACGCCTTTAATCCCAGCACTCGGGAGGCAGAGGCAGGCGGATCTCTGTGAGTTCGAGGCCAGCCTGGGCTACCAAGTGAGTTCCAGGAAAAGGCGCAAAGCTACACAGAGAAACCCTGTCTCGAAAAACCAAAAAAAAAAAAAAAAAAAAAAAAAAAAAAAAAAAAAAAGAAGCAGTTTCCAAGTTCCCAGGGAGCACTCCTTGGTCCTGGGAAGCATTTCTTCAGTCTTCAGAGAGTACATTTTTTTTTTTTTCAGCTTTCAAGGAACACTCTCATTTGGCACTCCAGAAGTACTCATTCAGTCCTTAGGGAGCACTCCCTAGACCATAGGAAGCACACCCTGAGTTCTCAGGGAGCACTCCAGGATGACTTCAGTGAATAAACTATAAATCAGGGCTGTGGCCCTGGTGTGACACTTCTGCTGAGTTTCCCACAGAGGCTAGGATGAGGTCAACATCTCAAGCCTGGCCCAGCTTCCTCTGTCCCCTAGTGTAAAGACTTTCCTAACCCCTCCCCTCAAATTGACACACCATTGTTCAAAGATGTTACAGTGTAGTGCTGGAGAGGATGGGAGGAAACGTGTATGTTGCTGGTAAGAATATTAATCTTTCTGGAAAGCAATGCAAAAACCACACACCAAAAGTCTTTGAAATCGCCGTGCCTGTATGGATTTATTCTAAGGAAATAATCAGATGCAACTCAGTGATTTATGTACAGGAATTTTTCATTGCAGCATTATCTATCAGGGAAAAAGTGGAAACAAACTAAATCTTAAACACAGGGGACTGCTTAAATAATTACAGCAATATAAATACTATAAATATATGGAAGTGCTTTATATATACATATGTACATATGTATTTCTAATTTTATGCACAGATGCGTGGAAGAACAGCGTATTAGTTATAGCTATACAGGGGGTCAGATAACAGATGGTTTTAATTTTTCACCCTGTGACTTTGTAAACCGCTCCCCCCCCCCACTGCCCACCATGAACGCATGCCATAATTTGTTAAAGGAAAGACAAGGGAGTGGGGTGTGGCAAACCGAGGGAGGCCTGAGCAGATGTGTAAAGAGCAGATGCTGTCCTGAGTGAATGTGTATTGTTGACAAGTGCGTGTCAAGGACCAATGCCTCAGATCCGCGAGAAATTGGCGAAGCCTTCCCTAAATGAGTCAGTCTCGGAACTGGCAAAGTTCTCTTCCTCTGTCCACATATGAGTGTTTATGAACGACTAACCAGTGTATGCAAAGATTAGAAACTGCAGCTCTCCCCTCCCAGATGTTCACAGCCTCACACGGCTCACCCACAGACACCTTCTAAGGAGACGGCCCAACACCCTCTCCTTGTACTGCACATAATAAACGCACTGAGGTTACTTGGTGGGACTTCATCGAAGTATGCATAATCTGCCTGGGCCCAGCTTTTCTGTATCCACCTGTCTGTCACTTCTTCAATGTCACTGTCCTTGCTTCATTCCCCTGCCACCCCAGTCGTGGAGCAGACTCAGGCTCTGGGGGTGACGTGGCCCTGGAGGATGGCTCAGTGAATAAAGAGCTTCTTTAATGTCCAAACATTAGCACCTGAGTTTAACCTTCAGAACCCAGGAAAGTAATCTGGCCAGGGTGGGGTACGCCTGCAGTACCAGCCCTGGAGGGGCAGAGGGAGAAGGCTGATGAGGCTTGCCAGTCTGCCAACCTAGTGGAGTTGGCAAATTCCAGGCCAACGAGAGACCATGTCTTGGCAAGTTTGTCTTTTGGCTTTTACGTGCACATACAAACACACACGCACACACGAGAGAGAGGGAGGAAGAGAGAGGGAGAGAGGGAGAGAGAGGGGGGAGGGAGAGGGAGAGGGAGACAGAGACAGACACAGAGAGAGACAGAGAGGGGGTGGAGACAGAGGAGAAAGAGACAGAGAGGGGGAGACACAGAGAGAGGGGGGGGGATTTTAAAGAAAGGATTAGCGAATGAGTCCAAATACTCTGACCCTTAGAGAAGCCTAGAGTCATCCTTTCAACCAATGAGATGAGGATGCTTTATAAAAGCATGTGAGGGAAGTCAGGATTCTGAAACTCACCACTGGTTCTCTGCACTCCTTGGCCAGTGGCTTAATTCAGAGAGAGACAGGGACAGAGAGACAGAGACAGAGACAGACAGACGGGGGTGGGGGTGAGAAACAATGCCCACAGCTGCACGTGGCACTTAGTGTCTCACATTTATCTTTTCCCACGTTCCCACCTTTAACCTTCCATTACCGTGAGAGAAGACACAGCAAGCCTTAGTTTTAACCCCTGAGTTGTCCCCAGACTGACTTCAAACACCAATGTTTCCAGCTGTGCCATATTGCTTCCCAGCATCTAAAGCATGGTGACTGGGTGGGAGCTTCGGTGAGTCAACGTGAAGAAATGCTAAGAAAATGGCCTGGGTTATGTCAGTAGACTTTGACTGCCTGAAGAGAGTCTCTGGTGGTCAGCCATAGGGGCCCAGGCCCGTCCTAGCCTCTTCCAAGAACTCACCAGAACACAACCAGCTTCAAAATAACTTCCTCATCTCACCACACAGATGGGAGGCCTCAAAGTAAAATCTTAAGAAGAATAAAAACAGAGTTAAGGTAGTTGCATGCTCATATGTTCATTTACTTGTTGGTATTTATTTATACCGTTTGAATGTGTAGTTATCTGTTTAATGTCTCTTCCTATATCAGACTGGAAGCTTGGGCAGGATCCACGCTGCTCAAAACTATTTCCAGTGCCTCTCCATGCCTTGTGGGTAGGGAGTGGGGCATTAACTATGAATGAATGCATGAAAGAAAGAATGAATGAATGGTAGTTAGAAACCCTAGACGCTCTCCTTTCAGCTTAACTGAAAGTAACTGTTGACTCCCTGGATTTCTCAGGCAGCCCTCCCATCCCCATCCCCGACACCCCGACACCTCTGACCCTATTAGCATCCTTAGACGCCTGCACTCAGCTGGACAGAAGAGGCCCTGGCACCTTCTCAGCCCACTTCACCCTCCCTCAGGATTTTGCTGCCCTCCGACGCTTTACAGTGAGCTCTTTCTTGCTATAAATCTAGCCTTGGTACAGTAACTCAAAATTACAGCCCACCTCTCCTCTGAGGACTCCAGTGTGTCAAGAGGAGTGCCCAACCACCCCTCTATGGCTTACATCCACTTCAGATTTCATTCCCCACATTGTGCTGAGTTGGGGCCCCACCACAGTGACCCCTGCTCCCTTGGGGCAACTGGCCAAAGTGGAATGCCCAGGTACTAGGTGGGCTCCATCATTCTGTCCTGCTGGCTTGGCTGTCTACTGCACCATTCCCCATTCTGGAAGACACAGTGCCTGCACAGCTCTCTCGCAACCCTCTGGATCTCTGTTGTAGCCTCCCTGTGGGCTTCTGTCTCCTCCTGCCCTCCATGTGTCCAGGGTTCACCCGCTGATCTTATTGCCCTGTCCAGGGACTCATAGTCTGCATGAAATGAGCCAGGAGTCAAATCGCTCCCCTCCAGTATGCTTGGGATTGTTGTCCTGAAGCTGCCCGACCTCCTGGGACAATACTAAATCCCGCTGGTGTTACTCCTATGAAGTGCCTCCATTTCCCATCCCCCACCACCTAGCGTGCTCAGGCATCACCACCTAGCTGGATCACTGAGAGGTTTTCAAGTTGGCCAACCTTCCTTCAGCACCACAACAAACCTATGGCAAGCCTGATGCTGCCATTTCTTGGCTCCCAAGAGCCAGGTGGTAGGGCTCCATCAGCAGAGGGAACGTCTTCCACGCTCACAGGCTCTAGACCTCACTCACCTAGGCCCCCTGCTCCTGCTCTTATTCAGGCTAAGGAGAGAGCCTTCTACATCCCTGGCAGGCCTTGTCTGCCAGGCCCTTGCTCAGGCCATCCTCGTTTGTGGAACTTTCCCTCATTCATGTCTTCAGCCCTTCCCTGATTCACATTCTTCCTTTAAGATTCATCCACTGTCCTTCACCTCAGGGAGTCACTGGCAGCAGGGAGTTGAGAGTCACAGCACTCTCCCCTGCTGGAACATCATGATAACATGGCCACCTGCTAGGCTCAGAAATGACTTGGCTAACTTGCCTTCTCCTGCTGCTTCCTAGTCCTTGGGAGAATTCTGCATGGCCTGCCTGTTTTAGTGCATCTCCACTTTACAAATGGGAAACTGAGGCTGAGAGAGTCAGTGAGGCCACAGAGGATATAGTATGGATGTGTGGAACATCCCCAATACACCATGTACCTTCTATGGTTACATAGTATTGTCCTGAAATTGCCTAACCTCCTGGAACACCCCTTTGGTTTTTTATCCCTCTGTGTTAATTTTTTTTCCACACTGAAATCGCTTTTTTAAAAAATGAAGATGAGTCTTACCTTCAAGGTTATGCCATCATTTAATTGGCAGAGTTTTTCTTTATTAGTTTGATATATATGCCAATGGCTTCCACGGCAGGCCTTGATCAACCCAATGTCTGCTTGATTACCTCCAGAGATGGGGAACTCACTATCTCACTAGTCAGTTACTCTAAATTACAGTCACTAAAGCCAAGCACCCTAGCACTGAGCCACATCCCCAGATCTTTTTAGGTAATTTTTGAGACAGGGCCAAACTAAAATGCCCAGGCTAGTTTGAACATACTCTGTAACTTAACCAGGACTTGAATTTGAGAAGTTCCTGCCTCAGGCTCCTAAGTAGCTGGAACTACATACAGGCTTGCAGTACAAGACCTACCTTCTCACACCTTTCCACTGGACATGGTTCTATTCTCTAAAGCAACCCAGAAGGAACATTTGTTTTCTCCATGACAGACTCATCTGTCACCTCCAGATCTCTTTAATTACTCTCTGCAAGGTTAGTACTTCTCTCATTCATTTCTCCCAAATATCTGCTCTACTTTGGGTCCTGTGCTGGAGACAGGGCCCATGACTCTCTGAAGAACCTTGATTCTTATCAGGGCTTTATCATGTGGATTTCCTTCCAGGGAATTTATCTCTCCAAGACCTGGAGTCTATAATGCTGTTAATGGAGCCACAAGACATTTGGCTCTTGTTACAGGCATTGCCAATGAAACCCCTGTGTACTCTTCTCACCAGCGAGGGCTTCCTAGCTGCTGCATTTGGCCTTGATTTCTGTTCTGACCGTGGGCTATCTCCAGTAGCCATTTATCACACAGGCAACACCAAAGCAGCCATCAAGAGGAATTCTTTTTTTTTTTTTTTAAATCTTTTGCAGGGGTCTGGAGAGATAGCTCAGGGGTTAAGAGCACTGGCTGCTCTTCCAGAGGACCCTGGTTTAATTCACAGCACCCACATGGCAGCTCACAATCAGCTGTAACTCCAGTCCCAAAGGGACCTGACTCCCTCTTCTGTCCTCTTCAAGCACTACACACACACAGTGTACATACATACATGCAGGCAAAACATCCACATGGAGAAGATACATATGGTTTTTTTTTAAAGATTTATTTATTTATTATGTACACAGTATTTTGCCTGCGTATTTGCCCACAGGCCAGAAGAGGGCACCAGATCTCATTGCAGATGGTTGTGAGCCACCAGGTGGGTGCTAGGAATTGAACTCGGGACCTCTGGAAGAGCAGTCATGCCCTTAACCGCCGAGCCATCTCTCCGGCCAGAGATGCACATTTTAAAAACATTTTCAAGCCCCCCACAGGCTCACTGATGCCCCTGTCAATGGCCTCCCTTTAGGCCCCTGCTCTGCCCATTCCTCGAGGACTCCCTCAGGCGGCCGTGACAATCACAGTGAAGCATTGTGCTCCACTTTTGCCACTGAAAATCGTATCCTAAACATCTTTCTGGACTCCTCAGTAATGCCATCATACTTTTAAATAGCCATGTAAATCCATTAGGCAGAGGCGCCATAACTTTCACTGCCATTCCCCAATTGTTGGACGTTTTTACAGTTTCCAATTCTTCATCATTATAAATAATGCTGAGACCAAGACTCTCGTGAACAGAACTTTCTTCTGCTGCTGAATTATTTCTGGAGGATTTGTTCCCCAGAGGGAGATTAGTGGGTCAACTGCTCCGAGCACTTTATGACTCTTGATATATGCTTGTCGGGTTATGGTCCCTAAGGACTCATTTACATCCCCACCAGCACCAGAGCCAATGTGTCCCCCTTTTTTTGCAGCTGTCCCAGTATTATACCAATCCAAAGTTTGGGGAGTAGTTGAATTTTATAGAGATACAATGCTAGCTCTGAAGGTGCTAAGGATGAAACTTGGAGCTCCTTGCATGGTAGGCAAGCACCACCACCTGAGCCGTGTGCCCAGCCCTGTGGCTGTTTCAACCTGAATGTCTTTGGTAACTAAGGGGCCTTACGGTTTCCTGAGTCTTGACTTGCTGGCTCTGTCTCCTCAGGTGCCTTGACTAGAAACTCATCCACGTGAGGACTCACTCAATGTTTACTGAGGAGCTGCCATGCACTGAATGCCAGACCCCTGGATGGGCACACATGGCTGTTCTTGTAGCATTTAGACCACGACAGTCCCTGCGAGGGAGCACCTGACAGCAAGCCTATGGTGTGGACTTCTGTCATCAGTGGCGAGGGAGTCAGAGGAGTGGAGGGGAGTTCCTAAAAATCACATGTGACTTGGAGCAGAGTGGTGAGGGGGCTGTCGATTTTCTCCCTCACCCCCAAGCTCCAACCATGGTGCTCTATGAAGCTTCTGGCTATTGGTGACCTGGGAATGGAGAAGCCAAAGAAAGCCAAAAGCCCAGGACTAAAAGCGTGGTTTGGAGAGCTAAGATGCCCTATAGGTGGGGGGTTCTTGGGCACAGAGGTGGTCTCCCGGATGGGAATTAAGCAGAGACTAGAAGAGTTTGGGGATCCAGGAGAGGGGACTTGGCGCGACTGAAGGATGAGTGGGAAGACAGGCTGTCTTATCCAAAGGCTTGCCAGTGGCCTGTGTGGCTGGAGGAGGAAGGGATGTAAGGGAGGCCAATGCTTGAGGCTTTGACTGACATCCAGGTGAGGTTCGGAGCAAGGTCCCCTGCTCATGGGACTCCGGCTCACTACTGCAGCAGCGTGCTCACAGTGGAGAGGAGATGAAAGGGACTCACTCCTACTCAGCTTACACTCCTCCCACTGAGCCACATACTCCCAGGGCCGATCTGCCCAAGAGCACCATGTGCCCAGACACACAGGGATCCAGGTCAGGAGAGGCACACACTAGCTACTATTGAAGGCCCCCGCTGTGTGTTCAGGAGTGATCGCGAAGGCTGGAGCAACAGAAAAAGTAGGTGACAGCACTCCCCTTTGAAAACTCGCAAGGCTGACCAAAGGTTTGACAGAAGAAAAGGATTTTTTCCCCACTCCTGGAGCACACCACAACCTGTTGCTGTGGTTCCCTTTGATGGGGAAGCTATCGTGAGTCAAATGTGAGGTTAGGCACTTCCCACAGCTTGGCAAGGATGCTCGCACCCCCTCAGAAGAAGAGAGGGTTACCCAGGTGTCAAGAGAGGATCTGAGAGGTCCAGCGTCTTGCTGGAGGACACACAGCAGAGACAGGGCACAGTCAACCTACCCTGGATTTCCTTGGAACTAGCCAGATGTGGGTGTAGGTTCCCCTCGTGGTACAGAGTTAGTTTGGCTGTATGGTGATTCTGTACCCACACATCAACTATGAACCCTCCTTACACCCCACGGAGGAGGGGATTACCACCTCTGCTCCGCAAATACCCTGTGCATGGGAGTCAGGAGATTCAGTGGAGGTCTCTCGGTTGGTAGGAGGGAAGTCTGGGCAGTGAGCCCTATCTAGCTGAGGCCAGTGTCTCTGCTCTTAATCCACCCCAGTGTTCTCAGTTCCCAGGCACAACACTCCACAAAAGGAGGGGTTGCTTCTGCACCTGGGTACCTCAAAGCCTTCTGGGAGGCTGTCTGGGGCAGCAAACCTTGTTGAGTGGATGAAGGGGGTCGTGAAGCATGGCACACAGCACCACCATTGGCACGCATGCTCCCTCTACCCCACCCTTAAGCATCAGCTCCTCTGACCCTCTCACATAATGACAGAGAAGTGACCAGGGCAGGGTTAGAGCTAGCACAGTGTCACGTGACACCTACACTAAGTGGGGTCAGCATGATGAACAGTCTGTGGGCTCAAAGAAGACATGCTATGAAAATCGTCCCAACCCCCACCTTGGGAGAAGTGCCGTGCAATTTATCTCAAAGGTCATATCTCTTGTGTATTAATTTGTTAATCTGAAGGCCTGATTAAAAGGAACATTTCAGCTCTCAAGGATGGGGAATGGAATCAGGTGTTTAAAAGGTGCACATTGGTCCTTGTGCTGGGAAAATGGACACTGGTCACCTCTGCCCCTCAGGAGCCTGCGCCCTCCCTGCGGCTTGGGCCCAGAGTGACCTGAATGGAGCAAATTGCATATTCAGAATGCATATCCATATAGTACCAAATGGCTTCCATTAGCCCAATTTCAAGATATCTGGATAATGCCCCAGAACTGGAGTCTCTTTCAGGACCAGGAAATTGTTTGAGAGAATGGAGTTCCTGGGGAGGAGAATCAGTTCTCTAATTGCAGGCAGGAAGGAAAGTGGATGGAGATTTGGGCCCTAATGTCGTGCACCCCAGCTTCCTCATGAGCTCAGTGGCGTGGTCATGTCACCTTCAACCTCCCTATCTCCAGGAGACACGAAAGCACGTGCTGTCCCCGTGCTTGCTCTCACGGGACTGCCGTCTCCAACTGTCCGACCCTGTTTCAAACGGCAGAGGCGCCACAGCTGACCTGCCCCTCACCCCTCAGGAGCAGAAGCCCATCCTGCTGGGAGCCTGGGTGAAGCAGCTCTCCTTCCTCACCCATCCCCTTTGGGAGGATGGAGAGACCAGAGATGCACACTGGGACTGCGGAAAGGAGACTCCAAAGGTTGCAGACAGTCGTTGCTCAATTGATGCTAGATTATCTACCACCAGCTATATGTGCCGTCAGCCCCTCTGGGCTCAGATTTTCAAGTGAAGCAGGGAATGATGGGAGGCATGGAGCATCTGTAAACTGCACAGATTAATTATATGAGAAAATATTGTGGTGTGTTTGTACACGAGCGTGCGTCTGTCTGTCTGTCTGCCTGCCTGCGTGCCTGCCACTCCCAATTTCTAGGGACTGACGGACTTGCCATAAAACCCTTGGTTAAAAAGCCAGCATCACTTATGCAAGAAGACACCCCAGTGACACTGATGTCCTGGCCTTGGCTTCATTGGCTCCAGGGTGCCATGTGATAGGGACCGGACTTCACCCCTGGCTGGTGGGCAAGCTTCCAGGTGGAGCTAGGAGTCCTGGATATAAACATCACTCTGCTTTTTCTCATGAGAAGCCACAGTCGGGCTCTCAGAGTAGAACAGCTGGATAGGGGATTTCTTTATGTAAACAGCTGGATGAAGGCTTTTATGTGAATTCAGGAGTTGGGGAACAGGGTGAGGCTGGGACTGGGTTCTGTGGGACTGGCCTATTTCTGTCTCCTGAAGAATTGCAGTCACCTTAGGTCAGGATGAGAGTGGCTTAGTCAGTGAGGTGGCAGTAACGAGCACCGACGGTGTGCCAGGTCCTGGGCCAAGCGGCTCCTGGGACCTTTGTGTCCCCTTAAACTTCACAGTAGCTCTACAAAGGCCAAGTGGTCTTTACCTAAAATGTCCGGGATGAGAAACGCTTTCAAATTATGTCCGTTTTTCAGGTTTGGGAAATTTTCTATATGCCTATGAAATACTAGGGGGACAGAACCCCCATGTACACAGAATTTCACTTCTTTTGTGCATACTTGATACACAGAGTCAGAAGGCAATTGCATGCAGTATTTTTTGGAGTGAGTGTCTGAGCTTTGACAATGACCTGTCCTATGATGTCAGGTTTGGAACTTCGGCTTGGTACTTAAGAGGCTTTGCATTTTGGAGTCGCCCAGACCCTCAGCTCAGACAGACTCCGTCTGAAGCCAGGGGGATGGCAGGTGAAGTGCTCGTCACTCCAGTGTAGACCTGAGTCCAGATCCCCAGAACTCACGTAATGGATGGGTGCTGCAGCATCCATCTATAATTCCAGTCTCCAACAAGAGATGGGAGGCGAAGACCAAAGAAAAGAAAAGTGGACCCTGGGGGCTGCCCAGTCCGGTGTATGCAGTGGCCAAACAGAGGCCGTCTCAAACAAGGTGGAAGATGAGGTTGACACCTGAGGTTGGCCTCTGATCTGGGCGTGTCCACCTGCACTCACACGTGTGAACACGCACACATACCCACATCATATATACATACAAAGACACTTTAAAATAAACATCCCTCTTGTAAGTCATACATGACTACAGCACAGAGAAATGAATAAGCTGCCTGAGTGAAGGGCAGCTTGAAGGAGGCGTAGGATTCCAGGGATGCAAAAACATAAACCCAGCTCTTTAACCTTGTCCTGTGCCTCCTCACTCGTGTGATTACCGGAGAGTTTACAAAACCAAGTGTGTAGTGGGTAGCCATTCCAGCTTTGGTCTGAAAATTCCAACCCCCATTGAGGCTTCAGTAACTGTCACACCTACAAGGCGGGGCCAAGAGAGAGCCCAGAAGACCCGAGATCCGGATGCGCCGCCTTCTCTTGGTTCCCAGACCCTGGATGCTAGAGGTAGACCGAACAGAGTTTTCCAAAGAACACCGCCGGACTGTGCTGCATCTTCCCCAGACCCTGTAGCCTATCCCTTCATTTGTGAGTTACCCCACAAAATAAACCTCCCTTTTAACTACGTGGAGTGGCCTTAATAATTTCACCAATACAAGTGTTCTTCATCCTTCCAGCTTCCAGATGGAGGAGTGGATGGGGTAGGGCAGGGCCAGAATTTTGGGATGCCTTCTGTACTTGGATGGGGAGCAGCCAAGACCGGTTACACTGAGCAAACAAAGAAATGCCTCTTTAGGGATCTCCTGTGTTGAAAAGATCTAAACTGACCCCGCCCCAGCTCTCAGAGGGACTTGTCTTCTCCAAGTATCAATATTTATGCAAAGGTGGCCATGATAAGCCAGCCAGGACTTGGATCTAATTGGCTTTCTTCTTCCCTTCCTCCCTCCCTTCCTGTAACACTAGGGGTTGAACTCCAGGGCCTTTTCACAGCCTCGGTATTCGCTACAGCACTGAGCTACTACGTGCCCAGTCCTCTGTCTTTTTCCAGGCTGACCTGGAATTCACTCTGTAGCCCAGGCAAGCCTTAAACTTGGGGATCCTCCTGCCTCAGCTCCCAGAGTACCTGGACCAAAGACCTGCACCAGCCTGATTCTTTACTGACATGTCTGATGTGTTCACATACACAGTGCTCAGCTTGGGATGGACAAAAACAACCTCACATTGTCCTTGGGTTCCTTATGGGGAATGCTGGGAAGTGTGAGGCCTGAGGTAAGAGGGCGAAGCCTTACAGGGCAGGAAGGCCGGAGGCATCTGGGGGATGCTGAGTCACACTGGGAAGGTGCAGGCTTTGTACCTTCAGGGGCTGACACACTGAACGCCACTCTCATGCAGGGAGGAGTCACTCACCTCCAGGGGGATTTAAAGTAAAAACCAAAAATAATGCAAAGGATCAGATGAAGGTTTGGGGAGTGGCCCCAGTTGGTCAAGTACAAAGACCAGAGTTCGATCCCCAGAACCATGTGAAAAGCTAAACGTTGTAGTGTGTGCTTGGAATCCCAGCACTGGGGATGCGGGGACAGAAGGACCCCTGGGATTCACTGGCCAACCAAACTATTTCAACTGATGAGCCCACGCTAGTGAGAGACTCTGTCTCAAAACCCAGGAGGAGTAGAGACTGAGGGACAATTCTCAGGGTTAATCTTTGAGTGATTACCTATACACGCATGTAGGATATACATGCACATACAAGAATACGATAAACTTTTAAATGAATATTTATCCAATCTTAGCATGGGGGAAAAAAGGCCTTTCTGAGCACAGCACCCAAAATAGATGTCACCAAAAAAAAAAAAAAGTCTTTTTTTAATTAAAATTTTAAATTAGTGACATATAAATTAAAACTGCTACACATCAAAAGGGAAGCCACCACATTAATATCCTTAATATGCAGAGGAGATAAGAAACATACTAACAGCCCCAATGGAGAAGTAAGCAAAAACTGGGACAGGCAATTTAGAAAATGATCCACAAATGGCCAGTAAGTGGTGACAGGTGTTCCACCTTCTCTATCATCAAAGAGATGCAAATTGTCACTGCAAATGAGATTTCATTTTCCACCTATTTGAATCAATGAAACTGATTTAAACCTCGGTAGCACTCAGGGTAGGCAAGGTGATGGGGAAGCGGGCCTGAGCCCGCCCCGCCTGCGACCGCAAACGGGCGTAAGTCTAGCCTTTCTGAGGACACTCTGGAATTGTACATCAGTGTGTGAAGTCCGCAGGCTCTTTGGCTCAGCAATTGGCCTTCCAAGAATTTATCTTTAGAAGATAATTAGATGAGGCCTTAAGTTGTGTAAACACGGATGTTCTTCATCTGAATGTGAGCAGAAGATGACTGGTTAAACAAGTTATGGTGTGTGCAAACCCCATGCCTCCCTCTGTAATGGACATCAGGAAGAATGGGGGGGGGAGTCCGTTTATTAATAGGCTAACCTCATTAGCCCGATTACAGAATCACATCTATAGATGATCCCATGTGTGCATGTGCGTGGGTATGCGGTGCCCACTCTGGAATGCCACAGGGGAGGCTGGACCTGGACACTGGCAGAGCAGGGCAGGGGAAGGAGGAGCAGGGAAAAGAGGAGGAGGACTCTTGGGGAATCACTTTCAGATTTGGGGCTGCAAATGAAGGGTCTAGATGAAGCAAATTAAAGTGCAGACTGCTAAATAAAATTTGAATTTTAGATGGACGGATTTAAAAAAAATTTAGTCTAGGGGTGGGGAGTCTGGCTCAGTTGCAGAGTACTCGCTTTGCACACACAAAGACCTGAGTTTAATCCCTAGAATCCTGGCTAAAGAGCTGGGTGTGGTAGCACCTGCTTGTAATCCCAGTGCTTTAGAGGCAGAGACCGTGGTTCCGTGGAGCTCTCTGGCCAGCCGGTTCAGCCTGCTCGGTGATCTCCAGGACAGTGAGAAACACCATCTACAAAACCAGATGGACGGCTCCTAATGAACCACACCCAAGGTTGTCTTCTGGCGTCCACGTGCATGTGTACCCACGCATGAGTACACCTCCACACACATGAACACACACAAGGTTTTAGTTCAAGTCTATCCCACAAAGACCCTGAGATATGCCGACATTGAAAAAATAGGTCAATGTTTAATATCAACTTTATTTTTTTTCTGGTGACTCTCGCGAGACCCTGGAGCCTGACCCCAGGGGGTGTCCCAAGAGGGGCACTGGAAGTACGTCAGCCTTTCTGTGTCCTCCTGCCGCTGTCTGAGCTCCAATCCTCTTACCTGAGAAACAGAGTTTAGCCTCTCCTTTACTCACAGAGGTTTGCAGGGCTCAGAGTACAAGACACGAGTCTTTTGTGAGAGAAGAGTGTCATTAAAACCTCTGGCCATCAAGTCCTCTTAAGCTGCACCCATGTCCATCCCCATCCCGACTTGGCTTAGGTGGTTACATCTGTAAGATGGAGATAGCAAGGCCTGGCTGCAGAGTTGTCGGGGAGATTAGAGTCGAAAAATGTATGTAAAGTGCCTGGCATACAGTCAGTGCTTAATACACACTGATCCCTTCCCTCTGGTCCACGCTCAGCCCATGCTCCTGTCCCTGAGGATTACACACCGAGCACCCCTCTCCTCTAAGAGCTTCAGGAGCGGCATTTGATCTCTGCCTTGAAGTGGCGGCTGACACTTCACCTGCCTTCACCTTCCTCCCAAATCCCCGGCAGCAGTTCAGTTCCTTATCTTCGCTTTCCACACCCCGAGGGGGGGTAGACACAGGAGGATCAGCCTTGCTTTGGTAGCAGACAGGCAGGATGCCAGCCAAGAGGAGCCGCGGAGAGCAGCACCCTGGTGTCATTTGGAAATGGAGCAGGTGACATAGGGATGGAGAGCATGAGGGACTCCTGATGTTGGGGGCCTTCCAGGCAGGAGTTATGGCATTATGAAGGGATCTAGGACCTGTCAGATGGAAGTGTGTGGAATGCTCCCTAGACAGGGTAGTGTGGCGAGGGTCAATGACTCGGGTGTTTTCCTGAAGTCTTACGCAGGTCTGGTCTCAGGTAATCATTCAGAAGGGGTGATGATATGGAGACACCACAAGGAAATAGGGCTAAGCTGAGACCCCTGTGTCCGTTACTCCCAGGGTCTATACAGGTACCACTCTAGTATCACCAGCCCAAGGACCCAAGCACAATATCTCCAGAGCAACACACTATGGAGGGAGCGATAACCATGAACTTAGCATACAAGTGTTGATGGGAATGTGGGGAAAGAGAAGCCCTTATACATTGTAGTAACTTAGGGAAACACTGGAAATCAGCACAGAAGTTCTTTGCAAAAGCTAAAAATACAGCTACCATGTGGTCCAGCTGTGGCATCTGTGATGGGTCTTTGCCCAAAGGATGCCCAGTCAGCCCACAGAGCCTCTTGCACATCCATGTCTAATACAGCACCATTTGCAACAGCTGAGCTATGGGGCCAGCCTAGATACCCATGGACACATGTGTGGATAAAGAAAATGCGGCATCCATCCATAATAGGACTTATTGGGTCACGAAGACTAATGAAATTGATGGAATTGGACAGTTTGACTGGGAAGATGGCTTAGTCAATAAAGTGTATGCCATGCAAGCATAAGGACCTGAGTTTGAGCCCCAGAACCCACATCAGCACCCACATAGACAGCCAGACATGGGGTGCATGTACAATCCCAGAGATGGAAAGGCTGAGACAGGCAGCTCTTTGGGGCTTTCTGGCTGGCCAGCCTATATTCTATTTTGTAAGTCCCATGTGCCAATGCACTCAAAAAGCAGGGTACACAGCTCCCGAGGAAGAACATCCAAGGTCGACCTTTGGCCTCTATGTGCATGCACACACATGCATGTGCACCAAATACACACATGCACCTATACACACACAAATGGGTGGAAGTGGAGATTAGAGTATTAAATAAAATACCTCAGGCTCAGAAGAGAAATATTCCATTTTCTCATATGTAGAACCTAGATTGTGTGTGTGTGTGTGTGCGCGCACGCACACACAAAATGAAAACAGAAGTACAAGGGAGGTGCTCTGGGAAGAAAGAATAACAGTAGAAGATACTGGGGGATGAATATGGTCAAGTACATAATACCTGATGTGAAACTGTCATTATGAGATCCATCCCCTTGTACATGAATATACATTAATGAAGAAAATAAAGAGAAACTTTGAAAGGAACTTTCTCCCAGGAAGGAGCCTGAAGCACAAACTTCTCTATGTGCAGAGCCAGTTAAAAGCACAGCCAAGACGGCCAAGATCGCGGACTTGGTACTGGGAGCAACTGGTCATGTTTTTAAACATGCATCTCAGAAGCCCTCAGTTGAAAGACAGGTGTGTCTTAGTTCAGAGCACTGGGTAATGAGGGAGGGAGGGGCTTAGTTAAGGTGGATGGAGTCAGGGCAGGAATCCTTAGTTAAGGTGGATGGAGTCCAGTCAGGAACCCTTAGTTAAACCATGTGTGATATAGTTGGGAGCCTTTGTAGGAGTATTTAGTCCAAGGATCATTTCAGAAGTCCTTCATGGATCCAGGTACTGCATCAGCTGCATCCCCACACCTCCCCCAGCTGGTTTACTCCTGCCCAGGGAATGAGACCTCAGCCCCCCAGCTGGTTTACTCCTGCCCAGGGAGTGAGACCTCAGCCCCCCTGCTGGGGCACTCCTGCCCAGGGAGTGAGACCTCAGCCCCCTGCTGGGGTACTCCTGGCCTCTTAGACAACAGTAGGATCGATTTCCACGTTATCACAGGCTCACTCAGGAATGCATCACTTTACTCTAAGTTCATACAGTGAGGAAAGCAGGCTCTGGAGTAACTGGCATGCTTTATTGGGGGTGTTATGTCATCACTGTTATTAATTATCATTAACAGTCTTAAAATATGCCTATTAATGATCTCAACACAAAAGAGCAGTGCAGGTCTTAGCCAAGAGCAGCATAATTACCTATTAATGAGATGTAAATTTCCCAAGGAAATGACAGAGATGTACAGGAACCACCTTCTAAACTAACATAATAAAGCTAATAATAATAATAGTGTATAATCTGAAGATATTAGTGTTAATTTGAATTCAAACACTGTCTTTAAACAGACCACGAGAAGCAGAAATCGTTTGTACAGCTCACGCCAAGAAGCCCTGCTCCACAGTATTGACGGAACTTGGACTGCTCTTCCCCCAACAACATGAACCCTCCCTTGTCGTGGTCGCTCTGTTGAGCGCTCTCCACTACTCATTTACTCTTACTTACAATGCATGCCTCTCTTATTTTCCAAAGCAGTCTGAGCTACCTCCCGGAACTAATTCCAATACAGAACAGAGTTCAGAAACTAAAAACACACCAAAACCAGTTAAACCGGGCAGAGAAGCAGACATCCCCGGCCCTCTTCATAAACTAGAGCAGCCGGGCTCCGCATTCCACAAGCCCCAGGAAGGAGGGAGGCTGCTCTAGTAACTGAATTAACTGGTTAGTAACTAGTGTCATTAGGCAGGCCCAGGCTCGGATCTGCAGATTTAGTGTCCTGAGTGGGCAGGGCCCAGACCTGCCTGTGGCTATGACGGCACCCCAGGCTCCCGCGGTCGCAGTGGGAGGCACCTACCTTCATAGCTGGCACGAAAGCCCTGGGCGCTGACTGCATAGTCACTGATGAGGCTCAGGGACAAGGTGCTGGCCGCGCTGACTATGGTGGCTGGTAGCTGGAAGCCGGTGAGCCTGAAACACAAAGAGGTTTGTATGAGAAGAATGACCTCATCAGGAAACTGCACATCTCTTCACTGAGTACCTGCTAGGTGCCCAGGAGAGATCGGAATACAGGCCGTATCGGAGTTTGAATATGGCCAGTGTGCTGAAGGCTCGGTCCTCAGGGTGGAGCCACCAGGAGGTGGAAGAACCTTTAGGATGGTGAGCTGGCCAGTCTTACCTCAGCTGGACCCAGTAACTGGAGTTATCTGAAAGGGGGACACGTCAGTTGATAAACGCCTCCATTCGATCTGACTGTAAAGCATTTTCTTAAGTAGTGATTGGTGGGGCAGGGCCCAGCACGTGGTAGGTGGTTTCATCCGTGGGCTGGAGGTCCTGGGTTCCGTAAGAAAGCAGGCTGAGCAAGCCATGGGGAGCAAGCCAGTAAGCAGCACCCCTCCACGGCCTCTGCATCAGCTCCTGCCTCCAGGATCCTGCCCTGCTTGAGTTCCTGTCCTGACTTCTTTTGATGATGAACAACAATGTGGAAGTGTAAGCCAAATAAACCCTTTTCTCCACAACTTGTTTTCTGGTCATGGTGTTTCACTGCAGCATTAGAAACCCTAGCTAAGACAGAGGTAGAGCCTGGTGGGAGGAAATTAGGTCGCTGGCTGTGCTTTGGAAGGGGAATGTTAGGTCTCTGCCCCTGCCCCCATCAACCCCATGGCCTCACACATATTAGGTCAACCCTCTACCATTGATCCATAATTCTGGCTCAGTGTGGGTGTGGGTGTGTGTTTTCTGCCAGCCCCATATCAACAGGAACACAACCGGCCATGGACTGAAATGTCTGCATCTATGAACCGAAGTAAACCTTTTCCCCTTTGAAGTTGATGGTTTTAGACATGTTCTCACAGTAATGAGAAGCTGACTGACAATGAGAGAAATGGGAAAGAAGCCCAAACTGCAGGCCTGGGGAGAAAGTTCAAGGGCAAAGTGATCCCCAGCAAAAGGCTGGAGACAGTGTTTTCTGACACAGAGAAATGAAGGGGCAATTCCTCAAAGCCATGGCCTGGTTCCTGAGTGGGAGGCCTGCCTCCTGTGATGGTGTGTGTGGTTTTTTTCTTTCTTTCTAGTTTCATCTCCTAGTTTCTCCCTTTCTGGCTGAGGTCCTTTGAAGGCCTGAGTGGAATCCATGATAGATTTACAACTGACAGCCGCCCTCACACGAGATTTGTTCACATACTGAGAAAACTGCATCTGACTCTTAGGAGCAGGGTGTGGGTGTTGCTTATGACTGTTTATTCTCAAAAGGAACATCCACCATTTTACAGAAATAAGTGCTTGTTAATATAAAAGAAAAAAAGCAGAAAAGATAAAGGGCCCAACACAATCTAGCAATCATCATTCTTGACAGTTGACATTCAAAGAGATTTGAGGATCACCAGATGAGACCATAATTCCATGAAATGACTTCACATGAACCAGATCATGCTGAATATGCTCTTAATAGAAAAAATATTTATATTTTCTTTCTAGAATTTACATAAAAAACCTCAGATAAAAACAGGGGTATTATTGAACCTCAGATGATATGTCTTTAGCGTTGAGTCCTTTTAAAAGTCTTCTAATGCTTAAAATATGATGACACTGGACACACATAGTTAGACTTATTGTATAATTTCTAGCACTCAGGAGCTGAGATGGGAGGATCATTCATTCAGAGCCAGCCTGGGCTCCATAGTGAGACTATCTCAAAAAGAGAGAAAATACTTATGTATACATATACATTATTTATCTATGACTGGATGCTGGGGACACATTTAGGACACATTTTCCCATCACTGAGCATCCATGCATGACAGCTCCCACCAGAGACCTGTCTGTGCACAGGCTGGTGTCGTTCATCTTTGTCCCTCAGCCTTTTGCTGAGACTCACCTGCCTCCCCCCATCCCCAGGAAGGCACTGGAGAGAATTCATTGCTCACCTTTACCTTCACTTTTAGGTAGCCTGGATATCTGTAGATACTCAGCAATACTCAGTGCCCACCATTGCTACATATCATCCTGACACCCAAGGTGTCCATGAAGAGCTTTGGGCTCCAACAAGTTGAAGCATATATCTGTAAACGCCAACTGTGAAAGGTCCCGCCCTGGAACAAACCCTTAACCCTTCGACCATCCTAATCTTCTAATACTGATGTTAACTCAAAAGAAACTCAATAGAATGGGAAGAAAGGGTGATTGGGGGTGAGAAAACATGTTGCAAAACATCTAACAAAGCCTCCCTACCTCACTCCATATCCACATTCCCAACACACATACACACATATATACATACACACATGTATACATGTGCATGCACACACACATACACACATGCACACATCACATGCACACACAGCTATGTATGCATGCATGTATACACACATACATACATGTGCACGCACACTCAGAGTCTTTTTTATCACCTATATTACAAGGCAGTGGTTTTAGAAGCCACTATGAGGAGGAAGGCTCTTCTCAGGGGACTAACTTAGAGAACTTCCTTTGTGTCTTCCTGTCCATCATTCTTCCGGGAGCCATCCACAGCATGAAGTTCAGATTTGTGCCCACCTTCCCACCAACCCTTTTTGGGGACTGTTGAAGGTGTAGAGAGGAGGGTTAGAGCTGACATCACCCTGGCAGGGCCACCCTGAGTCCTTCTATGTGGTATGAGCCATAGACTCTGAATGCCTTTCACATTTGGACCTTAAATCGAAGAAATGAAAGCTTCGGACCACTAGCAGAGCAAAGGACAGTGCCACACAAATGTAAACAAAGCTGAGCAGCAGCATGGGAGACAGGCCTGACCACAGAGCTGCAAGACCTGTGCTCCAGCCATGCAGCGAGACCTCACTCCTCGGTGCCCACTTATGTAAGTTAGGATCTCATCTGTTCTTTTCTTTCTTTCCTTTTGTTTTGTCTCAAGCTGGCTTGACTTGGACTTCTACCTCTTAAGAAGGGTTAAGCACAGATACAGCATGGTACCCCAGAGGCTGGACTACATGAAAATTAAAAGTGTGTGTGTGAGACAAGAGCAAAGGTAAAAGGAAGCAGAGAGCACATAAACTGGGAGATTACACAAGCCATGCGTGATTAGAAGGAGCACTTACGTGTCAGTAAGTGAGGAGGAGGAGAAAATGGGCACGGACACACAAACCCTGCAGGATGATCAAAATGTGAAAAGCGGGGCTGGGAGGACAGCGCAGAGGTACAGCACACACATCCTGAGTTCGAGCTCCAGATCCCATGTTGCAAAAGGGAAAGGGCTGGGCATGGCTGGCATGTGCTTGTGACCTCAGCCATGGGGAGGCAGAGATAGGTGAATCCTTGGATCTCACTGGACAGCCAGCCTAGTCTACTTGGTGAACTGTGGGCCAGGGAGAGACCTTGTTTCAAAAAAGGATGTAGCGGCTAGAGGGGCTGGGGAGACGGCTCAGCGGGTAAGTGCTTGCTGCCCAAGTTTGAGGACCTGAGTGCAGCCCCCTGGCACTCCTGTAAAAGCTGGGCACAGCTGACTGGGTCTATGATTCCAGTGTTGAGAGGCAGAGGCAAGAGGATCTAGAGGCTTTGCTGGCCACCCAGTCTAGCCAATCAGCGAGCCCCAGTTCTAAACAATATCTAAACACTATCTAAACAATAAAGTAGGGCTGGAGAGGTAGCTCAGCAGTTAAGAGCACTGGCCGCTCTTGTAGAGGACTCAGGTTCAATTCCCAGCACCCACATGGCGGCTCACAACGGTCTGTCACTCCAGTTCCTGGGGATGTGACGCTCTCTTCCATGCCCAGTGTCACATGACACTATACAGATGCAGGCAAGACACCCACACACATGAAATATAATAATAAGAGTTTTAAAAATTTAAAAAGGTATGATGGATGACAAGTAACAGAGAAAGACACCCGATATCAACCTCTGGCCTCCACGTGCATAGACATGAACATGCACATCCACATGTACACACACATGCATCCAACACACAGGCACATACACCTCACAAGGACATAAGAAATGAATGAATGAATGAATGAATGAATGAATGAATGAATGAATGAATGGTGGATGGCACCTAAGGAACGACATCCAAGACTCTCTCAATCTCCAGATGCATGTGTTCACACATGTGTAGAACTGTGTGAAATATGCGTGCACACACATGCACACATGCACACACACAATTTAAAAAAGCAAAAAAAAAAAAAAAAAAAAAAAACTTTGAAAGCCAAATCTAGAAATTCAATTTTCATTTATGACATTGGCAAATATCCAGAGCTGGCAAGGGTTAAGGAAACCCAGTTTTGCAGTTATTAAAATAAAAGCCATGACTGCAGAGGACAAACTCTTGACAAATTAAATGAAAATGATCAGTTACCTCAAAAGCACACATCTCCATACCTTTGCCAATTCGATTAACCTTGCAATGATTATGCAAATTGAACTGGTAACCTTAGAGCTCACTAAAAGGGGGAGGGCTGGAGAGATGTCTCAGTGCTGGAAAAAAGTGTAAGACACTTCGAGAAGACCAGGGTCTGGTTCCCAGCACCCACTTCAGGAGGCTCACAATTGCCTGTGACTTCAGCTCCAAGTGATGCAACACCCTCTTCTGATCTCTATGGGCTCCCTCAGACACATATCACAGACTCACACAGACAGACAGACAGACAGATAGACACAGACACACATAAATAAATAAATAAAAATAATAAAATAAATCTTTTATTTTAAAGGAATCTCTCTAAAGAGGAATATCTGGGACTAAATAGATGCACGATAGAATTCTACTAACTGTTTCAAGACTTATTAAAATAACCCTAATTCTAGTAGGTATAATCTCTTCCAGACAATGTAAAGGGAAAAACCCTTCCAACCTCCTCTGATGAGGCCAATATTATCCTGCCACCAAAGACAGTATAAAAAGCAAAAACCAAAGACCAACAGCATCCCAAGTGCACATCAGCCCCTGAGTCCTAAGCAAACTGTGAGCAAAGGCAAGTCCACAGCCTGTAAGAGTAATCAGACACCGTGAGCAGAGGGGTTACTTTAAGAAGGTAAGGCCATTTCAACATTTGAGAACAAGTCACTGGTGCTACCATACTGACTGGCTGAAAGAAAAACATGCATTTGGCCATATCAACTGATGCAGAAACAGCGTTTGACGAAAATACAACATCTATATTTATGAACTATGTCTGTATGACATATAAGTACGTATATGTGTGTGTGCACAAGTAGAAACTTTTTTCAACTTGAAAAAAACCATTTGCAACATGCCCAGTTAATGTCATTTCATGGTGAAAGACTGAGTGCTTTTTCCTAAGATTGAAAACAAGGTAAGGATAGAGCAGCCCAATCAGACAATCTGCAAAATAAAGGAAGACTCATTTACCAAAAAGGATACATAGATGACAAGTAAGTATGGAACGATGATGACTATCTTAGCAATTTATGGAAATGCAATATCAAGACTCAGTGAGAGGGAACCTACTATGCCGTTTTCCTAAACCAACATAACTCCTCAGTGTGTTCTAAATGGTTTTCTTATACCCTCAGATAAGTGCGGCTCTCACGCCTCACCACAGAAACTTCTCACTGCAGCAGACGATGATGGTTACAGAGATCTGCAACTGGTCAAAATGCAAAGAAGAAATGACTGTTGGCGCCCGACCCCAACGGACACCTCAAACCACACAGCGCCCACACCTGCGGCTTAGGGCGACTCTCCAAACAGCGGGCTGTAAGACCTGCTGTGGAACAGTGTCTGTCTTCTACACAGGACAGGGAAGCTGCACCCATGAAATCCCAGCCATGTGACTTCCCAAAAAAGACCTGCACAATGACAACGTCAGCTGACGTGCCAACGTGGAAGAGAGAAATTTACAAGGCCTCACTCTGAGAGGAAGAACAGGGGTGGGGGAGGTCGGGGGTGAGGGGCAATCAACAGCTGCTAAGAGAGGGAGAATCGGTTTGCTCAAGGGATTCACTTGGTAGGTTATCCAATCCAAAGTGGTCAGCAACATAAGTACATATGAACAACACCAAATGGACATAGGTTGTGTGTGTGTGTATACATACATACATACATATGTGTGTGCACATACACACACACACACACGTAACAATAATAATCAAAGAAGAGTACATGAATTTGAAAGGGAGAGGAGAGACATGTCAAGGCTTAGAACAGAGAGAGGGATGGATAAAAATGTTGTAAATACTCACATATGAAAGTCTTAAAATAAAAATAAAAAGACCCAATGAGGTACGGGTGTATTTATACAGCTAAAATAAGACCATGGCTTATGCGATACTGGGAATATAAAAACATACAGTTACTCTGGAAAGAATTCAGCGGTCCCTTAAAAAGAAAATACTCCCATGTGCTAATCACACAATGCAGCAATTGCACCCTTGGACATTTATCTTGGAGACGTGAACTTATATCCACACAGAAAGCTGTGTGTGGCTGTCCACAGGACTTTTGTTCATAAGAGGCCAATTCTGGAAACAGCCTTAACATCCTATGGTAATAGACCTGGTTAAAGAGCCTGCGGTGCCGCCCCACGGAATGCTCCCCAGCAACAGAAAGGAAAGAAAAAACTGAGCCCTGGAGCACAGTGGGCACACCTCCACTGCCTCGGGCTCAGTGGAAAAGACAGTGACCCTCAGACCACAAAGCGTGACCCTCCATTTGTACAGCTCTCATTTTGGGGGGGGGGGACGCTAACTGGCTCTGATCCCCAGGTCCTATCCTCTCAGGTTACCACTTCCTCCCAATGATCCCAATTCGTGGCATCTGGGTCTCACGTAGCCAAGCTGGTCTCAAACTCTCCATGTACCTAGTCTGATGATCCTCCTGCCTCCACCCCCCACCTGCTGGGATTACAGGAGTACAATGGAAATGCGGACTCAGTGAGGCGTTCTTGAAATGGCCGAATTAGTGAAGAACCAGATGAGCGGGTTAGAGATGGTGGGAGGAAGAGGGTGGGGTGACCATGAAAAGGGTGGCCCTGGGCAATTTTTGTGTGATGGAATAGTGCTGTGTCTTGGTAGCTTGTGAGGGTTAGACTCTTTAGTCATAAAAATGACACCGAAGTGTTAATGGTGGGTTCTGTCTGGACCGGTCTTTCCAGGTTCTTGGCATCTTGCTCAGACAACTGACAAAGTAAAAATGAATAGCAAAGCAGGAAGGAGGTTTATTCTGAAGCAAAGTTAGGGTACAGGGCAGGTGTGCAGAGCAGTAGGGGTACAGGGCAGATGTGCAGCAAGAGAGCAGCAGGTGCTGAGTGAGAATTACAGGACCTGGTTACTTTCCTCGTGAGTCTAGGAGGAGGACATTTTGTTGCTATGAGTGAGTTACAGGTGGTAGTGAGGTGCAGGATTGGCAGACTTGGGTGGTATAAGCCACTGTTCACTGTGTATGGATTTCCCACAATGCATTATGTTTAATCGTGTGCTTGCTATAAGATGGCAAACAGGGAATCATCCCTAAAAGTCCACTCAGGACACAGTTTGCCTTACTGTGCACGCATCCCAAATTAGCCTAGACTGGATCAGCCCACTCCCCTTAGTTTTGAGATACACTTGGCCACAAAGGGGCAGTTACTAGAGGTTGATGAGGAGCTATATAATGGAGTGACCTGATTGCTTTCTGGGGTGAGTAGGTGTGTGCAGCTCAAGGCAGGTGGCATCCCAGTTTGGTAGTCAGATTGCTTAGAAAGGAGTGTGTGTGCAGGTTAAGCCAGACAGGGTCCCGCGTCCCTAAGCTTCCCCTACACCTGCCTGCCTCAGAAGTATACACACCTGCTGCGTGAACATCAGCCTCCTGGCTTTCCTTTTACTCCAGCCATGTAAGATGTAAGCCATGGACATATCTGAGTGAATGGAAACCAGGGCCTCTGAGTCCCATCTTTGCAACTTCCTAAGAGACCGTCACGGTGCCAGTGTCTTTTTCTGTTGCTCAGGTAAAACACCTTGACAAGAGCAACTCAAGGCAGCAAGGATTTATTCTGTCTCACAGCTCAAAAGCAGAGTCCATGGTGGCAGGGGCGTCCAGGCGGCAGGAGCTTGAAGCAGCTGTCATGGCACAGCCACAATCAGGAAGCAAAGAGCAATGGGTGAATGCTCGGCCCACTTTCTCCTTCTCATTCAGTCCAGGACCTCAGCCCAGGGAATGGTGCCGCCCACAGTGGACATGTCTTCCCACTTCAACCTATCCAATCAAGATAATCCCCACAGGTGCATGCACAAAGGCTCATTTCCCAGTAGACTGTAGATTCTGTCAGATCAACAGTGAATACTAACCAGCCCAGTAATTATTTCAAAATTAAAAGTTAAAAGATTATATATGTGGCTCATGTTTTATTTCT
This sequence comes from Peromyscus maniculatus bairdii, assembly GCF_049852395.1. Taxonomy (NCBI): domain Eukaryota; kingdom Metazoa; phylum Chordata; class Mammalia; order Rodentia; family Cricetidae; genus Peromyscus; species Peromyscus maniculatus. The sequence goes on along the minus strand of NC_134853.1, from coordinate 146,532,313 downwards.
ATATCATCGAGACTTCCATTGGATCTGACCTAAAATTAGTCTCTCTGGATTGTACCTTGACCTTTTCAGGCCCATGCTGCTCCCTTACAGCACCACCTGGGCTCTCACCGGAAATGGACTGGCCCCAGAACCACAGCCAAAGCCACAGATCTCCACTCACTTGGACTTTAGTTTCTTGTGGATTTTCCCATGTATCAGAAACCCTGCCTCACCCTCAATGGTGGCATCTGCTAGTGACAGATTTCTGCTGAGTCCTCACCACCAGTGAGGCTCAGCCACCAACTGGCTCTGATCTCCTGCCTCCACCCCTAGAGCCCTTGTTTCTTCTTCCCATCAGCCCAGTTCACAGCAGCTGTCACTGATCCCTTGAATGATGCTGCCAGGTCCATTTCCCAGACTCAGCCTGGGTAGAGCCTTGTCCTTGAGTGACAAACAGTGAGATTATTTTTTTAATGACACACGGTATTGCAGTTGTTATGAATCAATACGAAATGTCCTCCACAGGCCCATGTACTTGAATACCTGCTCCCAATGTAGTTGTTTGAAAGAAAATGATCCCCAAAGGGAGTGTGGCACTATTAGGAGGTGTGGCTTTCTTGGAATGGGTGTGGCCTTGTTAGAGAAATTGTGTCACTGTGGAGGCAGGATTTGAGATCTCATATATGCTCAAGCCATGCCCCCGAGACAGCTTCCTTCCTGTTGCCTGCGAGTTAAGATGTAGGAATCACAGATCCATCTCCAGCACCATGTCTGCCTGCACACCACTGTGTCACACCATGATGATAATGGACTGACCCTTTGGAAATGTAAGCTACCCAATTAAATGTTTTTTTTTTTTTTTATAAGAGTTGCCATGTTCATGGTGTCTCTTCAGAGCAAGAGAAACCTTAAGAAAGTCCCTAGCTGGTATGTTGCCTTGGAAGGTTATTGGAACCTTCAGGATACAGGGCCCAGCTATGACACAGGTAACCACAGGCTTCTGGAGCCAGGCCTTGGGGGTTACAACCTAGCCTCGCTTCTGGTCTTGCTTCCTGCTTCCTAATCTACCAAGGTGTGAGGAGTTCAGCCATGCTCTCCTGCTGCCAAAGACTCTGCCATAACTTTCTCAACATGATGGACTGTGCCCCTTTTAAAAACCATGAGTTAAAATGAATCCTTCCTTCTCCGAGTTTCTGCTGTGCTGTGGTGTTGGGCTACCACAATGAGAAAGGCAGCCACCACCGTGGGGGAACTTCCCCATTGCCAGGGCTCTTCTTGTGCACCAGGGGTCTCTGGGAACGACATTCCTCCACTGTGTGGAAACCGTGAATCTTGGTCCCCAAGTTAGCTCCAGGGTGCTTCTGTCCTGTCACGGCACATGCCTAGACCCTGGCTCCTTGGTACTTTACTGACACGAGCTGAGAATAGCTCATGTACACTGTCAACAAACAATTACAGTTTTATCACTTGCAATATATGGAACTGCGGCTTGCTAGGCATTTCCTCTAATCGGGTATTTACCAGCGCTCTGCTGCTTCCCAGGGACGGTAGATAATTCTAGCATGGAACACTCAAAGGCGCTAACACTGGAGCAGGGGAGAGTTAAAACTCCGATATTTGGATACATAAAGCATCCTCTTCCCTCTCCCTCTACTCACCCATCCCCTCTGAGGTCAACTCTGGACCAGCTGCTGGCTCTGAGGCCAGAGGCGCCATCGTGTTGCCTGTTGGAAAGAGGGGGTCAAACTTGTGGTCCCTCTAATCCTCTATCCAGAGTTAAAGGCCACACTAAAAGGCTGAGAGGGTCCTTCAGTAGCAGCAGCCACAGTTAGTAGCAGCACGTGGGAAAATGCAGGCAGGAAAGCTTAACCAAGTCACTGCTGGGATCAGCCCTGGAGACTCGAGAATGTACCAGGTATTCTACACATGAGCATGGCCAGACTTGCAAAGCCTCTGCTTTCATTTCTCTCTCTCTCTCTCTCTCTCTCTCTCTCTCTCTCTCTCTCTCTCTCTCTCTCTCTCTCTCTCTCTCTCTGTTTTTGCAATCCTGTCCAGAGTAGCCAGAGCCCCAGAAACTACTAATATGCAGACCTCCAAACACTCTTAGTTCAGTACCCACCCACAGCTTTCTACAGTACTTAAGAGTCAAGAGCAGAATCCTCGAGGAAAACCACACATCCGCCTGACCCATCCATACCGTATTTTCTGCTCCACTCCCTTCATGGCCCTGATCCCTCCCATCTTCTTTGGCCAGGGGCATTTCCAGTGTTAGGGGCAATGATCTGTATTGGTATTGGTAACAAGGGGGTACATTTTCTATTTAGAATTTGAAGACAACAATGAAAATAACTCTAAGGTCACACTTACCACCATGCATGCACAAACCAAATGATGTCAGTGTGCTTGCTCTTCCCAGTGTCTCTCTGGTCCCCATTCCTGTACACCACTGGCTTCCATTCCTTCAGTGTCCATGCCCCAGCCTCAAGATACTCACGTGTGCTGCTTCCTTTTAGAACACTCTCATTCCCCCTCCTCAACTCACAGCTGTCATCTAATGAACTCTTCTTCATTCAAATCTCATCACAGTGTCTCAGCATCACTTCTGGACAAGGCATCTGGACTTTTCAGACTAGTCTATTCTACATTCATAGGTCCCTGCAGAAGTCTGTGGAATTCTCCACCAAGCATCCTTGAATTTCTATGCTTGCCTCCCAGGCTCAGGGGAATGAAGCTCTCCCAGCCTTGCTGAGGTCTGGCCTGGCTGTGACCTGGGCTTTATCTGTTGAAGCGTAGGGAGCTGGGAAGGCTGTTACATCCTGGAGGGAGCTCTTTTTGCCAAATTCTCCTCTGGTCCCTTGCTGCAATGATGCTGGACCTTAGTCACCTAGGATCCCTGGATCATTCCATGAAACAGAAAGCTAATAAGCCCTTTCAGAACACACAGGACTAGAAAGAAGTGAGCTTTGGTGAATTAAGCACTGGGATGGGGAGGTTTGCCAGCACAATGTTTTCAAATGGAGCTTTTAGCATTACCCAGTTCAGTGTGGCCTAACAGATCAAGTGACATTGAAAACAGAGTCTGGAGTCAGACACAGTGACTCGTGCCTATAATCCTGGCACTTCGAAGGCTAGGGCAGGAGGACTGTTTCAAGCTCAGAGCAGTCTGTGCTACACAATGAGTTAAGGCTAGCCTGAGCTGCAGAGTGAGAAACTGTCTCAGAAACCCAAAACGAAGAGTTTGTCAGAGTTCTCAAGAGGACAGCGTCACTGTTGTACATGCCACATGGGGAGTCAGGAGTCTACGGAAAGCGGAGGGCTCAGGGAGGGTGGGGCTGAGGCCTTTATTGTGGCTTCAGTGAAGGACGAGATGAGACCGAAGCTTGCTGGGTCAGGACCCATTCCACATGCACGATGCCAGCCGTGGGATCCAAGCCCGGGGTTTCACTTGAGAGTGCAGTAGATCAAGCAGTTGGTTTTGGGATGGCTGCTTTGATAAAGATTATGGTCCTGGTTTTTCTATCTCACATCAGCAAGCCATGCCCCTCCCGCCCAAGATGTCAAAACATCAGAAAACAAAAAGTATGATTAATGGCCACATCATAACCTGACCTCTCCTGACCCAAATCCTTTTTTTTTTTTTCCCAAGCACTAAACCCGGGCATCAGAAGATGCTTACTGAGGCTGTTTTATTCAGGTCAGGTCTTCTGGAGCAGATTGAACATGCCATGAGTATTCTGCTAACCCTGCAGGTAGGCTTTTAGATGGATGGATGAATGGATGGGCAGATGGACGGACAGACGGACAGACGGACGGATGGATGGACCAACCTACTATGTGGCATTTCTATGGATAGCCACAAAGTCTCACAAGTGTCTATCCTAGAGGTATGGCCACCAGGATGTAGAGGACCTTAGATGTGGGCTGAGGAATTCAGTGACCTGCCAGAAACATGCTTATCCTTGGAGGTAGCGACAGGAGGATCTGGGGTTTACCAATTCGGCTAGCCAAATCTCCACTTTTGGGGTAAAAAAAAAAGGTGAGAGCCCCTTTCTTCAAAAACAAGTGGAGAACAACTATGGAAGATGCCAAGGTTGACCTCTGACCTCTACAGAGTAAGGTTGATATCTGAGATTGATCTCCACCATGGAGAAGGCTGAGACACCAGGACAATGCAGACAGCCTTGGTATGGCCTTCCCCAAAATATTTAGGAAAGAGAGACTTTGTAAAATACATCATAAAGAGGTGTCAGAAGAAAGTGCTTGGAAAGTAGAGAGGAAGCCATGGGGTTGCTACTAGTTTGGGGGGGCAATTAAAACAGTGGGATATGGGAAGGCTGGGAGGACCGGGTACCTAGCAGCGCTGCTCTCAGACACAAGTGTCAGGGTGTTCACTAATTAAACAGAGACTTGGGGCTGCTGGCCCCAGACTTTTCAGAAGCAAACAGAAACAAAGGGCTTCTGAGGTTTTAATAAACTAAGGCAGGAACCTGGGGAAATCACTCAGTCAGGAAAGTGCCCGCCTTGCAAGCATGAGGTCATGGGCTGGATCCCCTAGGACCCACACTAAAAAAAAAAGGAAGAAATTCAAGCTTGGTGGCACACGCTCATCGTCCCAGTGCTATGGAGATGGGAGCAGACTGACCTGGGTTAGCCTAGCCAAATCCACGAGTTGTAGGTTCGAAAGCCCAGGTCTCAAACAAACAAACAAACAAAACAAAACAAAAAACAAACAAAACAGGTAAAAAGCAACTTAGAAAGATGCCTGAGGTTTACTTCTGACCTCTTACACACACACACACACACACACACACACACACACACACACACGCATGGTCAGCACAAACTTTTCAGGTAGGAATGGATTCTAAGCATCATCTCTCAAACTCTACCAATTATAGACTCTTGAACTCTTCCTGGATGCTGTGTGCTGGGGTTCTATAGAACCCTCTCTGGGGCTGTGGTGTGCCCAGGGAAGCCAGGTCAGGGATTCCAGGCTGTTGGTACAATGGCCATGAAAAGGCTGTCGCTCAGAATCTTGGGAGTCTTCAATCCTGAGCAGCTGTTTAGAGATCTGAGGCCCATCAATAAAGGCCCTTGTCAGAGGGCCATCCATGCGTATCACTACCCTTGATCTTAAAGAGCCCAACTAATATAGAATTATCTAGGAGTAAACAGTAATATAGCCAATTGGGCCTTTATTGAATGGTTCTTATTTAAGGCTCTTAGCACATCAAACAATGATATCCAAAGAAGTCACATCAATTGACCTTGGGAATAAAAGAGCAAATGTAAGCAAATCTGTGAGACTGACAGACAGGCTGGGCAAACAGTGCTTTGATTTGCCAGCAGCCCTATGCCAGACATCAGCCACTAGTTAGATACATAAGCCATTAAGCTAAAAACAGAACTATCATTATGGTATCATCTAGTAATTTGCAGGTAATTGATGGACATTAGTCATAATCACACACAATACACAGACCCCCTCCTATACCCCTGGAGACTCGTGCTCTCCCTGGAAACTCCCATTTGCATTTCATCAAGAGCTTCCCAAACTGGGAAACTTAGAGAAAAATCAGGCTTTCTGTGCATTTCTGTGAGACCCTCTTGGAAAGGACAGAGCCAGGGAAGGCAGGCTACAAGGGCCGGGGGATTTCTACATCAGCCAGGAGACCGCTGATACTGTGGCTCTTGGAGTCCTTAAAATGTCTAGTGATTACAAGAGAGAGGAGCTGGATCTGCTGCTGCTCCAAGAGCTGAAGACGCTGAAGCTGCTGATTGATGTACTGAGATTCTTAAACTCCCATTTTCTCAAGGTGAGTTGGCATTGGCCTGGTTCCTGCTGAAAAGACAATTGAACCCCCCAAAGACTTTCCTCCAGTGGATCCCTGTCTCTCCACAAGATACCCTCTGGTTCTGGAAACCTCTGTGTTCAGCTACATGGGTGCACATCTGTTTGGAGAGGCTGGGATACAAACAATAGGCATGTTTGGATGGGAGTAACAGCAGTTTCTGAGTCCCTGTGTACACTTCTAGGATGTGTACTGGCTTCAGAGCCAAGAACTGGAGTCAGAAAAAAATGCCCACCTGCTGAGGTCTAAAAATAGGGAAGCAGTGGTGTGCAGGCAGAATGCAAATGTACCAAGCGCAGTGACTTTCAAAGCTGGGGTGTTTTCCAGCATACTGCAGCTCCTGGGCCTGCCAATTGTGTACCAGGCCATGGTGCCGAATGCCATTCAGGGGTGTGAACACATTTCCCTGGAAAGGTGGACAAATCAGGCCCCATATGAAATTGAGCTGTGGCTCCTAACCATCATGACAAGGTCCCCCAGGGTGACACTGGGAATTTACAATGACTGAGATAGTCTATGTCTCAACCAGCATTGGGTACTGTCAATCAGCACTTCTCTTGGGAATTTAAATCAATGGGCTGGAGGCTGTTGGGGAGTGTGGCCTCATCATAAAGTTGTGTTCCATCACATAACAGATCTGTGCAGAGCTGTGGACTTGGGCTTTGGCACAACATGAAATAGGTGTCATGGGATATTGGGTGGAACAGGGTAGGGGGCTGGCAGTCTTTAGTTCAGTTCCAAGAGTGGAGATTCTGAGCAACAAGTCTCTCTCTCTCTCTCTCTCTGTCTCTCTGTCTCTCTCTCTCTCACACACACACACTCTTCTCTCTTGTGTATTGTGTGTGTGTCCATATGTGTGTGTGTTATTAGACATGGATACAAGTTTATGTGTTTACATGTGTGCAGTATCCAATTAGTTGCGTCTGTGAGTGCACACACGTGGAAGTCGGATGTTGATATTGGATGTCTCTTCCTATTACTCTCCACCATATTCAGAACTATTTACACTGATTTACTTTGCAAGAAGAGGCAAGTACATGCCATGAGTGCACATGTGGAGGTCGGAGGACAGCACACAGGAGTCAGCTGCCTCTTTCCACCATGTAGGTCCCTGGGGACCACACTCAGGTCATCAGACTTGGTGGCAAGTGCCTTTGTCCACTGAGTCACCCCACTAACCCTCCACTGTATTTCGTGAGGCAAGGAACTCACTAATTTGGTAAGGTGAGCTGGCCAGCAGACTCCAGGAGTCCTCCTGCCACTGTCTCCGAAGAGCTAGGATCAGGCACGACAACCGTGCCCAGGTTTTCCATGGGTGCTGAGGCTCAGAATTCAGGTCCTCAGTCCTTGCATGACAAGCATTTTACCAACTGAGCCATCCACCCAGACTCTGGTTATAGCTACTAAGAATGCAATTGCAATCTTTCATCTTTCAATTTGTATTTATTTAGCTGTTATAAAGTTGCTAACACACACACACACACACACACACACACACACACACACACACACACACACACACACACACACACAGAGTCATCTGGTTCTGACTATTTAATATGTGGGGCTAACAGACTCTTCTTTTGACCTGTGGAGCACCATGAGACAATGGCGGAGGCACTACTGGTACCCTGGATGAGGAAGGCTGAGGAGCATTTGCACTGATGTACTAAAGGCTCTGAGAAGTCCTGCCGCAAGGATAAACAGCACAGTTCAAACAGCAGGCCTGCAGGACTTTGGCATGAACAGTCGATTTTTTGGCATCAACTTGGGAAGCCTAAGCAAGATGTGGCCTGAGATTTGCTTTCTGATCTGAGATTCGAGAAAAAGGCCCGAAGCCGACCTATTCCCACTGGTAACATTTAGTAATTTCTGCTCGTAGTCATTCATGCAACAAATATTCACTGTGCGCCTGATTAAATGTCATGTTCTATGCTTGCTTCTGAGGGTGGATATTCACGAGCCATCAGGGTCCCTCCAGGAGTTCATCCTCAAAGGGAGGCATGTACAGGGCTGGGGAGCCAGCATAAGAGGTGAAGTGCTACCCAGGCACCAGGACCTGAACTCAATCCCCAACACCCACATACAAGTGGGTGTGGTGGTGTGCCTGTAATCACAGAACTGAGAAGGTAGAGACAGAAGGATCCCCTAAAAACGCTGGCCAGCCACCCTAGCCAATCAGCAAGCTCCAGGTGCTGTAAGACACCCTGTCTCAAAAAGTAAAGCGAGGGGCCTGGAGAGATGGCTCAGACCTCTGGAAGAGCACCGACTGCTCTTCCAGAGGTCCTGAGTTCAATTCCCAGCAACCACATGGTGGCTCACAACCATCTGTAATGAGATCTGGTGCCCTCCTCTGTATACATAATAAATAAATAAATCTTTTTTTTAAAAAAAAAAAGTAAAGCGAGGGGCAATAAAAGAAGACACCTAATGGCAACTTCTGCCCTCCACACATGTACACCTGGGCATGCACACTCACATATACACGTGTACACACACACACAGAAGCATTTACATCAGTGTGTCCAAAAACCAGCCCCTTCTCAACACCACATTCCCGTCATCTTGGAGCAGCCCAGCAGCTGCTCTCTCCTGTCATTGCCATCGCCTGCTAAGTGGTCTCCTTACTTCCTTTCTGTGCACCTACGACCAGCTCATCGCGGTAGCCTGGCCGGCGGCAGCTCCATCTGAAGTGAGAGCATGCCACTTCTCTGCTCAGAACTTTTGAGGCCTTCCCTCTGATTTGGAATGAAGGTGCAGGTCTTCATAATGACCTAAAGGTCTCTCCCCTCCCTCCCTCCATGTCATAGTGGTCTCTCTTTGCTCACATTCTAACCACAAAGGGCCGTGGCTGCCTCTCAAACACCCTGGGGCAGTGTCAGCTGCAGGCCCTCACACCTGCTGCCCCCACAGCTTTCTGCAGCCATCTTCCCCAGCTGTGTGCAGCTGCTTCCTTATCTTCTGCAGACACAATGAAGACATCCTCCTGTCTGTCCTCTGGCTTCTGAGCTTCCTATTCTGTTTTCTCCAAAGCAGTGACCAATATCTGAAATGTTCTCAGACTGATCCTTACTACACATTTTATTACATCTATTTATTTATTTGTTTATTTGTTTATTTATTTATTTATTGTGTGTTGGGGGAGATGATACGAGCGTGTCACGTCATAGAACAATTTGTAGTAATCAGTCTTCTTCTATCTACGTTGTAGGACTTGGGGTTGAACTCTGGTTGTCAGGTTTGGAGATGAGTCCCTCTACCCACATAACTATCCATCCCCCTGGCTCTCATCCTTCCCTTTATATACACTTTACCAATGAGCACACTGATCTGTAAGGACAGAGATTCACCATTGGCTTCCCTGCCCTGGCCTCAGCATTGAAAACAGTGCTGGGCACAACAACACAGCTGCTAATGAATGTTTTTACTGATGGGGACTCCGTTATCATGACACCCAGGGTGTGCAGTGTTAGGTGTACCCCAGGGGTCTGCACTGATCTAGCAGGATGGTATCAGGCTACCATCTAAATGGCATGGGGAGCCACAGCACGAAAGGAAGCACACCTCAAGCCAAGGGATGGGGCACCAGGAAGGGGAGAGAAGAAAGCCCAACTTCCCATGTAATTTATGAAATTGTTCCACAACCAATGACAGGAGAACAAATGGCGACAACCAGCTGCTCATCCTCATTTGTTTACCATGACTGCTTAATTACCAGCCTCCCCAAGAGAGGGGATTTTTTTTTTTTTTTGGAGCCTTCTGGCAGATGTAGACATTATTCCCTTCCACAGGAGCCTGAAAAACTGGCCCAACATCTGGGACTGAACCTGAGGCACAAGAGCCACGAGAGAAGGGCAGTGAATGGGAAGAGAGCTTTGATAGAGGGCATTATGGTCCAGAAACCTGCTACCCCTGCATCTGCCTCCCCAGAATCACACCCGGGGAGCATCTCTTACTAGAGAAATGGAGATGCTCTTTATCAGGCCTGCCACTGAGCCATGCGTCACCTCGGGTGCTCCATGGGACAGGCAAAAACAAGTGGTGCTCTTGGATGGTCCAGCCTACGATCTCCACTATCCAGAAGAGCCCTGGGGGATGAGGGTGTATCTCAGTGGCAGAGCGCTTGCCCCTGTGCGCAGGGTCCTAAATTCAATCCCTGGCACTAAGAAGAGCAAGCAAAACCAAAGAGCTCTAAGGTTTTCTTCCCCATGAACCAGAGAGACACAAACAGCATTGGGTGTCCAAATACTAGTGAATGACCAGGGTGTGGCTGAAGCCAACCTGAGGACCGGAACATGTGGAATCTCTGGCACTCTAGGAGAGCTCAAGATGCTGCGGAGAGAAGGTGGTGGGCTGAACAGATAGAGTGGAACAGATTACCCCATCACCTGCCCTTGGACCACAAGGTTCTTCTCGCTGATCACCAGAGTAACAAGTCTTTTCTCTGTCCTACCTGCCAGCTCCCAAATAATGACATGGAGACTTATTATTAATTATGAAAGCACAACCTTAGCTTAGGCTTATTCCTAACTAGTTCTTCTAACTTAAGTTAACCCATATCTATTAATCTATGTTCTTTTACGCAGCTCAGTTACCATTACTCTGTATTTCTCATCCTGTTTCCTCTGCATCTGGCTGGCGACTACCCCTTTCTTCTTCCCAGAGCTCTCTCTGTCCGGAAGTCCCACCTATACCTCCTGCCTAGCTATTGGCCATTCAGCTTTTTATTACACCAATCACAATACATTTTCACACAGTGTACAAAAATCCCACAACACACCAAAGCTTGTTCTGAGTGACGGTCTTGGTCCAAAAAGACTGAGCATCCCTCATAAGGTATCACTGGGCAGGACCATGAGAGCAATTCCAGGAAGGATTCACTCAGAGGCGAGACCTTTCCAGGTAAGAAGCACCTTCAAGCGGCAGCCTAGATATAAAGAGGTTGGGCAGCAGTGCGCTTGTGCCTGCCTGCCTCCCTGCTTGCTGGCCAGCACATTGACCTTGCTGCTGCCACTGCTGCTGCTATCCCTCACTGGCATCAAACCTTGGCTTTTCGGCCTTCCACTGATGACGGCTCTCCAGGAATCCTCCAAGCCTTCAGCATCAGGTTGGGACTGCCAAAGTATCCAGTCTTGAGAGTGAGCAACTATGATGTCTTCAGCCTCTCTAGCAGGCAGACAGCCATGGCTGGATCACCGGCTTCGAGTTCACCAAGTAGCTAGGCCAGTTGCCAGATCCCCCAAGGAATCTTCCTGCCTCTTCTTCCCCTGAACTGAATGTATAAGTGAGCCTTCGTGGCACCCAGATCTTTACCTAGGTTCTGGAGATCAAACTCGGTTCTCTGTACTTATACAGCAAGCATTTCCTGACTGAGTCCATCTTCCTAGCCCTTATATTCCAACTTTATGAGGCCCAGGATACTGAGAAGTTTAGCGAGTCATTATTCTGGCGTGTCTGTGAGGGTGTCTCTGGATGAGGCTAGTATCTGAATCAATAGACTGAGTAAGCACATTGCCTTCCCCGGAGTGAGTGGGCCTCATTCAATCTATAAAAGGCTAACTAGAACAGAAGGCTGAGAAAGAAAGAATTCACCTTTGGACTATCTTCAGCTAAGACGTGAGTTTTCCTGACTCCAGATTGAGTTGTGGACTAGATCTTCACACCACCCAGGTCTCCTGGGTCTCCAGCTTTCCAGGGGCAGATCTGGGAATGTTGTGCTTTTCTAGCCACATAAGCCATGTGAGAATAAACCTCACATTGGTTCCCACTCTTGGAATGTGTGATTCAGCCCATTTGTATGTATTACATGTGGAGATTACCCAACTTCCTCTGTTGGACAATATAACCTCTGTTCTCATCAAGGACGTTGTTCCTCTGGCTATCTTAGTGTGTGCCATGCCTAGCACAGATCCTGGCACACAGCAGTTGCTCAAGAAACACATGGGAGACAAGAATTAAGGATAAAGAATTAGAAAAATAAAGTGTTTAAAGACAGAGGTCAATAATGGAACCCGCTTGGTGGGGGCAGGTTAGAGAGGACCAAGAAGGTCAACAGAGTTGGTAATTAGGAGAATGTGGAGACTCATTCCAGACCAGTGTCTGTGGATCCATAGGGTAAGGAAGCATGTGAAGCCACTGAGGTCAGACTGTTGTCTCAGAAGTGGCTTTGAAAGGGGATGGGTCACTGGGAAGCTATGCTTCAACCAAAGCTGTTTTGGTCTCCTAATTGGAACATGCTTATTCTTGCTTTTCTCTCCTGCCCATCCCTTCCAGTGGCTCCTCTCAGGGCACACACCATTAATCATCTCTCATTACTTTATTTTTTTAATAGAATAAGCAAGTTCATGGGTGTCTGATATGCATTCTCTTGGCAGGATAATAATTGACACCATAAGTGACCTCATTAATCAGCAGGGACAATTAGAAGGGGGTAACTGGAGGACAATTTGCTAGGTAGCCTGTCTGGGAAAGAAAGAAAGGTCAGCATATCTCTGAGTTGGACTAGGACACTTCTATGGGTCACTGAGTCCTCATTAGTCCCCTTTCTTGAACCCCTCCAAGACAAGCGGGGGTGGGGGGGAGGAGATGACAAGAAAGTTCCAAAGAAAGGTTAGAGTGTAGGGACACAAGAGGTTCAGTATGGGCCCATAGTTAGCACAGGGTTCTGTCACCCAGGAGAGGAGGTCATCTCCCTCCTCTCCCTCTTTGTACCTTTGCCTTGTTCTAGTGATTTCTGAAGAGGCCAAGGGAAGAACAGCTTTGGTAGATGAACTTCTCAAGGCAGAGGTGACCTCTGGAGAGTCCTCTGTTAGGGAGGAACTGTCTCTGCAGACGCCGGTTCCACGTGCACTTCTCTGTAATTGTATGAATGTATGGACAGGGCAAAACTGTTTTCTTTAAGAAATTATTTATGGGCCGGCAAGATGGCTCAGCAGGTAAAGGTACTTGCTACCAAGTCCAATGACCTGAGTTCAATCCCCACATGGTTGAAGGAGAGAACCTTACTCCTGCAAGTTGTCCTCTGACCTCCACATGTGTGTCATACCATGTGTGCACATGTACGCAAGCATGTATGCTCAAGAACACACGCACACACACACACACACACACACACAAAATCAATCAGTCAATCAATCAATCAATCAATCAATCAATCCAATATAATAAAATGCACATTCTGTGGAAGCCGGTGGTTGACAGCAAGTGTCTTCAAGAGCTCTCCACTTTACTTGTTACTGAGACTGTGTCTCTTGCTGAGCCTGGAACTCACTGATTTGGCTATGACTGGCCGGCCAGCAAGCCCCAGCGATCCTCCTGTCTCTGCCTTCCCAGCACTAGAATTCCAAGCACATGCTTGGTTTTTTTTTTTTTTTTTAACGTGGGTTCTGGGGACTGACCTCAGGTCTTCAGGCTTGCAAGGTAACCATTTTGGCAACTGAGTTACCTCCCCAGCCCTCACACCCTTTCTCTGTCCCTCAGTCTGATGGGGGACACCACACGGCATGGCAGGCATGTCCCACATCATATCTGGAAATGGGTAAGGCACACTGGTCCCCTTGTGTCTCACATAAAGCCAGAAAGCATGCCTTGCATGGCTACGAGCCAAATCCAACAAGTCCTGTTCAGTTGCATTCTAAAGGGCTTGCATTTAAAGCAGGTAAAAGCAAACCTGTGGTCTCTACATCTTAAACCCAAACAAGAGGAGCACTTTCCAAACAAGCCATTGCCTGGGAGCTGGGTTGATGCTGTGAGACTTGGGGCTCTTCTCTAGGAGTGTCCCTCAGCAAAGACTGATGGCTCCCCATCTCTCCTCACATTTGTCTTCTAAATGTTTTTGTTCCTAAGTCACAAAGCTCGGGAAAGGAGGGGCAGTAACATAATTTGCACCTGTGTGTCCAAAGCCTGCCAAGAAAATGAGCATCACAACCCAGTGGGAAACCCTAGGTAGCTCTCTCTCCTGTTGGCATGGTGACCTGGCCCTTCTTCCTGCTCTCTCTGCTGCTCCTCCCCTCGGTCGGCAGCTCTTAGTTCAAACACACAGGATCAATTAATAGACAAGGGAAAAGCCAGTAGCCAGTTGGCTGCCAGCTCTGCAGTCCTCTAGAACGTTGTGGTTCCGTTTCCTGTATCAGTGATCCACTAAATCTAGACTCTTCCCCATCATTCCCCATATCTGGACTGTGCCTCATCCACCCCGTCATCTCCCACTTCAGTTTCTCCTGGAGGCCTCACTTGAGGGACACCCCCTAGTCAGTGCCATCCCTGTCCCTCCCCTGTGCTCTACCTCTGCCTCCCCTGGCTCTGTGCCCCTCCAGACTTCACTATTGATTTACTTCCTTCATGCTCTGCCTCAAAACCTGGAGCTTTCCAAGATCCAAAACTGCCTACTTCACTTCTGGGTCCTAAAGACCAGGCCAAAAGCCTGGAAAGGAGGGGTACTTGAAAAAAAAATGTTTGAGAGGCTTGAAGTTTAGTGTGTTACAGTTAAGGAAACTGTCAGGCTGTTTGTTTTTCAGTTTTTTTTGGGGGGGGGAGGGTATGGGTATACGAACGCAGGCACGCATGCATGTGTGTGCACATGAGTGTGATAGCCAGAGGTCAAGACTGAGTGTCCTCCTCAGTTGTTCCTCACCTTTGAACCTGCCACTCACTGATTCAGGTAGTCTGGCTGGCTAGCAAGCCCCAGGGAGCGCCCTGCCTCTGCTCCCCAGTGCTGGATGATGAGTGCATGCCACCACCCTCGGCTTTCATGAGAGTGTTAGGAACCAAACTCAGGTCCCTGTACTTCTGAAGCAAGCACTTAGTGGCTGCGCCATGTCTCCTGTAGGGTGCTTGGTCTGGGATCTGGCTCAGCTGTGTGACCTCCAGTGAAGTCCTTAACATTGATTGCTGTGGCCCATGGCCGGTTAGAAAGGTGAATAATGGCATCCAGCTCCTAGAATGTTAAAATGACCCAGTGACTTAACACCGATTAAAATGTTGGGAATGCTGTCGTCTGGTACATAGAACGTCTCAACAGCTAGAATCACTCCTACCAGAGGCTCAGCTTCTAGTAGCGAGAGTCACTTGGGTTGGGTTTCCATGGAGACCTGGCTAGGGATCTGGAGATAAGTGAGTTTATTTGAGAGTTGAGTTCAGGAAACACGCGGGGAAGGGAGGATCCTATGAACTCCCTTTGATGACTGTCCATGACTCCAGAGGACACTAGCTCTAACCACTGAACTACAGGTGGGGTGGACCTGGCAAGGCCTCTATGCTCCCACCACCAATTGAGTAGCTAAGGCCTGAGAATGGAGGGCTAATGCCCCACAGGACTTTCAACTAGGCCCTCCCTTGCTTAGCTCCTGGCTCCTTCCAAGCGCCAGGGACCCCTTGCAAAGTCTCTTTGCTCTCCAAGCTGGCACCCTAGAGATACAACCCTGGAAAACAGCAGAGGGAACCAACTCCCCGAGACTGATGGCTGTCAGGAAGCTCCCCAACTCCCTTCTAGATGCTGAAACTGGAAACCTGAGCCTCCTTCACCTCTTCCTGATGTCATTCTCTGCATCCTTCCTGGGGAGAGCCTCCTGGCTGAGCAGTGCCTAGCACACGGGGCGGGACCCACAGCAACCACAGCTCATTAAATTGATTTATGGCTTGGTCTCTCCCCCTCCCAGCAGGCAGTTTGGAGGCTGAGCCAGAGGTGTGAGCAGACTGGATCCAGCTGCTGATTCCAGCCCACCACTCCCCGCTCCTAGCCACTGCTTCTCACCGCCCCCCCCATACACCCCTTCCTTGCTTGTCCTAGTAGTTGACAATTAGGCTGTGTTTATTAAGCCCTGGGATCCCGCACTGCTCACCTCCGCTCTGCTTCCCATAGATTTTCCTGCTAGGACTGCAGAGATCATAAAAACAACAGCCCACCTTGTCGCTCTAGCTTATTTACTAACTTGGCCATAAATAATCAGGGTGATTTGCATATTACTATGTGGCTTTTTATAGCACCACACATCGGAGCCTTGGCAGGCAAGCTGGGGGTGGAGGTGGGGCAAGGAGGTGAGCCGTGCGCTAGGCAGGCAACAGCATTGGTCGGAGTGGCTCCAGTTTCCTCTTTGAACCTATGATGCCTGGCAGGCCTGACTTCCCCAGACCAGAAAGCAGAGAGAGAACCAGGATGGTATGGGGTGTATGTGACAGGAAGGCCGATCATTATCATCTGGTCAGGGACAAAGATACAGGTGTAGCTGATGATGATAATAACTCCAAGGCAGCCATTAGCAAAGCCCAGCGTTTGAGCTATGAGGCCACTCACCCGCCCTCCTGTCCTGCATTGTCTAGAGGCAGGCTGGAGCTGATGCTCACACTCTTCAGACAGACCCCTGCCTCTGCCATTCACACTGTGTGACCCTAAGTCGGTCACTTGCCCTCTCGGAGCTTTGCTTATTCGTCTGTACAATAGGAACCACAACAGTGCCTGTCTCAAAAACCCTGGGTGCTGATTCAAGTATTCATATGGGAAGGTGCTTAGCAGGTCTACCACAGGGCAAGGAATGGATGTGGTGGTGATGATGGTGATGGTGGTGATAACGATTGGTGGTGGTGGTGGTGGTGGTGGTGGTGGCGGCGGCGGCGGCGGCAGCAGCGACTACCATGGTGATGACAGAATATTGAATTCTCATCGGCTAGTGATGTAGCCGAACAGTACGCTCTAACCTGGCATGCGCAAGGCCCTGAATTTGATTCCCAGCATACCCTCCCCAAAAATAGAAGGAAAGAGGTAGGAAAAGTGGGAAGAAAACCCTCAGAGTGGGATGTAGCTCAGTTGGTAGAGTCCTTCCCAAGCATGCAGGAAGCCCTAGACCCCGCCCCCAGAACAAGATTAAATTTAATTGAGGTACTGTGCACCTCTCTGGGACGTCGATGCCATAATTGTGGCTTGACCTGCGTCCTGGTTTTTCACCAAGAGTGAGATCTAGAAGAGAGAGGAAAAACACACGGAAGACCAGGAGAGCAGCGAGCCTCTTGGGAGGAGGTTAGAAGGGGTGGAGCTGGAAAGAGCGGTGCGGGAGGGGCGGGGACAGAGGAGGAGCCAAGAAGGGCAACCACCAATGGGGGAGGACCTAGAGCGGAAGGGGCCAAGGGTGGTTTGTATGACCCAATGGGATAACACCCAGGTCTGAGTGTCCGGGGAGAGTGTTGGATGAGTCTCTGTCTGTGACAAAACCAAGCTGAGTTTTAAAAAATCCGTTAGGATGGTCTGCATTTTCCAAGCTGCCTATAGTTAGAATGTTTATATTATGCAAATACGTATCAAAGGAAGGGAAGGAGGAAGCTGAGAGGCTGAGGAAGCGGGGGCAAAATCCTGGAGGAGGGTGACTGTGCTCTGCTCCCCACAGGCCATCCGGGAACTCCTATTCTGAGCCTCCCAGCTCAGCTCCCTGGCAGCAAATGGGAGCGTTATGCAGGTCGTCGGGCCCCATTTCTATTTTCTTCCTTCTCTTTCCCACTTTGTATTTTGTAAGAATCTAATTTTAACCTCTCCAGATGCCGTGTTTTTGATCTTTTCAATTGATTCTTTGCGGAAATGGAGTAACAGAAGGGCCGTGAATCTTTTTAATGGAAAAAGATGAAAAGGCTTTGAATGGCTGAGAAACAGACCCTGTCTGGTGCCCTCTCAGCCTGGCCTGGCCTTCAGGGTCCAGCCCTCCCACACCCCTGCTTTAGTCATGAGGCCGAGAAGCACAAAGGCTCTTCACACCTATGGTGTGCCTAGCCTTCTCTGCAGGCAGCTCACCATAAAGGACCCATACACAGGCCGGGAGGTGGTGGCGCACGCCTTTAATCCTGGCACTCGGGAGGCAGAAGCAGGCAGATCTCTATGAGTTTGAGGCCAGCCTCGTCTACAGAGCGAGATCCAGGACAGGCACCAAAGCTACACAGAGAAACCCTGTCTCAAAAAAAAAAAAAAAAAAAAAAAAAA